>NC_135499.1:187149952-187478285 GCF_052857255.1 Amblyomma americanum | reverse complement strand
GCTGTGAGGAAGCTCACCTCCCTCCTCTTGCCGTATCCTTGGCCGCTTCCGGCGCTCACGCGCACCTCGTACCACGAGTGCGGCACCAGGCCATCGATCTGGAACTGAAAGTCGTGCCGCGTGTCGGAATCGTGACAGCAGGATTCCCAACGCGAGCTTGAAAAAGCAGGCAAGGTAAATACGAAGTCTTCGTTTGTATTCTTACAAGAAAAAAATAGCCCTAACAGGACTCATATCGACGAGAGAGGCAAGAAACAGAGCCTACATCGATAGACCAGTCGCATGGTCATCTGCGCAGTCACCGTTGTTCTCATTACCTGTGGTGTCTGCGTGAGGAACACTTGTTCAGTGTTTCTGTGGCCGCAGCCTCCTAGGTCTCGAGCGACGACAGCCACGCGGTACTCCAGGTGGCGCCAGTGACGTCCTCCCGCGGGAGCATCCCACGTGATAAAGGCTTCGGTGGCATTTGTTCTGGCCGCACTCAAGTGCTCCACAGGGCCCGGAACTGCGCTTTCCAGAGTACGAGTGCCTGTCACGTGACCACACTACACAAACCAAATAGAAGAGACGCGATCGCTGCACTACGACAGACACGCGGCAAAGCCATCCTTCACTACCCTTGTGAAGTTTTTTTTCTTTAACATATATATACGCCATTTTAATACTCTGCATCCTTTTAACATATAGCGCTGCGCTGTGCAGATTGTGTGTCGCTGCAAATTCGGTGTTGATGCTCAAACCATGCCACGCAGTTTAAAAACATTCTGAGGGCACTTAAGCCTGCTTACGTGGAGGAATGCGAAAGCATGTATTTTGAGGAAAGGAAATGTTTATGATGAAAGGAAAGGGCGCAGCAGCTCTCACATCTTGACATCTCGGCGGACACCTCAACCGTGCCTTAAAGCATGCAACTGAAGGGGCATATGTCATCGGTCCGAACCCCTGTCGCAAGCTAGCCTCCAACTTGGCTAAAACATGTAAGCTATATGTGTCAACAGCGCGAACTCAAAAGCGGAAGAAGAAGGAGAAGCTAATACCGAGCGCTTCCTTCTTCCTGTTTTGTGTTCGCGCTGCTGATACATGTGGATCGAAACCGACTAGTCTGGCAGATGATTATATACATGTAAGCTGTATGCAAAGAGAAATGCCATGACACCATCGGGAACGCTGTACGACGAACGGTTGCTCAAAATTTTGATGCGAATGTATCGGCAATGCTGCCATTACATTGAGGTCAGCCAGTTATGCTATCGCTGAGATTTCATATACACCTACATGGATTATGGGGTGGGCAGTTGGAGACTTGGCATGAGGTCGCATTGCATCGTTATCATGTGACTATAGGTATAACGAATCGAATATCTCCCCGTTCGATTCGGTGCACGAATCGAATAGTGCAGGTTGGAAATTATTCGAAACGAATCGAATACGTTCTGAAGTTGGTACGGTGTTCGAGTAGCGCAAGTCATTGTTTTCTTCGACGGCTGCTTCAAAACCAGGCTCGCTCCGACACCGCGATCTGCCTGCTCGGGAACAACGAGGATTCGCCCACTCTTGTGGCGCCGTTTATAATGGCAGCAGTGGGAAGCCGGGTCCGACAAACACTGCCGCCTACATGCCTTATATCAGAAGCCGTGGCTCATAACTCTTGCCCGTCTCATCAACTCGGATATTGACATACCTCAATTGTTAGCCTGCAGGGGCAAAAAGATAGTTATAATATGCGCATGACGTGACGGTAGAAAAACTAATATAGTTACTTCGTTTTTCGTGCGCCCAAGCGGACATCGATTGGACGTCTTTCCACAGCTGCACCCTTAACTCCATGATTTATGGCAGCCGCTAACGCCTCCCTGTTTCGCATAAATATTCCTCTTTGCAAAAATATTTGTGCTAGTAGCGAATAATCCTAAAAATATTATATTCGTGTTCGAATCGTTCATTACACAATTCGTATCTTATTCGATTCGGGTTCGAAAATATGGCATTCGCACGCCCCTAGAGAATTATCAGAGTAAAATCAGTTGTTGCAAGCGTCGTCCGGTCTACTACTTCTTCTTGTGAACGCGTCTTTTTCTGCTGTTTTTTTCCCGTAACCACGAGCCATCTGGCCCAACAGGTTACGCTTCTTCAACAAGTACCATTCCTTTGTGTCAACACATTTGCCCACGACATGAAAAAATTGAAAAAAAAAATTGATCATGGGACCTCTATTCTTACCCTTTGTGCTGGCGAATACGGACATACATTTTCGCGTAATAACATGCCTTACGGTAATAAAGCAAAACGGATTCACCCGATCTGATCACGTAAATATGCAGACCGGACAAACGGACCGGAAAAGCCACTCGCAACCTTCGGGCATTAGACGTTAGACGTTTTTAGCATACCGGAGACGTACTACCGGAGACGTATACCTGTTTACCGGACCCCTCTTGCGCATGCGAAGTGGCATTGTTGGGGTGAGGGGGAGCCACTGCGCGTGCGCAGCCGGCATCCGGTAAACCGGTATACGTCTCCGGTATGCTAAATACGTATATTAGAAGTTTTTAGCATACCGGAGACGTACTACCGGAGACGTATACCTGTTTACCGCACCCCGCTTGCGCACGCGCAGTGGCTCCCCCTCACCCCAACAAAAGACGTTTTTAGCATACCGGAGACGTACTACCGGAGACGTATACCGGTTTACCGGACCCCTCTCGCGCATGCGCAGAGGCACTGTTGGGGTGAGGGGGAGCCACTGCGCGTGCGTGAGAGGGGTTCGGTAAACCGGTATATGTCTCCGGTATGGTAAAAACGTTTAATGCCTCTGCGCGTGCGCAGGAGGGGTCCGGTAAACCGGTATACGTCTCCGGTAGTACGTCTCCGGTATGCTAAAAACGTATAATGCCTCTGCGCGTGCGCAGGATGGGTCCGGTATACGTCTCCGGTAGTACGTCTCCGGCATGCTAAAAACGTCTAATGCCTCTACAAGTGCGCAGGAGGGGTCCGGTAAACAGGTATACGTCTCCGGTATGCTAAAAACGTCTATTGCTACAGTGGTCGCACCTCCGCGCGCCGTCTTGGCACTGGCCGAGGCGCTGTACATGCTGCGGCCCACGGAGGTGACGGCGAACACGGCCACGTCGTAGGTGCTGTCGGCGTCCAGGTCGTTGACCACGGTCTGCTCGACGTCGGCGCCCAGGTCCTGGACGCCCCTGGGCTCTCCCTGCGCGCTCAGGTGCACCTCGAAGCCCACCAGCTTGCAGCCCAGCACCTTCGGGTCGGGCTTCTGCAAACGGAGGACCAAACCGCGTCGTCGAGGCGAAACGAAACTCGCGCATACCTTTGAGAAGAGACAACAGATGCACTCGCTTGCAGCTTACCTATACCGCTCACGTCAAGTTATGGCAGGACAACGCACAGGGAGTGCAAGCGTGAAAAGGGTTTGAACGATGGCTGCAATAAATATATGCACCTAATTCTCACTGTTCGAAGTGCACACTGCACAATCGAATCTCTAGCAACGCGCCCTAGATGAAAATATGGTTTGGTTTAGTTTAGGGGGGTTTAACGTGCCAAACCGACTCAGGCTATAAGAGACGCCGTAGTGAAGGGCTCCGGAAATTTCGACCACCTGGGGTTCTTTAACGTGCACTGACCTCGCACAGCACACGGGCCTCTAGAATTTCGCCTCCATCGAAATTCGATGAAAATAAATGAAATTTATTCACTCTAGTTTCGTTCCATAAACTTACGACGCTGGGTGCACTTTAGAGAACACACTGGTTGACGTGGTATGCGGGACTTAAAAGTGCCGAAGAGACACGTCGGCTGTGAGGGACGGCGTATAGTGCGGTGCTCCCGATTGATTTAGACCAACCGGAGTTCTTTAACGTGCACTGATATAACGTTGTGCATTTCGCCCACATCGCAATGAGGCCGCTGCTGCTGGGATTTGGTCCCGCGAACTCGGGATCAGCACACCGAGGCGAGCACACACAACTCTGCCATTTCATTGTAGCGCATTTCAAAGGGCACGTCACCTCCCACTGAATGGAGAGACGGCGGTCCGAGAGAGCCTTGGCCACCACGTTCCTGGGCACCGCCTCGGGACTGTCCTCTGGAACAGGACGTGTCAGGCAGCAGCGTCATGAGGTGCTGGGATGGTAGACGCCTCATCGATCTTGTGCCTCCCCATCTTGTGAAACACGCTAACTCGAAGAAATCCAAGAATGGGAACATGTAATGTGAGGAACGAAGAATGAATGGCGCTTTGAGTTGCTTGAGGCGTCAGGCTGGCATCACGATCCATGGCTGAGATGTGCCCAACAATTCTGGACAAACGCATTTTTGAACGGGAAAGAGTTTATGAACGCAATTTTTCTTACATTGTAAGATTTCATTATAACAATCAATATATTCACAGCTCTCCCGTCGACAGGCTTGTAAATTGTCTTGTCATTAACGTTTTTGCTACCGTCAAAAGCATTCGCCATTGTTTTTCAATGGCAGTCTCAACTGCTCGTTGCTAGTGATGGAAACAAATTTATAAGAAAGATTTTGCTACACATCGGAAGAATGGACCATTAGCTTCAATATTTCCATAAGAGCACCTTATAATTTTTCATTTTTCAAAATTTTTGCCCAGGAAAGTTGGACATGATTCATGAAGAAAAACATATTACTGTAAACGTCCAGAACAAAGAAAAATTAAAATATGCTGTTCGAACTCGACATTTCATGTCACCGTTAAGAACCTAAACTGTTACGAAGTTTTCTTTGTGACTGAAAACAATATTTATATTTGCATCACCGGGAGAGAATGCTGTTCTGATCAGTGTGGCTGTCACAAAAGCATTTACACTCGCTCCGACTGGAAGACAGCTTCACCATACAACACTCCTCTGGCATCAAGGGTACGACCACGGAAGGCAACCAATTAAGCGACAAGAAGAATGAGAGGGCCAGACCCTTGCAGTGCGTGCGCGCGGACACCGGTGGGCCCCAGGCGGTCAGCTTTCCCCTGCGCAGCTGCACAGCGAACTCGTACTCTGTGTCCGGCTCCAACGGAGACACGCTTTGGCGGACGGCCGTCTGCCACGCACCCACCGTCGTCCAGTCACTGCCGGACGCCTTGGCGCGCACGTGCAACTGAACAAGCGAGCGAAAAAATACATGTACCAGTGCACTGATATGCACATGATATCTTGCATCTTTTGGAAGGTGGTTTGGTTTATGGTGGTCTCGATGTTTACTCCGTCAACGCGTTCGCTAAGGAACAGATGGGGGAACCTTCATTAACAGGCTACGACCGGGTGCGTACGGTTCGGTGAAAAATTGAGACTCAAGACCATAAGAGAGTCCTCGCAGAAGACATTTAATGCGGCTTTCAACATAGTTGTTTTGATGCCTTCTGCGAGGCCTCTCCTACAGTCTTGAATGATGGCGTTGATATTCAAACTCCTGGAGGTCCGTGTTGCTCGCTCCTTGTGCTTGCATTCGTACAAAGTTAACGTTATTACTTGCTTCACTCTGAACCACTCACCTTTGGCGCGGAGTACAGCTACGTTAAACGTTCCGAAATTTGGATGGTGAATTTTCTTGCGTGAGCACATCTTTAATGTAGCCAGCAAGCGGAGGCTCAACTCTTTCGTCTAGACTCGCAGAATGGTGAATCCCTGCTTTTATTTCTTACCGCGACTAAGTTAGCAGCAGGCAATCTATATACGTGGAAAGCAGGAGCACTGCAAGCGCTAATTTCACTGGTCCTGCATACATAAGAGCGTGAAGGGACATAAAATAAAAACATTTGAAGAAGTGAGCAAAATGACAAAGTTTCATAAGCCACCTTATCTGTCCGTTTTTAGCGAGTTCAAGACAAATGTGTGTGTGAATGTGTGAGATAGCGGGAGGGGGGGGGGGGGTAATGCGCTTTACAGAAAACCTAAGCTGCTTACTGACTGCAATTTCAAGACGCCACTATCACTTTGTGGGACATTTCTATAGAGCTGTTGCAAAGAGCACCTGATACTCGATCTGGTTGTTCTGTCCACCGCGCTTCTTCGTAGGTGAGTTAGAAGGCTCCCACGATACGACCGCTGAGTCGGCGGACATCTTCACTTGCGGCGGAGAGGTCAGCTCAGGGGGGCCTTCAGTGGACCGGAGAGAGAGAGAGAGAGAAAAGGTGTAATCGGTATGTAAAGTTGGCTGCGTGGAAACGGTTACTGTCCATCTGCATCTGCTCAAGTTAAATGAATCTCCCACTCGAACTTCGACATTAGTGCGGTATTTCTTGAGCGAGTCGTGAACAGCCATACAATACTCATTTTGTCTGAATTTTCTTTCCCTTCCAATGCATTTTTTTTCTGCCCCTTAGTGCACTCGTCCCGTCGCATTTGTGATTTAGTAATTTCCGTGGGCTTCACCGTGTTCTTTTACTGGTAAATCGCAGACGGAATTCAGCATTGTCGTCTTTAGTCTCTGCAAGCCACATTTTCCCGACATCTTCAGCAACACTTCAGGAGACAGCAGAAGCTAGAGGACTCACGTGGAGTCGGTTTCAAGCAATACTGTCCACATCATTGATTTCTTTCCAGTCCTAAATTCGGAATCCGCATCACGGTGGCAACGCAGTTCAGAGAGGGCGGGATTCATAGCACGCACCGAGAACCGTCACGTGCAGCGTTCCCACGTCTAAGCCGTGCTCGTTTGTGACCGTGCAGTGGAACTTGTGGCTTCCGGTTTCCATGCCCCTCGGAAGCACCGCCGAAGCCCGGTAGATGCCGCCACCTTCCTCTTTCATCGTCACGTTGCTCAGGATGCGCCGAGTTTCCCTGCGCGCACCGGAGACAGCGCTGGTCAACGCGCGCTGCATGTGAACGATGCAGACGAGAGTTTTATGTGCATCTCCTGCGGCCGGTTGCGGAAGCTGGCAGTGGGTGATCGCTGCCTGTTCTTTCTACTGACGTCAGCCACTGGCGCTTACCTGCACCCGCTAAGAACTGTGTTTTACTCGAATAGGCGGTACCGGCTCCTTCATAACTCCGAATTTCGTGCCAATTGGCATGCTATTCATGCATGCCGCTCATACATGCTATGCATAGGAACACTGCTACAATCCCGTTAATGCTCTTAGCTGGGCGAGTTTGCAGTGGCTTCCTAAATTATCCATCTTTTCTAACGGACTTGCATACATTACACACATACGCACACACTACGCGTAGCAAGACAGGGCACTCGCCAGACTTCAACTAAAGTTTTGCTCGCACTCACATACGTATATACATTTCATTGTGCACTCGGCATACGTGGCATGCGCCTGGTGCAGGTATCCACGTATTTCTTTGCCAACATTACAGACGGGGTGTTAACACACAGGTCGGGGTACATGTGTGTCAGCACCCATCCATAATATTGTCAATGGAAGAGGTAGATTATCTGCACCAAGCGCATACCACGTATGCCGAGTGCAGACTGCGACGTATATATGTCATGTCAGTGGAAGGAAAACTTTAGTTGAAGTCTATAGCGAGTGTCCTGTCTTGTCTTGTTATGTGTAGTAGTAGTGCGTGCGTGCGTGCGTGCGTGCGTGCGTGCGTGCGTGCGTATGTGTGCGATGTCTCCAAGTTCGTAAGAAAAGATGAATAGTTTGAGATGCTACAATCCAGTGGCGGCAAAAAACAAGGAAGGACAAAGTAAATGCAGGTCACACTGACTGGTTGCTGAGCTCGATGACAGGCTTGGGGCTGGCTTCGACAACGCACTCCAGCGTTCCCGGTTGTCCCTGGTCGATTTCAAGCTCCTCCGAAGGCAGCACCTCGGGCACCACTGAAACGGCAGTGGCGCAGCGCACATGACTACACCACACGTAACGCGCGCACCGAATGCATCCGATTCCTTGAGCAGAGCAAGAAGTTTAATATGTTCCTCCCAGTGCAGCTACTGTTTGACGTGCTCGCGTTGCACGCATGGTCATCGAAGCGTTTGTAATGGCAGCCTTGCTTGTGAAATAAAAGTGACCAAGTTATGGTGCACATGCCTGTTGGAAGAGCTAAACAACAGCAATAGGCACGCACTGAGGCACAGAGTATTTTACACATGTGTACCTTCTGTAGTACATTGGTATGCAGCTGACATAATGAAGCGAAGAATGGGAAAGGGGGTATTCAGCAAGGTCAGCCGCCCCCTGGACGCGCGCCTGACGCTCTGAGGAACTAGTATGCCCAGGCCTTAATAAAGACAATTTGTTTTCCGGCGCAAAATACTAGCGGTTGATTTTTTGCAATTGAGCGAGCAAAATTTAGTAGAAAGTGTCTTAATTGATGAAAATGGCAACATCGAAATTACACGACTGTCAAGCAAACATCAGAAGTATGCAGGAAATGATTTCAATTTCGAAGGCGCACATTACGGTTGAAATTGCGATAAAATAATTATGTTATTAATGGGTGCAAAAACTATCTGCACAAAAATGGCGGGCAATATGCTTCCCTTTTGCACAAAATATTATTTACTGGATTGGCTAAACGGCATAAAAGCCAGCTTATTTCTGAAATGAGGGGTGCAAATTTCACCTGCACCAAGGAAATCACTGCTGGGTGCAGTCCACTCTCAGGAAAAGCTGCTTGATTTCATTAGATCAGCCCACCTTTTTTCATTTATTTAAGCGTCTTACTCGTCTCTCATTTCATAACCTTTATGCCTTGAGGAATAAGCATCGTTTGAAAAAAGAAAAGAAAAAAAAGCTGCGAATTCGCTTACAACACAAATGTGCACATAGCGTGTCAGAGGGCTAAAGTGAGATTCAGAGAGCTGTTCGCAACTAGTTCCCCTGCGACAGCAACACGGTCAGTAGAAGCATTCAGGAACGCTATAAATGCAGCTACGAGGGTTGGCCACTCTCAGAATGACTCACGTTCATCGCACGAGTGTCCCCTGTGTCGTCCGGTGCACTGGCAACTGCCGTTGATGTGGTGGCAGGTCTCCCCGTGCAGGCAGGAGCAGGCCTCCGAGCAGTTCTCGCCGTACTTTCCCGCCTTGCACTCTGCATGAGGTGTACCGGTTGTGCAACTTTTATTTTATTATTTCCGTACCATGGTACGGAAAATAATCCCCGCCACCCGTGCCAAGTGATCTGTTCTTCCGCACTGGACTGCTGGCAAGGTCTCGCACGCTTGGAGACAAATTTGTGCCTTGCCTTGAGGTATCTTGCACTTGGGAACGTTACATTAGCAGCATGGAGTGACTGGTATTTTACAACGATCAGAATGATCACAGAAACAGAGTTAATCGCACCATGAGTTGTTTTTTGTGGAACGATCGCCAGCTTATTGCTGAGGCCCGTGGCTGTCACCGGGACGTGCAGCAGGCCGGCGCCACAGATCTTCTATAGTGCCCTGAGGCAGCGACAAGGAAAGCCTTCCCCACTCTGTGGAGCTACCAAGCCCGAAGAGTGCCTCACCACAGCCTCACTGCACTATAGGTAACTGCCCTTGACCTGCACATCATGAACGCGATTCCTACCCAGCCAGTGCAACGCTGGTCGAACAATCCAAGGAGCTCTTGCGAAGCTTCTGCTGATGCATCCATTATATGGAGTGTACAGCAGGAGTTCACCATCGTCATAAATTAGACTGCCCCGACACACAAAACATAATGAACAAGGGCCTCATTCCGCTAGCCAGCGTTTAGACAAGAGGACTTGCGTTATTCTGTGCATGGCAGTGGACTCACTCTCTTGACAGCTGAGGCCCTGGTAGCCGGGCTCGCAGGAGCTGCACGTTCCGGACACCGGGTCGCAGGCGCCACTGTCCTCGGCACAGTGGCACTCGTACGCGCAGTCCGGGCCGAAGGTGTCTGTAGAGCACGCTGGAAAGGAACGACAGGATAAGCCCTCTTTGTCAAACTGGCCTTGGGTAAGCGCTTTCGGAGAGGGCTGCTTAAGCCCTTATGGTTTATGCAGCCTGAAGCTGCGTGAACACGGCCGGAGTCCACAGTGGGTACGCCAGCGCTCCGTCTACGACTAATGGTAACCTCTTAATGCGAGAACGAAGTACTCGATGGCTAGGTATAGACAGCATTTTTTCTAATCAAATGACGTGCCGTTTATGGCCAGTTTATGAAGTACGGAACAGCGGTAGGTGCAACGATTTTCTGAGGCGCCATTTTCTGAGTGCAGCCCTTGAGCGCCTGTTGGTGAGTCGGCGTCCCACGCAGTCGGCCTCGGCGTAAGCGGCAGAGCGAGCGAGCAGCACAGCGCAGGATGAAACAGAGCGAAGCATAGGACAAGAAATGTGGATTAGCTCAGCTTATCCAGGATATACAAAGCGAAAGCTGTCGGCGTTCATTGTGTATACATTGGCGTTGGCGTTGGCAACGTTCTAGACTCCGATGATTTTGAGGAAAGGAAGGGAGCATAACTAGCTCTCTAGATCAGTGGACGCCTCAATCGCGCTTTGAGGTGCGTGGCGGGGGTGAGAGAGAGATAAAGGCTGCATGCATTAGCGCTGACAACGTTGTGGCAGACACGCGGTACTGCAGCAGTAGGTCGCAGCGTTCATTTAGTGACCAAGCTCTCGCGATCCAGGGTGGCAGGATGGGCGTGCTGCCTATCTAGTGTGCGGAACGCACTCAACGTTACAGGTGCTACAGATCACGTGGTGAGGCAGCAGCCGCTCCGCGGCTGTGGAGCCCCGGCGCAGCGACGGCGAAGACTCGGCTCGGCGGCGCAGCGAAGTCACATGATGCGCTGCTATGGCAGCGGCGCAGCAAGGACGTTCAAGGTCAAGCTGCAGCCCCTGGCGGAATCGACACCGCTAATCCAGTAAAGCTCGGCGAAAAAAAAAACGGCAAAAAATTGATGAGGGACAAAGAGGAGGAATACACACAACTACGACTGGCTTAATTGTTTACATTCTTTTTAGGCTGCCCCACCATACTTTTTGTACGTTATACCTAAGCCTGTTATACGTAGTGGCACAGGCAGGGGCTTAATTGTTTGCTTCTATTTAGGCTGCCCCACCATACTTTTTGTCCGTTATACCTAGTGACACGGGCTGGGGCATTTTATTTTTAAATCTTTTTTCTTGCCCCACCATAATTTTTGTCGTAGTTGTGTCCAGTTCACTTCTTACACCGTGGTCCAGTCGTAACTGTGTGTATTCCCACTCTTGTCCCTCGTATGTTTTTCAGTGTTTTTTTTTTCGCCCAACTGTGCACCAACTGGCCCAGATCTCAACTCTTTGCCAGTAAAACTTTCGCTTTAAACGTAGGGCCATAGCGAAGAGAGCCTGAGGAGGATAGCGGAGGAGGAGAGTTCGGTGGCAGGCAGAAGTCAAAATCTTCTTCATTTTTTATGTTTGTAAAGAACTTCCACTGTTGGTTTTTTTGTTTCTCTTGTTGGTCGACTATCAGATAAGAGTTATTCTAGTTTACTGCTATTTTTGTGCGACATATATACTATATTGTGATAATTTATTTTCTACTTGGCACGGTATTTATGTGTTATCTAAATATCCGTAAACAAGATGTATTGTTTTTCCTTTGTTTTGTTGATCGCACATCAGGCGATGCTTATTGCAGTTAATTGCTAATTTTGTGAAATCTATTTTTATGAATGCAAAAGCGTACAAATTTAACACTTACTTGTTACTAGTGCCTGAATATGTTGTTTTGTGCACTTATTGCATTGGCCCAGACTAGGAACTTGCTAAGGGCTCAGATGCTTTTGTCACCCAGTTTTATTTGTACATGTTAAAAACTAAATAAATTGAAAATTGAAAAACAGAAATGTGTGTTTAGGGCTTAAACGTCGTCTCATCTGTTAGAATAGATAAGACACATTCTCTCCTTGGTGTGAGGCCCTGCGGGAAGCTTCTGCTTACGCTCGATGTGGGCCTACCTTGCTGGCAGCGTTCCCCGGTCCAGCCAGCGGCGCAGCCGTCATGGCAGGTGCCGTCCGGCTTGCAGTTCTGGTTGCCGTTCCAGCAGTGGCACGTCAGAGAGCAGTCCTCGCCGAACATCCCGGACAGGCACTCTGCAGACACGCACCAAGCCGCAGACATAGAAGCGAAAGAACTCCTCAGCCAAAAAGGCCATTGCATTGGAGGAAGTGGTGCTCGGAAAAGCAACCGCGTAGGTGCATGACTTGCAGGCAGCCTCAAGAAGTGCATCGAGGGAAGCCTGTGCTGTTTTAACGGGGGAAAATTGGGGAACTGGGGAGGGTTTGTCCCGTGTCTGCAAAGGGGACAGGCAATCTAGTAAGCTGAAGTGACTTGTGAGGCCAGGAAAAGGGGGCAAGGATGAGTTTGGCCCCCAGCGTGTGATTGGTCGGTCTAGAGCGCATTCGGGTTGCCTAGACGGTGAGGGGCCCAGGAGCGTAAAGCGCCAGTTTTGGTCGGAGTGTGTCGGATGAATTGAACAGCAAGTATTAGTACAGAATATTGGTTCATAGATATTGTCGCAGTTGATACGAAAAATAAAAATAAAACAGCCAAGTCTGCGACACTACGAGGGCTGCTCGTCTCTCACCCGAGCACGTAGGCCTGGAGAAGCCCGGCTTGCAGGAGCCCGGGCACTCGCCCGAAGACGGATCGCATGCTTCATCGTCCGCGCAGTGACATCGCCGCGAGCACTGCCTGCCGAACCAGCCCGCAGGGCAGCCGGGCTTCAGCGTCGGTTGCGTCTTGGTCGACGTCGTCGGGCTGTCTCCTGCGCATGGGAATAGCGTTGCGCCGTGAACCGCTTGCAGCTCCTGCTCGCCACAGCAAAAAACGTCGTGGTTGGCAACACGGCCACAGTTGCCACCTTGATTATAGGATACTGGCATTTCCTAACCGTTTTTATCCCCTGCCCGATTGATCAGCTGGCTCTTTTTTTTTTCCACCAAAAGCCAAAGCTTTCAGGCACCCACCTGGCATGTGGCACGACTCTCCCGTCCAGCCGGCAGAGCAGCCGGCAGAGCAGCGTCCCGTGATGGAGTCGCACTTCCCCGGCGGGGAGCAGTGGCACCGCTGCAGGCAGTCGGCCCCGTAGTAACCTGGCTCGCATTCTGAGCGAGCACAGATGAATAAAGAACTTGTGAGCACTCCATTTTATACCTTTATTACCTTTCATTTATTTGCTTGTTTTTATAGTTCTTATAGGCACCACACTCCCGCCAGGCACTCCGCCGTCGGTTCTTCGTGGCCAGTTTTGTGTCCCGAAGGGGATAGCCCCCCTTAGGAATACATGTAAAAATTTTTTACTTCAAAGGAGTTTTATGATTTCACAGTGCGCCTACGATGTCGTCTCTTCGTGCTGGAAAGCCGAGCACAACGGAGAACACATTGTGAAAGTCTCAAACGTCATTCCAAAGGCAATTGCATTATTAAAACACAGGGACACGAGCTCGCGTGTGTCAACCTCGGCTGGGGGTTCCGGGGGGAGAGGAGGTGGGGGGAGTGCGACCCAAGGAAACACACATAAACAAAATTTTCCGCGCAATTTTTTCGTTTCGCAGTTCGCTTATGGAGTAAACCACGTTGTAGGGCTTGTTGGTGCATTGAATTAAGAAATTTAAACCAGCCAAAAGGACACACACAGGAAAACTGAGGAGAAGAACATAGGAAAGAGGCTGGCATCGTAACTCATTTCATCGTAAGATGCTGGTCGAGAAGAGCAACCTGGGTCGCACCTTAACCCAAGCAAACCAAATCCCTCCTATGGAAGCACCTGCCATACAAGAGCAGTGGCGTATCTTCACTTGACCACTGCACTACTGCGCCAAGAAGAGTAGAAAGACTCCCAGGGATATATGAATGGAAAGAATGACCAATTCCGCATATATGGGCATTAACCCATTATCACTATTCCAAAAACTCCCATCCGGGAAAACTGGATCTCAACACCAGAACCGGAGAGAAAACCGAACTGCTGGAGCAGCTGATTCGCATTTGGCCTAACTACTCAAATCGACCCTCATTTTTTGCTATAGCCTATTGTACTTCCACAATGCTTAGGCGCTCAAGCAACTGCGGCGTTCCGCTGCTGAGCACGAGTTCGCAGATTCAAATTTAGCCAAAACGGAGGCACTTCGTTGAGGGCAGAAACCACCAGTCTACCGAGGTTAATTATCTTTCTTTATTAAACAACCATGTCGTACACAATAATGACAGAAGCCCGTAGCAACAGCTGCCCACTGTCAGCTTCACAAAGCCCTGGACCGCCTACATTTCGTAGGCACGGCTTTACCCCTTTTCGGGGATGAGAGAGATGTTCTCCATTCGGGAGGGAGTGGACACCGATCCCTGACATGATTTATGTATTGTAGCAAATGGAGCTAGGCCGAGCCCGAACGGTTTGCCTACAGCTTCAATGCTTTGCGATCCCGACCCGGTGCCGTACTTCGGCGCATTTTAGACAGGGATGCCTCAAGTTCATGCAACGCAAAAGGGGCATCTAAACTTGATTTGGCTTGCCGGAGTACGCGTACTCGGGCCCAACCGGGTCACCTGTGCGACAGAGATACCTGTCGCACAAAGTGTCCGTACCCGTGGAGAGCCCGCCGGAGCTGTTTCTGCGTCTCCCCTCTCGCTTGAGCAGGGTCGATGAGGCTGCGAAAGAGACGCCAAGTCCCCTTCGAAGCCATCTGACGCGCGGCAGAGTTGTAGCGTTCTATAAATTTGGAGTCTGTGAGCTGTGCGGCATATGCCGCAGCCTGCTCTGTAAGTGGTGCAATGCGAGCTCTAAGGTTGCGATTCGTCTTTTGCTTCTGCCACCGTCTTCTCAAGCTCCGACGCGCCTCCCCCAGATGCAGGAGGTGACTGTCCATTGCGGGGATCTTGCCGGTGGTGTGGAATGTTTGCGTGTGTTGTTTCCGTATGTTGTTGACTTGTGTTGCCCACTCCACATAGCCGTCGGAGAATAGTACGGGGGGGGGGGGATGTCATGAGTTCGAAATGTCTGTCAATTGGTCAATTTGGCCTGTTCCCTGTTTTTGCGGGCTGCCTTCACCAAAAGCGTGGTGCAGTCACCGCCTCTTGGACCGGTTACATGTCAAACATGACAACCATACGATACAACAAGTTCGGGTGCCCGAACTGCGGAGACGAGCCCTCCACGTTCGACCCCTTCCGACTAAGATGGACAAGGAGGACCATAATGGCCGGCGCGAGGCGCGGGTGAATGCCCTGCACCGCCACTATGGCTCGAAGAAACACGTCTTATACGTCGACATTGCAGGCCCCTACCACCACTCCAGGGGGGAATGGTACATGGCTGCAGTCATACACGAGACAAAACAGGTGGACGGCTTCTCGTTCAGAGCGCCCAGCTCAACTCATGCGGAGGAGGTAGCGATCGCCCTCGCAACCTCCTATCCCGACTCTAAATTCATCTTCACAGACTCTCGCGGAGCCTGTCGTAACTTTGAGCTCGGTTGGATCCCTCCACTTCTCAGCAAATTCTTCACCAAAGTACTCGCGACTGCGATCCAACTCATCGTTCAATCATATGAGTCCCCGGCCACCAAGGCATGCCAGGTAACGAAGCCGCCCATGAGCCAGCCTGCGCACTCACTTACCGGGCACCAGGCGTTCCTTGGGAAGACCTAAACCCAGATCACAGCCCTCTTCTTTCTCTTAAAGATATTACTGAGCACTATCATGCCGAACATCGGCGCTAGCCGCACCGCGGCTCGGCTTCTGCGCTTCTGGCACCCCACCCATCCCGTAATCCTTATTTGGACCCCCGCACACGCAGGCCGCCCGGATAACGAGGAGGTCCACTCCCTCGCCCGAGGTCTCACTTTCCGGGCTGGAGTTGGACCTCCTCCACCATCCCAAGAGCGTCTGCTTACGTTCAAAGATATTCTTACCTACTACCGAGATACCCGGCGCGTTTACGCACCGCCGACTCCCTCCCAAACTTTAACCCAGTCCTCCCACTGGCGCCGACTCCGGACCCGAACTGCTCCCTACCCTATTCTCCTTCATGCCCGCTACCCCGATCCATTCCGGCTCTCTTCCTGTAAGCTCTGCGGGAAACCGGGAGACTTTGTTCACGTCCTACTCACATATCCTACCTTTCCACACCCTCCATCCCCAACCACGGCGGAGTCATACTGGGAGACTCCTGGCCAGCTCCGCTGCTGCTGACCAGCGCCGGATAATTACCGACGCCCTGAAGCGGATAGCCTTCCAAGGGCTGTCCTTTGCCCTGTAAGGGCAGCCACCTAAGGGTTGCCTCGTGGCAAGGGTTGCCTCGTGGGGTTTGCCCCCCTCTGTATTGCTTGGCAATACATGTTTCCACCATCACCGGTTCCTATGAAGGGACTGGGTAAAGCTGGCGAACGAACTCTCCTCAGGCCCTTTACAAACACCCTGCTATGCCCGGCGGTTCTCAAGCACTTTGATTCTTCTTTTGACGGCCCCCATCACCCCTTCCCCTACCCGAGAGGACTGGGAGGCGGCTCTGCTCGGCTGCCAGGAACTATCGGCCCAACAGGCCCTGGTTCGGCGGACCTGCGCAGCGGTCAGGACCAACGGGGTCCCGGAATGAGGGACTCCGCCTTGTATTGTAAGAGGCGAGACCCACTAGGGGCCTCTCCCCGAGCACCTCTCTGTACATATAGATAAATAAATGCTTTTCCCCACCACCGCGTTTCGATGGAGGCGAAACGCAAAGGCGCCCTTGTGCTGAGCGACGTCAGTGCAGGTTAAAGATCCCCAGGTGGTCGAAATTATTCTGGAGCCCACCACTACGGCACCTTTTTCTTCCTTTGTTCTCTTAGTCCCTCCTTTATCCCTTTCCTTACGGCGCGGTTCCGGTGCCCGCCGAGATACGCGAGACAATTACTGCGTCCTTTTCTTTCCTCAAAAACCAATTTTAGTACAGCAGAGCCAGTCACTGACATCTTTTTGACCAAAGGCGCGGTGAGAAGACAGAAAACGCGAAACCAATAGCACTCTTTCACGAATTGTGCGACTAGAAGTGGGGGGAAGGGGAGCAAGCGATGGAAGCCAAAGAGTTTATCTGTGCGAGATGAACAGTTCCGCAAAACTTTTCCATCTCGCTCACGTGACGTCACACCGCGGCATGTTTAGGCATGCAGGCGCAAGGCGTGAAAGAGAAACACGTATACCCTGGTTGCACTGCGGTCCCTTGAAGCCGGGCGCGCAGGAGCAGCTCATAGGGTCCGGCTTGCAGAAGACGTGCAGTCCGCAGCCCCGGCGATCGGAGTCCGGGGAGCCAGGGGTGCAGGGGCGGTCGCACTGTGCGCCCACACGGTTGGGCCCGCACGCTGCGCACGTGACGCGGGAAACGCATTAACTGCGGTCTTCGTGAGCGTGCAGGGAGGGCAACAGTGGTTCTTTGCACGATCATTGTTACGTCCGATTACCCCTGGTCGCTGCACGACGTCTGGATTGACTGATGGCTAGCCATGAATTTTCTCCGTTCTGAGATAACAAGGCCAGGCATAGAGAGAAACCAAGGAATAATCCTTACTAAATAGAGTACCAGGAGATAGTTTCTTTTCCGTCCCTTTTTTTCTTTTATCGCAGGATCACCTTGATTCAACACCAGGCTTAAACGTTTTAACAAAAAAAAAAATAAAAATAAAAGGTTTTTCGCTCTTCTGCAGGAACTAAAACCAATGTCCGTGGCAGAACCATTACATTGCGGCAAAAGGAGTTCGAATAATTTGGCAACAAAACAGAGCGTCTTTTAGACGTGTTGAAACGGGTTGGCGTGGCAAATGGTTAATGCGCCTAGCTACGCACTTACAAAACGTCGCTACTCCCCTTTCATAGACGATAACACTATCAACCCTCTGAGTATGTCATATGTGGCTCGGAAATAACATCTTATGAATGCCTTTTGCGTAACACACTTATCAGTGTCTGTACATGTACCAAAGATTAATAACGAAGCCAATCTGACTCCTGGTTATTCACCGTCGAAACTTGCGGCTGGCCTCTGCTTCGACTAAAACGTCTCTCGCACTTGTCCGCTCCATGTTGGACTGCGCATGCTCAATCTGGAACCCTCATCAACCTAACCTTTCCGTTCAAAATCGCCCAGCGCGATTGATTTTTCGGACTGCTTTTATTACTCCAGCGTCACCGCACTTCAATCACAGGCACAGCTTACTGGTTTCACCTCGAGACGCTGTATATTTCGCCGCACGCAGCACTAGTTTCAGTCATCTTGCCAGCTCACCCGCCAAGCCAAAGCCGTCTACCCTGCCCCAGCACACACTACAGCTCAAAGTTCGCTCATCATTCGTGAAAACCGCTTAGATGGAACAATCTGCCAGTCGTCGCTGCGCACCACTCCCGCCCACTTCAGCTCAAGGCTGCCACCGAATCTCTCTTCATTTGAACAATCAGCATACAATACTCCTTTCCTGGGTCTTTTGAGGTACTGATAATACAAAAATGAATTGAAAAGATTGATTGGTACGTTGGAATGGGGGGAGGCCTCCTTGATACGTTTCCAAAAGAAGAAAATTCCCGTAGATAAAATTTTGTCAAAAGATTACTTCCCAGAAAAGTTTATTTACCGGAGAGGCGCTCTCGAAAGTAGCGTCTTCCTGATTGGTTGGCAAAGAGCGGTAGGTGTGCCAGTTGGGTGAAGCGGGGCCCATAGGAACGCGCTGGCCCTTGGGCGTCCGGAATGAAGTCTCTCGGTACGACGTATGAGAAGCCTCCCATGCCTCACACGCAGACAACGGATTGTAACGTCATCTCTATGGAAAACTGAGGAAATTATCTAGTTTCCATTCAGAAACTCGAGAAATAAGGTAAAAAGCCTACCCTGAAAGCGAGTGACGCAGCCCCCCGCCGCGGTGGCTCAGTGTTTAGGGCGCTCGACTACTGATCCGGAGTTCCCGGGTTCGAACCCGACCGCGGCGGCTGCGTTTTTATGGAGGAAAAACGCTAAGGCGCCCGTGTGCTGTGCGATGTCAGTGCACGTTAAAGATCCCCAGGTGGTCGAAATTATTCTGGAGCCCTCCACTACGGACCTATTTGTTCTTCTCTTCTTTCACTCCCTCCTTTATCCCTTCCCTTATGGCACGGTTCAGGTGTCCAACGATATATGAGACAGATACTGCGCCATTTCCTTTCCACCAAAAACCAATTATTATTATTATTAGCTCACCGAACGAAGTGATCGCAGAGGCTCTCACGATTATCCGGAGAAGAAAAGAGGCAGCACTTTTCCGCGAAATGCTAGGAAGCGTGAACATCGCATTTGGCTAATTAGGCGTGATATAGTGGTGTCAGCTGCAGAAATATGAAGCTATATGAAATACGAAGAGATATGAGCTGCAGTTACAAAGTCTTTGAACTATTAGTGGGGGTTGCTAAATTAAAGAGAACGAAGCTGTGCACGCAACTCAAATCCCTCGCTTTTCTCACTTCCCCACTTGTCAGTTTCTTACTTCGTTTAACGTACTTCTCGCCAGTAAACATCTGGCATCCGACTTCGGAATTGATACAGCGCCGTCTGGGCCGTCTGTTTCGATATAATTACTTATTTATGCGTCCGAATATACGTTTTCTACCAAATCCAATAGCCGAGCCAAAAAAAAAAAGCCGTGATTTTCGGGCATTTCTGTAGTGGATCAACGAACTAAGCGCCAGTTTTGCGACTCGGTAATTAACCTCCAAACGTGGATAAAAAAAACAGCCAAATCTGGCAAGGCTAAACATAGCTGCGGTGGCCATGTTTAGCGTAGCCCAGTGGGTGTCGTGCACTCACGGGTGTCGCAGTTGGGTCCAGCGAATCCCGCGGGGCAGACGCACACCCCCCAGGTGTCGTGGCACATGCCCCCGTTGCGGCACGGAGGACAGTCCTCGCTGCACGTGGGGCCAAACTTGCCACGGGGACAGCCTGCGCATGCGCACCCACCGTGCGGGTGCGTGACTAAGTTGGATGATGATGATGATGAGGATGATGATGATGCAAAACGTTTATTTAAGGCCACAATGACTGAGATTAGGGGAAGGCTGATCGGGTCCCTAGTCCGGGGCACCGTTGGTAAAAACCGCTGCCCGTGCTCTGGCGACGAGGGCTCGTGGTTCCTCGAGGTCCGAGCTGGACAGGGCCGCCTCCCACGTTGGCTGGTTTATTATATCAATACTGCTGTTTTCCTGACAAGCCCATACCATATGGTATAAGTTTGCCTTCTGGCCACAAAATTTGCACTGTGCCGAAAAGGACTCGGGCTCAATGGCGTGAAGCGTAGCTGCATTATTAAACGACATTGTTTGTAGCCTTCGAAGGTGACATTCTTCTGATTTACTAAGACCCTTAGTGGGCCTCGGGAGTGTCTGCCTTTCAACGCGCAAATGCTGTAATATCTCTGAATATGTTGTTAAAGGAGAGGGGGAGCCTGAATCAGTAAGGAAGGACGTAGAGGGATTCCAGGGAAGAAAAACTCGGGCCGAAGCGTGTGCGCGCTCGTTTCCTTCAACTCCCTGGCGACCTGGTACCCATATTAGCTCCTTCCGTGCAGCTGAAGTCCTACATCGACTCAGAATTTTGCAGGCTAGCGGCGTGATTCTGCCACGCATATAGTTTCTATAAGCCGCCTAGCTGGGAACCTGTATCTATGTATTTCGATGCGGAGTGCGTTGCGGGTAGGGCTATCGCTACTTCCTTAATTGCTTGAGTATCCCCGTTACGAACTACAAGCCCGTCCACGACCCGCATTTGGTGTACCACTGAGATTGTTGATATCCCCTCTACAGGACCCGCAGCGTCCACGAAGAAGGCTCCTTCTTCTCTTGAGTAGCACTTGTCATCGTCATGCTATAGACGAGTGGCGAGGAGCAAGATGACTAAGTTGGATCAAATGTTTCCCTCAACGTGTGTTCATCCGTTGGCTTTCAGTCAGCCCTCCACTCCATGACTCCAAGGTGCTTTGTGTTTAGGGAACGAAATGACTGTCGAATGGGAGCATGCGCATGCTGTTGCTGAGGGTAAAGGTCGATTACGACAGTGAAAGCATACATCTCGCTGACTGTCGGTTAGGCCTTGGAAAAAAAAAAAACGGGTAGCGTTCGTTGTGCGCTCAGAAAGATTAGCGAATACTACGAAACAGGCACTGTCGCGATGGAAATAAACGCGAACAACGCGGCGCTCTTCTGCTGGAATTTTTTTTTTTCATCGCACTTTTACCTGGGTGGTAAGAAAATGCGTTAGAGTCGTCCTGTAATGCATCACGGACGACTGTAATGTCTTTTTGCTGCCACCGAAGTAAAATCGTGACGAAAAGAAATGCGAACACAAATGCGCTTAGGCTCCGCTCTGTTCACGTTTCTTTCCATCGCGATAGTATATAATGCTATGCCTCAGTTTACGCTGTTGGCCTGAAGAGTAGCAGCAAAAGTTTGAACAGATATTACATCATTCAAATGAACACTACACATGCGAAGATACCTTGCTAGAATGCATACAATTTTTATATGTACAAAATTCCAAAGCAGTGGCACTCTAGTTCACCGGCACCAAGCAAAAAACTCTTAGAGGCATGTTACTTCTTTGGTGCGCACCACAGTGTTCATATTTTAGTTTCGTCCACTCGATCCTCCTTAACGTGAAAATATTAATGTGAGACGCAAGGCTTCCGACTCCGATAGAGCAGCGAACAAGTTATGCATAAAGTGCCTGCACTCTATTCGGCACTGTAGGCATCCCAGGTGGTGAATAGTCGCTTACAAATATCTTTCAAAAGCATGACGCATATCTAATGGTCGTGTCTTGACAGCGCTTTCCTACGAAACTACACTGGGGACCATGCAGCGAGGGACGCAGAGGTAAACGATAACGGTAGCATCAAGAGGCAGCAAGAGAGCAGCATGGTTGACTGAGGTGTCCTTTCTGGAATCGAGACATGGACAGGGCATGCAATGCAAAGAGAAGATAACCGATGGTCGCTTAGGGTAAAGAGGTGGATTCTCAAGGAACGCCAACGCAGCAAGGGTGGTGAGATGAGATTAAAAATTGGCGGGGACAGGGTATAGCAGCAGCGGGCGCAGGGCAGGGTTAATTGAGGGCAGTGCACGTCATGATGATTGTGGTCACGATGGTGAAGGCCCTGCCGCACGCACGCAAATGCCGCTTCTGGTGACCAGTGGAGAATCGTGCGTACCATTGGGCATTGCGCAGTGCTGTGCAGGCACATCGAGCGGCGTTTTGAGCTGCAGCCAGGTGAGGGACCTACCGGCCACGACGAGCCGGATCCAAGCGTGAAGCCGGGCGTCCCTCTGGCCTCGGTAGTGGCACTCGTAGACCCCGGCGTCGGCGGCCTCCACGTTCACTATGGTCACGGTCTCGGTGCCCTCGTAGTCGGGCAGCTCGAGCCCTTCCAGCCGCCACACAAGGGGCTCAGGACGGTGCACGCGCTTGGTGACGCTCAGGTGCACCGTTTCGCCCACGTGCGCCACGACGTACGCCTGCGACAACACGTCACTGTCGGATCAAGAGGTGGTGCTCGCTCGAAACGAGGGGCAACAGCTTGCGACTTTGCTCTTATGCACTGGCGGGCGTGGCTAATGGCCTCAGAGGCTCACGTCGGAGCAGAAGAGTTTGAGCACTGAATGTGGGCAGGTGGAGCCGACCAAACTTTAGCACATTTCTGAAATGGTTTTTATGAATGTGGCAGCTCTGCCAGGCACAGAATCGCCCGAACACAATTCGTCACCAGTCTTTATGCAATGAATAAAATAAAACAATGAATCACAACGGTTGGACCGAGGTTCGAACAGGTGATCTCTCAAGTAATTAGTGCCTTATCAGCTCCGAGATAAAGGGGCGCCTTTTACCCCATCTTCATGTATGCTGCTCTATACTGCTGAGCTAATTGGGACCGCATGCCATGACAATGCAACGAGAGCTGGTTGCTTTTCGTCGTAGTGACCACTGAGCTCAAGAAAGCGCAGCACATGCTTTTACGAATGAAGCAAGCGGCTTTAATTATGAACCTCAGCGTTAAGAAACAACTGAACTCGAAGTACTTCAGCGATAGCAAACTATGGTCGAGCAGGACACACGCAAGGCAGAGCTCGGATAGCGCTCTGACTTGGGCGTTAATTGGTAGTAATCAGTAATCGGGTAATAAGTTAATTAGTAGAGCACCGGACGCGAAATTCGGAGGTCGTGGGTTCAGATCCCACTGGCGGCACGTGGTTGTATTTTCGTCAGGTTTCTAATCATTTATGTTTAAAAAAATTACCCTATTATTCTCCCGTTAATTAAAACCAGAAATTAAAATAAAGCCATGCCTTTATGCTTCTTTGATTCGGTGACTGTTGGCTTCCGTCAGATAACAGTAAGCGCTTTTTCCAGCATCAGATGTGGCGACGACAGCGCCATATTCAGTGTAGTGACAGTCTGCCTTTTCAAAGCATTTCAAGAGATGATGAAAAAGCAAGTGTAAGCCACGCAAGAAGCAGTGATTAGTTACAAGAGAAAAAAATGGAGGCCTCTGAAGTTCATTTCAGCAAAAATAGCCCCATGTGTTGCGCTCAGTACTATTCATAATGACAAGTGTCCACTCCAGGCGACGTCGGCGGACCACTTGGAGGTTTTAGTACAGCACGGCGCAGCGACCGTCTCTGCCTGACTTTCTTTGACAATTTAAAATACAAATTCCAACCGAAACCGCGAGCTCTGCCCTCCCTCGTCAAAGGGAAGCGTGTACAAGGATATGCCAGTATCTTTATACACGTTTCCGGCCCTGCACTGTCCCTCTGAGCAAATGACGAGACATAAGCCTGGTCTGTTTTGTTCAGCATATGACACGGCGTGACAGCCCAAAGACGACTGACTCAGCCAAAGACCTTCACTGCGTCAGACCTCATGTAACAGCGCAGCTGTGTGAACTTTATTCCCTGCGTTGGTTGCCCGTTAGTTGTTATCAATGCGATAGCACTTAGTCTGTCGTTTCACAAAAATTACCGGCTTCTCCGCAACAAAATTATCTTATTAGTCAATTCCCTGTTGACTTCATGTGTCACATGACACCAGTTGGCGAATCAGAGAGCACCACGAAATTTGAAATTCCTCATTGAAGTCCTTGACTGTTGGAGACAGGTCACGTGAGCTTGTGACGTCATCACAACTGGCCGACCGTTGCCAAAATAAAGGCAGCTGTCACCTGCCAACAGTGGCGCTGCGCGTGAGCCTCACCGGAGCTCGGGAAGAGCTCCCTGGGTGTCACAAGCACCAGCAATGGCTGTGTTTGAAACAGCCACCTGCCGGCCCAGTGGGGCATCGCTTAAACCAGTGGGGGCTTGAGGACTCCCCGCGATCTGTGAATACGACTGAGAGGGACCATGCAGAGAGCACCGCCAAATTTCCAATTCCGAAGCCCCCCGCCCCCCGCCTTCCCCAAATGTTGGAAGTTGGGCCGCTTCGAAAATGGAGGTGAATTAGTGGGTTGGATTAGCGAAATCCTGTTTTATAATTAGATGATAGTTACCTGTACACTCTAGAAGATGACTCATGCATACCATATAAGGGAAATGGAACTGGTTCCAATCGGACTTCTGGCCGGAAAATCGCAAGAACATTACATTCATTAATCACAGAAAACAAGAGAAGATTAGACTAAATGCTATCGCATTTTCTTCTTTACAAATGTGGTTAAGGAGGCCCCCGAAGTTTTTTTTTTTCATTTGAGACATACAAGAAATCAATTATTACAACACTTCAGCTCTCTGCTGGACTCACAGTTAACAAAGTTAGGAGCGCCGATTAGTCCGGAATTTGTTGGATAGCTGATTGTCAAGTCATTTGTGGTAATGAACAGCTCAGGGATGCTCAAACCGTGTAAAAATAAACGTAGCCCAGGACTCCGCAAGTAGCTGACTGCACAGTTCTTACGGGAGCCTTTGTCTGTTAGCCTCTAGAAAGTGGTCAAATTAGACACACCGGTATTTCGATGCTGCGCTCGACAAATGGTGTCGTTGCTTTAGTTGCCGACGCCGTGTTAGGCTTCGGCCATTCCGGACCGACCAAGTCGATGAATGGATTATCCGACGCCGTTCATTGAATACAAGCGAGAACTTATAAACAGCCGAACAGGATCACGAGACGTGCATGAAGTCATTGTTACCTAATCTCGTATACTATATAACTAGGGACCCTCGTTTTCTGGTTTTATTTTTATCAGCATTCCGGGGCTGAAAACCGGGCGATATATTTTGAGCTCAATTTCGGGAGGAAATCGGGCTATTCGGGGAAAAAAACTCCGTAATTCGGCTTTTCTTGGGTCATTTTTTTTTTCGTAAAGGACAGTTTACTATAGCAGCTCGTGCTTCTGCTAAATATAAAATGAGCTATTTTTGCACATTATTTCATGAACAAGCTCCGTTAAAAAATTATTTACTAATCAAGATTTTTCTTTCCTAATCTATTTAAAATATTTCGTCGCATACGTTGTTACCGGCCTCATACGGAGCCTTCTCGCATCTGAGCAAGACCGACCAGCCTTGATTTGTGCAATGCGAAAGCATTCAACATCACAGCGACGATTTTAGACGCGCAAAGCCCATGGTCGGGATGTCGGTAGAGCGGGTACTGCTTGTCTTGTTGGTAGCCACGTTATGGCCCCTCGCTTCTAACTCGCCCTTTCCGAACTTGTCCTCAAGTTCGCTCGTTTCATGAAAATTACGTTAAAAGAGGTTTAGGATCCCTTGTTAACCGAAGATGCCCCTCTTGAATAAGCACCATATATGCACAAATTAACTTGCGCAGTCTCCAGCTTTGTGAACAGGAAAACCGACAGCGTCTACTATGAGGTTCATTTTCAGGGAGAAATCGAGTTTAACCCGAATTTTAATAAATGCGCTCGGGGTGCAAGTACAACTCGCCGAGTAAATCCTACCTGCAGGGGCTCCACCTGTGCGTCAGCCGTGGGCGGCAGCTTGAGCGTGGCCACCGCGGAGGGGATTCCCCCGGACGCCAGGCGGCAGGAGAAGAGACCCGCGCGCGACAGACCCGCGCTGCCCGGCAGGATGAGGATGTGCGCCGCGGAGCCCTGCAGCAGCCGCTGCGAGGCCCGCGGGAGGCCGCCCGGCCGCTCGAAGCCGATGCTGGCCGGCGGGTGCTGCTCGCTCCAGCAGCGCATCATCGAGCGGGCGCGGTTGCGCAGGTGGCCGAACGTGCTCTGCAGCGTCAGGTTGGCGTCGAACTGGGCTGCGGAGATAGCATAGGGCTGCTTGGAGGCCGCGAGCTCGCGTCTCAAAAACCGCACCGCTGATTGAGCTGTCTCGCGCTACCTTTGTGGCTACCCAAGAGTCGTTTGGAAGTTTGATTGACGCAAAAGCTATGTGTGCTGGTCTGGTCGTTGTCGCATATGCCTCTCCGCCCGAATAAAAAAAAAAGAAGCAGCATGGGGTGCTTGCTGCACTTAAGATCGCAGGTTTGCAAATGGCGCGATTAATGGGGCATGAACGGTCTGAGGACGGACGTTATTTGAAAAACTCGCGACATCGCTGTGATGCCGAAGCTGCACCGCTGTTGCCAATGCTCGCGCAGTCTCACTGAAGAAAGAATGGCAGTGACAATCATCGCTGGAATTTTACACGTGCCACGTACGTTCAGAAGGTATAGGATTACAGGCACGTCTATACCTTGAGGCCTCATTTTGGCATGCTATGGGTTTGAATCAACTTGAAATTCATGATGGCAATAGAAAGGGCGCTTTTTCCAGAGTGATACGAAGGATTGGAATGGGCGGCTTTGACCACACATGCAGACTGGAGCGCTTCTTGCAACAACTATCTCTGCCGACTTGACACCAACCATGCGTTTAAAAGGTTAGGCGAACATCTGCGACATTACGAGGCTTGGTTTTTGGGATGAAGAATCGTGCCTTTCGCGCATGCACGTGTTGTGCGAGGCTAACAAGTATGTAATGTACACGATTCCCGTGTGATCCCATTTGTAAGGCAAAGATGATCGGTCGAAAATTAGCCGCAATTGCGCTTCAGCATGGCTTTGACGCTGTGACAAAGGGGGTTTGTGTTTTTCAAGAACACAGTGGTCATCACTGGCGCGGTTTGCATGGGTTCAGCTTCTCGAAGATGGGAGCGAGAAAGCGCGGTGAATCTCGCGACGCCCGGAATCTGTTTTTAAACATGGTAGAATTGTTTTTATTTTTCCCTGCGTAGCCACTTTGGGTCAGGACACCTGTTTAAATATTATTGCTCCTCCTCATTTGCGGCATACGTCACATGCCCGTCCCCTCTGAAGACAGCATACGTTGGTGCCCTACCGTTATATCAGAATCTTGCAAAACAAAAATGTGTTTCGTGTTGTGCCCATTCATATGACCCTCATTATCCCTGATCAGCTGGACACATTTATGCCATCACGTTTGCCTACGGTTGTTTGCTCAAACTCAATCGCCTCAGACTCATTCCTGATTACGAATGGTGGACAAAAATGTTATATATTACAGGGCAATGGTTCAAAGCCTGCCACTTTTATTATGAAAGAAAATCAGCAGTTCAGTTTCAGATGAGGTAGCGTGGTCATTAAATCACGTCTTTTTCTTACATCTTGTGTGGTGCCACGGGCGTACACTGCGGGACTCATGCTCACGCCAAAAGAAAAAAAGTCGACGTCATCGCAGTCTGTTTCCGAAAACAGTCTGCAGCGGCGATACATGTATTTATTTTCGGTCTTTCTTAACTTACGTAAGGTCTATATACAAAACAAAAAAACTACCTGGGCAATTGAGTCTCCTTGCGTGCTATGAATGCGAAAGCCTTGTGCACTGCTGCTGTTTCCGTTGATGCGTTTCTGGTTGATTATCTCTGTGGTACTCTCTGCGTTTGTGTAACTTAGTTCGCGTTGGACATCTAACTGCACAACATTCGGAGCTCATATATGAGCTCATATGTGGATATATGCCCACATATGCAAAATTGGTCATTCTCTACTTAGCATTCAAAGATCGCGGTGGGTCCTCATACCACTATCAGCTCAGTAGTTTTAAATTAATCTCGCCTGCATTTTGGCCTGCACCTGTGTATATGCGGCATATTTTTTCTCGTATCTTTGTATGCTCTTTTCACTTTTGCGTTTTCACAATCGCTCATATCGTTCCACGGGTTGGGTTGGTTTTAGTCGTTTTTATTGTTTCTCGGTTTTAGTGGTCTTATGTGATATCGTCAGTTTTACCCTGGCCTGTCTATACCCCCCCGGTCGGTTTTAGCCTTTATGTTGCCTTTTGCAAGCTTCGTTCACCATCACCGTTGCTTTTTCGTTTTGTGCCCTTCTTTTATTTTCCCCTCAGGTTTACGCCGTATTTCCATCTTTCATGAATTGCTCACTTCTGCATTCCAGCCTTATCAGTTTTAGTCACGTGAGTGCCTTTTTTTAACACGCGACATTTTTTAGGTGTCCCATTATCACACTTTGACGCGACTGCAACTGAAGGCGGCACCAGCGGCGCAACTAAAGAAGAAGGATGGAAGATAAAACATTTGTATAAGTACTTCCTTTCTGAAGTAAAATTCAATTGCAAGTCTAGCGTGTGTCATGTCTACCTACCTTCTGTGTGCGCTTTCTTTGTGCGCTAGTCACTATGTCGGATTCCAGTCTGTGAGGAGTTGAGTGGGGGGAGCAAAGATTTTGGTTTCGCGCATAAAGGTAGTGTTAATGATAAAGCGGTTGACGACGAGGTTACCTCCTACGACCCCGTGCGACTCGACCGTGGGCTTGCTCATATAAGGTCCGGAATGGTGTCCTTGATAACACGTGTGCCGATTATTGTGGATGTGGTTGGGTCTATTAAGAGTCCCTGACTATAATCAGTCATGGTGGCAGAGACAAGGTTGCCTTTAGGAAGGTTGGAAGGGTAACCCTATAGTGTGTGGCGGCCGTTAAAGTCTCCAGTGACGAGGAGCTGTGACCTGCGAAAGGAGCGCCGAATGCCTTGGATGGTTTTACCATTGTCTTTGGGGAGGCTGTAAAAGTTGAGGATAGTGATGCCACGTCCTTGTGTCGGGAAGGTGAGTTCGATAGCCGAAATCTGCGTACCTTTAGTCGGGGCATGCGTAGGAGTGCGGTCGATAAACGCTAAGGTTTTGAGGGAGAGGATGACTGTGCGAGGTATGGAATTGAGCTGCTCATAGCTAACCTTTAATGTTGTTGGCAATTCCTGTTTCTTGTAGGGCAGTGATGTGAGGAGAGTGTGGGGTTTGCGCCATGCAGAGGTTGAGTTGAGCTTCTTTTCGGCGTATGCTTCGGCAGTTCCATTGGCAAACCATACGGTGTCTGGTTGCGCCCTTTGGTTGAGAGGTGGTGTGGTTCCGGCGTCTATGTACTCGTGGTCTAGTTCTCGGGTCCATATTGTGAGGGTGATGGAGCTGATTGGCCAGGGTTGCTTGGGTGTGGGTGGTGGAGGGTGATGCGGTGATTTGAGCAATACGCTGCTTGAGGAGAAGGTCGTGGTAGGTCAGGTAAAATAGGTAGTCAGTGGCGGATTCCTGTTTTCAATGCGTCCGTTCACCATGATCTCTACCCTGTCCACCACAGTTTGCAAAAGTTGCGATTGTTCCTGGAGAAGCTCTTGTTTCATACTGGCGAGTTGTTCAGCGGCGACAATTGCAATCATGCGAGTGCGTTCAGCACGGAACTTTTGTATCTGAATCTATTGCCGGATTGCTTGGCGAGCGGTGGATAAGGTCTATGAGGGTGGAGTTGAGCCCGTGGGTTGGGAATTAAAGGGGTCTTTGGGGTGGGATTGAGAGAGATTAGCGGGAGTGGGGGGAGCCGCTCGTGAGAGTGTCTCACCTGAGGAAGCAGCGGCCCGGAAGGTTGAGGACAGTGACTCGGTAAGCATATCGGAAACGGACCAGTCTGGCTTCTCGCTGTTCGGCCGCATGTTTGGCGTTCCCTGTCGATGGGATTCCCGCCGAGTTACATCCGCAGGAAGATCGGATTCAGCCGGACGTTTGCGCTGAAGTGAAGACACCAACGGCCCAGCCGCCGCCGCACAGTCGATGGGCAGTCTGAGGAGCGAGCGCTGCAAAGCAGCTGTTTATCCCCTCTGAAGCAGGCTACGCGTTGAGCGGCGTGACGTCACTGACAGGTTTAGCCGGCGGCAAGACGGAGGAGCGAGCGCCGCGGCGCACTTGGCGGCGCAGTTGTGGAGTCACGTGATAGCGAGGCGTGACGCCACTACCATCTGCCAGGCTCGTGCTGACCCGGCTCAATGCCGTTTAATCGGAGATACATGACCTTGGAAACTTGGCGTAGTAGAGCTTACGCTCTAATAACTAGAAGAATAAGAATGTGGGGGAGCGCATTTGACAGGTCCATGAATGGCAGTTTACTAATCTCCCTCAAGAGAAAAGTACATAACAGCTGCATGTCACCGGTACCCACCTATGAGGCAGAAACTTGGAGGCTAACGAAACGTGTGGAAAGGTGGAACTTTTAAAAGACGGGAAGGAAGAGGGCAGAGTGGGTCAGGGAAAAAATTAAAAAATTGGTTCTTGGGGTGAAAGGAAATGGCGCAGTATCTGTCTCATATATCGTTGGACACCTGAACCGCGCCGTAAGGGAAGGGATAAAGGAGAGAGTGAAAGAAGAAAGGAGGAGAGGTGTCGTAGTGGAGCGCTTCGGGATAATTTCGACCACCTGGGGATCTTTAACGTGCACTGACATCGCACAGCACACGGGCGCCTTAGCGTTTTTCCTCCATAAAAACGCAGCCGCCGCGGTCGGGTTCGAACCCGGGAACTCCGGATCAGTAGTCGAGCGCCCTAACCACTGAGCCACCGCGGCGGGGCTGTGGGTCAGGGAACAAACGCGGATTAAGGACATCCTAGTCAAAATCTGCAGAGGAATAAATGGGCTTGGGCAGGGCACTAATGCGAAGGCAAAGTAACCGATGGTCCTTAACGGTAACGGAGCGGATTGCAAGGGAAGGGAAGCGTAGCAGGGGGCTGCAGAAAGTTAGGTGGGCGGATGAGACTAAGAAGTCTGCGGGAATAAGGTGGCCGCGGCTGGCACAGGACAGGATTAATTGAAGAGATATGGCAGAGGCCTTTGTCCTGTAGTAGGCGCAGTCAAGCTGATGATGATGGTGACGTAAAAAAAGACTGACCGAGTGAAGGCCGATTCAGAAGAGGCGACCTAAGAAAAGCGTGTCGCCTGGTTTGTACGCACAATGTTCTGTCGCATCATGGAAGATGGCCTCCTCAAAGGGCAAAATGCTTGGGGACGAGGTGTCTCATTGCGGGTGGACCCCTCAAAAGCGAAGAAAGGAGGAGGGCACAAAAAGCGCAAACGCACCGTTTAAGGAACGCGCAGGTGGGTGCACACCTTTGCCGGCACGAACTTTATTAACAAACTGATTACTGATGTTGTACAGTCGCGAAGAAAATAATACGGACCACGCTCCAGCGGCAAAAATTTTTTGACCCATTAAGTAGAAAACATTCCTTGTTGTTTAACACAGACATGCAAGTAATGCAACCTTGTGTCGCTTGCGCGTAAAGGCGGCCCAACTTTCCGTTTTCGTTTCATAGCTCGAAGGAAAAACTGGAACGGCGGAGCGTGGCCCACATTTGTCTGTGCTACGAGTCGCGCTGCGACGCGCACTGCAGTGGAGGGCTCCGGACTGAGTTCTGGCGCTCTTTACCGTGCACCGAAATCTTGGTAACCTGGTGGTGCTGTATTTCGCCTCCACTAAATGGCGGCCGGAATCGAAACCGCGAGCACGTGACCAGCGGTCCAACGCCTGAGCTTCCTGCACCCCCGTGTTCATGCAAGTCGCTACAGGAAGCCAGAAATCAGACACGCTCTTTTGTTCCGAAAATAGCTTCGAAATGTCAGCGAAAACTGTACGGCGGTACGTGACAAACCGACGTCAGGGGCGGCTTGCAACGTTATGCGAAACGCTGTATGGTGAATGGCGCAATAACAATGTACTCGTCAAGTTTGGGCTTGTGTGTGGTGCCGAAGTGCAAAGCGAACCTTTCCGCTGCAAAAGCCGTGTTTTACAACTGTTAACAATGTCATGAGTGCTACCGACTTCCATCACTGCAGGGGGATAATTGAAGGAAGGTCACAGACGTGATTGAAACCGCGTGTATTACTAACAGCGTTGTCACGTAGCAACCGATGAAGCGGACCGAAATATTCGCTGCGCCTGACCGGTAGTCGGATTCTAACTGGGGCTTGCGAATGCTTTGCCGCAGTGGTAACAGTCGCTGTAGTAAAACTCGCTGCCATTCAAGCCACAGTAAGTAGTCCTCGTTATTGTCTTTACTGCATGCGCTTTATCCTATAGGCCTCATGATTTTTGTCGTCGAACTCATTTTAATTGTTTTGCTTGCAGTCAGGTCCTCGAAAGCAAAAATGCAACAACCCCGAAAGTTTTCCCCAGAGAAAGCTGCGTGGAGACTTCGATGTGTGCACCGATTTCGTTACTGTGTCGCGCATACGTCGTCAGTCGGCTATCGATGGATGCGAACGCCAAACTCTTCCCGCCGTTCTTGAATCGCAACGTATACGCCCTTAACCTAGAAGGCTGCAGTTCAATTTTCTCTCTAGTGATTTTTTTAACCGCTTGTCAGAACTGCGGAGCTTAGAAGTCGAGAATGGCCGCCTCCAGCAGGGTGGCACGCTGCCGAAAATCAGGCGGATCTCGTGATTTAGCTGCGTTCATGGTTCCTTTAACCGATCTTGACGTCGACCTAGCTAGCGGTGAATCTGAGAATGCGGACTCATTATCCGACTTTACTTCAGAAGGCGAACAAGACCCGAGGTATTAGCCCGGAACATCGGTGCCCTCGCCTTGGTTAGTTTCATATTTGGGCCAGTCTTACTGGACTCCGCGCCCTTTTTGAAAATGGTATTGAGGATCCCGATGTTATTTGCCTCATTTGTAGGGTTTCCGCACCATTTGGGCAGGAAAAAATTGCGCTTACGCTGAAAAGGGTTTGCTTGTCTGTTTCGCCTAATGGCGTGCCGCACTATCGAGTCTGAAGTGATCGTTTTCTAGCCGAGAAACTGTACGAGCTAGAACTTTGTTTCTTTCAAAAGCATTTGCTATTGGATAGACAGACATTTTGTATATCATAAAGTTTCCTTAAAATTTTTTCCTTTTTTAATACAAGCATGTGTTCGAAATGTCTGTTCAAATTTTATCTCAGGGCGCCTTAGCGTTTCGATGGAGGCGAAACGCTAAGGCGTCCGTGTGCTGTGAAATGTCAGTGCACGTTAAAGATCCCGAAGGGGTCTAAATTATTCCGGAGCCCCCAACTACGGCACCTATTTCTTCACTGACATCGCACAGCACACGGGCGCCTTAGCGTTTTTCCTCCATAAAAACGCAGCCGCCGCGGTCGGGTTCGAACCCGGGAACTCCGGGCGCTCGGCTACTGATCCGGAGTTCCCGGGTTCGAACCCGACCGCGGCGGCTGCGTTTTTATGGAGGAAAAACGCTAAGGCGCCCGTCTGCTGTGCGATGTCAGTTCACGTTAAAGATCCCCAGGTGGTCGAAATTATTCCGGAGCCCTCCACTACGGCACCTCTTCTTCCTTTCTTCTTTCACTCCCTCCTTTATCCCTTCCTTGACGGTGCGGTTCAGGTGTCCAGCGATATATGAGACAGATACTGCGCCATTTCCTTTTCCCCAAAACCAATTATTATTATTATTATTATTATTATTATTATTATTATTATTATTATTATTATTATTATTATTATTATTATTATTATTATTATTATTATTATTATTATTATTATTATTCTCTCAGTCCCTCCTTTCATCCTTCCCTTACGGCGCGGTTCAGGTGCCCAAGGATATGTGAGACAGATACTGCGCCATTTCCCTTCCCCAAAAACCAATTTTCAAATTTTTCCTCGATGTCGCAAATACAACTTGATAATAAAACATGAAGCCCTTTAACGAAGCTTACGTCATTAAACGTGCGTTTTAATTAGCTTCACTTTGATGTGTTGCATTAAATTTTAACCTCATAATTCTTGCCCCCCCCCCCCCCCCTTAAAAAAGAGTGAAAAAAGTAACGGAAGCAACAAAATACGGTCATTTTTATCATGGTAGGGACCAATTTCTAGGTGAGAGTTTTCGCCCGCTTTCATTTTTAAACTGATAACGCACTCCGATTGGCGCTCCCGCAGGGACAACTAACCGCACCGTTCCCCTTTCCCACATCAAGGAACGCGCGCCCATCCGTGATCGTGCAACAGATCCACTTGCAATCGATGCCGATGTGTCACGTATTAACAACCCACGTTGGTGCGCAGCCTGCACATTTTGACCGCACACATGCGTTAGAAAAGGTGGCGAGTGTAGATTCTGCGTGCGCACGCATTTCTGCGTAAGGCAATGAGCGTCAGATTTCCTGCGTCGCTTGTTTTCTACTTCGGCGTCTCACTTCCGCCCGTTGCATCGCAAAAAGGAGGCAGTCGCTATTGAAGTATATTTTACTTACTGCACGACTACATTTGGCTAAGCCCAGCGATATTTATCGACCTTGATGGGATTATCAATGCGCTATTTTTGAAGTTGATTTTAATAATAAAACATTTGCGAAAATACAATTTTTCTTTCATGTTGCATCCTGGTTATCCCATGGAGCACTCATTCTATCTTAATGTGCAGCTGGTTTAGACGACAGAGTAAGAAAACAAATGAAGGAACAAGTGGCAAATGAAGCGTTTAAAGTGCGATTTTTTTCCCCAAAACTATAGGCGAATGGAACTAGCCTCCAACCGATGTCGAAATTTCTCCTAAGTAGTTATTTTACAAGTCTCTATGCTTACTGAAGTCAAGTAGTCTTTTTTTTTTTTTGCGCGTGTGCGTGCGTGAAAGTGTTGTGGCAATTTTTTTTCAAGCATACATTATGTGTTGTTGGTGTTGGCGATGTGCATGATATTTTGCGTTACTTGCGTTATTTTATTGGAGTTTTGGCTTCTTTCTGCCCCCCCCCCCCCCCCCCCCCCCCCCCCGCCCTATAATGCCCATGGGCGCTGTGGGCATTCTGATAAATAAATACATTTTGCCACTCGCAGTACCTGCATACAAGAATAACATGGTCAGAAGGTGATTTTTTTTTTTCCAGCGCACACGGTGGTCCCTGCATAATTTAGACACTTCACTCGAGATTTCACGAGAAAGAACACACGAGGCTGCAATGCGAGCGCGCACAGGGTTCTTTGCCATTCGCGAAGAAAAAAGAAGCGACATATTCACTCACCATCTGACACATGCTGAAGCAAAGTAAGCGACGCGAGCACCACGAGAGCCAGTAGTCGCGAAGCCATGGTGGCGGGTGACTCAGCCAGCGGAGAAAAAAAACGCCGCCGTCAGTTTTGGCGCGCGCGCCGCTTGTCGCATGCGCCGGAAACCCTCACTTCCTCGTGATGTGTTTTTGCTCTTTCCTCGCGAGTTCCGCCGGTCGGCGACGCAGTGATTAGGTGGGTATGGCGCAACCAAAGCAGCCCGGCTGGAGTGACTTTCTTTCTCCGGGATGCACTGGAAGGTGCACAGAACGGAACGACAACGTCCGTTTCCACACTGCCTAACTTGCAGTACCTTACGGGAACAAGCAGTGCGCGGCGCGAGTGAAAGAGGCCGCTCGCTCGCATTCGCGGCAATCCGAGGTATTCATGCGACGTCACAGCCGCCATTTTGTGATGCAGCGCGCAGCCTCCGAGGTGCAAACCGGAGCAGGCTGCGATTGTGGGTGCTTTCGCCGTGCTACATGCATCACAAAATGGCCGCCACTCCCTGGAATACTCCCTGTATCAGACTATTATTGTTTCTTCGGGTCACGTGCTCGTCCAGTACCAGTCGTCGGACCCTGGTGGAAAGCTTGGGGAAAACAATATATATATATATATATATATATATATATTTATATATGCACAGTGAAAAGGTCCACCGTCTGAAACCGTTGGTGAATAAACCTAGATAATCGAACCAGTTGTGACCTTTTCACTGCAAGTTTTCACTGGCCCGTTGAGCAACCCTGACTGCTTCCACACACACACACACACACACACACACACACACACACACACACACACACACACACACACACACACACACATATATATATATATATATATATATATATATATATATATATATATATATATATATATATATATATATATATATATATATATATATATATACATATCTCAGGAGGTAACGTCACAGGAGACAGTATTGAAGCCTAGACAAAAAAAAGAAATAAAAGGTATGAAGTCAGCTCCATGTCACGCTCCCTCAGTTTGGGTGTGCTAGCACTTATAGTAGCGATTCCCCGTATTTAGCCACTGTGTGCTTGTCTGAAGCCTGCTTCTGGAAGGTGGGCAACCTGCCCGGGTTTATATACCTGGCGGGTTGTGATGGCGTCACAAAGTCATGTGACATAGCTGGCAGGTGGCTCACCTTTTGTAAAGTCGCACCATGATAAACACTAGCGTAGCAATGCTTAGTCATGAAAAAATGAGACCTCAACCTCAACTGATGAGGTTGAGGTTGAGGGTGGTCGGCAAATACTTTTTGAGGTTTAGGTGAGGTCCAGATTTTTGACGTCAAATCCCGCCTCTGGTGATAGCACACAGTTAAATGTTACAAATATTTTCACACTTATAATGTTTTTACACTGCGAAATATATTTTTACATATATTGAAGCGTAAGGAGTGCAACAGACACGCGACCTTTCGGCGAGCGGTTACGTTGACGGCAAGGCTTCTTGTCGGCCGGAAATCGGTTTAGTGAGCAGGAACTTGACAAAAGTATCAAGAAAGCGCGAGAAAGCGATCCAGGTAATTAACGTTCTGCACGAGTGGACGACGCCATTATGTGACCCAAGTTGAATACGATAGCATAAACTTCGTATAAACTGAGGGGCGGTCCTTTGTAAAGAGAAACAGCACGTTTACAAAAGAGCGACAAGGATTTTTATCCTTGACCCCTTGGCAGCAGCGACCTGCTCTCCTACTCGTGAACGCTACAAAGTTTCGGTCAAAAGCACGGTGCGACCGTTTCTCACAACCGCTCCCAAGGAGGCCTTCCTCCCTCTTATGTTCGCGGTATACGGTCAGTCACCCCCGGCGGCTGACTAAACGAGGGCTTAAAAAGCAAGCTGCAACTCGCCCGCAGTAGTCACGCATGAACCGAGTAGGTCCTGAAACATCGTGTTTTTAGTTTTTTTTTCTTTTTTTTTCGTTGGCGCTCTATTTTAACGAACTGTTGTGAGGAATGTTTAGTGCGATAGCATTAGAGCTCACGTGAGGAGCAAAATCCGCCGTCCGATATCGCAAAAGTCTCTGATTGGCCGACAGAGGTCACGTAACATAGTGACGGCATCACAATCTGAAAGGTCACGTGACACTGTGACGTCATAACAAACTGCCCGCCGGGTTGTAACCTAATTTATAGCATGGCAACCAAGATAGCATTATAATTCATGTCAAGGGCAAACCGGTGTCGGCCGGTGTCCACGAAATTCGCTTATTGGTCATGTCAGGTATGACATCACAAGATAACATGACCCCATATGAGGTACGATTCAACAAGGTTACGTGACCTCAAAGGAACCAATCACAGGGCCCTACCCAGAGGAGAGAAATGGAAGAAAGGAGGGTAAACTGATCAATCGCACAAAACGCCATCTGTCGAATGTCAAGACTACTATACCTAGCCATGCGGGACAAAATGCTAATAAGAACGTTCCGCGAGGAAGCTAGGAACCAATAGAAAGCACTAGAAGGGACCAATAGAGAGGGGTTTTTCGGTTTTATCTTTCATGTTAATGATTGCAGCAACTTGTTCAGGTTGGGCTTCGGGCTTAACGTTGGCAGTTATGCTAGAGTGAACTCTAGTGCTTTCTTGGACAGCGTCATGGACCGCTGCGCTGGTTACATGTGCGGGTTTGAGATAAAGCCTATTGGCTAAGCTCTCGAGCGCTGAAACCACCCTGAAGGGTGCGTTTTCTTCATTTAGAAGGTTGGTCGTATTGGATGAAGTATTAACTCTGCCACCCTAGTCCTTGTCGCGTTTTTAGCGCTTGAAATTTTTTCTGAATATTTTGCACTGCGAACGCACACTAAAAATTTTCAGATTTTTATGGAGAAAAAGTGCGTTCATTATGGGAATACGCTATTCCTTCTTTAGACCTCTATAAGAGCGCTTGAGAGGGAATAAATTCGAGACATGTGACGCACTACACACCGATACCTTGCAGTGGATAGTACAGCAGCCCCCACCTTTATATACCAAAAGGAATAATGGAACTTCCGTATCGATGGCATTGGTGCCATCTGTGGACACCCAGGGGACTTACTCTGAATAACTGACACAGTACGGCGAGAGTTCTGTCGGGGGCAAAACTGGCACATAAGGCTCGCGGTTGCATGGCTGGCTGCTCGTGTGGCGCCTTTCGGTGTTTCTTTTTACTTTTTCTACTCACAGAGAAGACATTCTTTCAACCTTGAACGACCCTTGAATAGTTGTAAATCAAAGGAAGAACATACGCCCATTCATATCCAAGCAAAATAAAATAGTGCTGCTAAATGGACACATTGGCGTCACCAGTAGCTCTATACAAAGTACCAGTAATTGACTCTACCCCGTACAAATTAAAGAACGAAAAATGCGAAGCCAGTGATCTGGTGCCGGTGACACTGGCCTCAGTGCTTTTTGGCCTGTGCAGCTGGACCCTGTGTGACTCTGCTGCTGACTTCGTGGTCATAAACTGCTGTCAAAGAAAATGATGTCCTGTCAAGCTCAAACAGTTGCTCTTATCTCAGACAGCAGCACGGCCCGCCCAGTTCTGCGGCATAAACTTTACTCGCGCGAGCGTTGCTGCCCTTACCTACGTCAGGAGGAGCAGCTGCGCTGCCGCTGCAACAGCGTCCATTTTCGACGGCTCCCTTCACACCTGACAGTGGCAGTCTGCGAACAGCATTCCTTCCAGAGACTGGATGTTATGTGCTGTTGTTGTTGTTGTTGTTGGCCTTTGGTGGATAGAGAGCGAGAGAGATAAGTTTAATGACAAGAAGGCAGAGAGGTCGTTCTGCGCTAAAAGCCTGCATTTGCCTCTGTTCCTGCTTCGGTCTCGGTGTCTCCTCCGGACTTTCTCTTCACTCCTCCACAGGGAGGCCGTTGCACCTACGTGTTGGCGTTTCGGCCAGGCGTTGTTTTTATTTACGCGGTAGCCATGTTTAATATCTCCTTGTGCTTCAAGCTATGTCTTTAGCTCCCGCGGGTGAGGGTCCGGCACCCTGGTTCGCCAGTCTGCGGCCCAAGATTTTCCCCTGGATTCTTTCGGACGGAATGGCTTCACTGAGATTCCAGTGGCACTTGTACCTATTGGAGAAAGAGTCCCAAAACTAAAAGCTTTAGGAAGAGCTGAACGCTGTTACCAGCCACCACTTAGAAATTTCTGAGGTGCGTCCTTTCGGCAGAAGGGGCATTCCGTGCAGATCTTCGTATGTGCAGTGTGTGTCGGACTTTCTGCATTGCAGATCTTTCGCGTCTTTTCCAGTTAAGCTTTTCGTAGCTGAGCAACTTGCTTGTACCAAAGGCATAATCCGCGGCGTGGACCCATCAGCCTCTCTTCAGGAAATGATTGAGGACTTTCAGGACGCCGGTGTTGGCGTGATATCGGTGTTCCGCTGTACCAGAGACGCTGATGGGCTGATGGCTCTCGCGTGCCGACAGAGTCTGTGATTGCAACGTTTGCAGGGTCTTCGTGCCCTTCTGATCTTAAGTTATGGCCCATAGTGCGCCGCCTCGACCCGCTACATCGTCGACCGCTTTGCAATACAGGAATTGCTGGCGCTTTGTTCTTAGCAGCAAAGTTTGCAAATGAGCGACACGTTGCCGACTTTGCGGAACAGCCATTCCTCAAACCTTTGCACATCTGAAGTGTCCACTTGCAGTCTCTGTCGCGGCGATCATCCGACTGACGATGCTGGCTGTCCAAAACGTTCAGATATGATTCACCACAGGAGATAAGATTCAGCACAGAAGGTGCTCCAGAAATTATGCCTATGCACTATAGACAGGAAAAGGTATTTTTATGCAGGCCTTGCCCTCATCTCTTTCATTTCATTTCTCCATTCTGCCTGCTATCCTTTATTTCCGCTGCCCCAGCTCAGGTGCTTCAGTATCGGTGGCAGATCCCGGGACTAGCAAAAATCTTTTTCTTCCTTTTTATTATTATTAAAAAAAAACCACTTACTACTACTTATTCAGGCCTTGCTATGACATCTGGTTCAGATGTAGAGGCGGTGCTTGAAAAGTCTGTAGTCTCAGCTGTTGAGAGGGCGCTTACAGGCGTAATGGATCGCATGTTGAATACCTTTAGTGAGCTCTCCCAAGCCATTTCTAGTCAATTTGCACCTTTAGCTGTTGGTCATCCTGCACTACCAAATGGATTCTTCCCAGACTCCTATTCCTGCTGCGTCCTCGTTTGTACCGATACATGGTGCCGGGGATACTCGCCCTTCTACCGTTTGATCTTCGGACGCCGAGATGGCGAATTCACCCCAGAAGCGTCGAGCTTGTTCCACTCCGTCGAAGTCTGCCCTTCCAAACAACAAAAGCAAGAAAGGTTACCCTACCACTCCGCACGAGAACAGTGTGTTAAAATCTTGAGAATTAGAACTAACAGAGGAGTCTCTCTGACGCAATGATGAAATTATGCAGAATATCCCACACTGGCTTTAAGGTATATTCCTTGGCGCTGCCCCAAAGGAACCGGAATAGAAAGGGGAGGCACTCGATCAAAAGGAATCTGCAGATCTTTGTAGAGAAGCAAACCACCCATAGGAGAGGAGAAAGCGATCAAGTGGTTCAATTTCGCCACATGTTTCACAAAGGTTCAAGAAAGAGAGAAAGAGAGAGAGATAACTCCGACGAGCGCATATAAAGAGAGAGAGAGAACTCCGATGGGCGCATATAAAGATTTCTACTCAAAAAGCACCACGGTGTCATATCGCTTCCTCTTCATCCTCTTGCCTACATCTTCTTCTTTGTCCGTCTCTTGCAGAAGGGCCAGCAGCTCCACCAGGCGCCGAGTTCTTTGAAAGGCGTGGTCCAGGACCTGAAGATGGCCAAAAAAAATTTCTGGCTCCTTCAGAAGCCCTAGCCACTCGCAGCGCAATAGAAGCTGGCTAGGACGGCCTGTGTGGAGCCGTTGTCGCAGCCTCTGCCCCGGCCATCGGGAGTCGGCGGCGCGAGCATCGGCAGGGGCGACACTGCTCGGCAGGTTCCATCGACTGCCGGGGGCGCGGGGCCTTGCCGGTTGGGCCCCGCTACCAGCAACCAGGCTGCGGCGGCCGCGACCTGCGCCACTAAGCGGTTCTGACGAGCGGGCAGCGACGCGCCTGGCGTACGTCCGCGGGCTGCGTGGCCCGGCCGCCCCTGTGCCCGCCAACCTTCACTGGGCTCCGCAGCAATGTGCCGCCGCTGTTGGTGAGCTGCTGCTGCCGCCTACGCCGGCGGTACACGCCGCTTGCTCAACGTGCGGCAGATTTCCGATTGCGTCACACCGGGACAAGCATCGCGTCGAGTACAGCTCTGACTGCAAAGGGTTCTGGTTTACATATGCAGAAAGAGAACGCTGTGTTAATATCAATGCAACATGCCGCTCAGCCTGGAATGGCGACCTTTCTCCGTGTGTTTTCAGGCATGCATATTGTTTTTGCAACGTTAGCGAGGGAAACGAAGGTGGCGTTCATACATGTAAGGTGTGCAGTCCCCTGCATTGCGTGAGTTCTACTGTGGTTTGACGTGGCGTTGTTTTGCTGTAGAGAGCCTGTGAAGGCCCTTCATGCGGACGACTACCGGTAAAATTTATTTCGCGTAAAACGCTACATGTGCGCTGTCTTCAAAACGATGTAAAACAGCATGCGGCGAAAGGGCCACGGTGGTACCTGTTTAAAGAATTCACTAGAAGGTATTGTGTCAGGGAAGGAAGTCCACTCATCCGCACATCGCAGCAATGAGCCTCGTAGTGCAGTTTATGGCTAAAAAATTTATATATATAAAAACGCAGGTTTTTTTTGCATTCCTAGTGTGCGCCTATCACGCTAAATTAAGTACATATCACGTGCACTGTTCCATGCTTCCGTCTCATCTTAGAGAGTTCTTGTTCAGGAAGTCCTTCTCTCTGTACGAAGCTCGCTGCGCACCTCAGTGGGCCGAACGCTGAGAGGACAAAATTTCCGCTGCCAAATGCAGACGCCAAAGCGCGGCGCTGTCCTTTCCAAGTGTCACATCAACACGCTTGATTGATGCATTGAGGCTCACTGCGACATCTTTAATCTTGCGTCCGAGATTGCGCTTCATTCGAGCTGCTAGACTATAACGAGAAATGATTTGGTTTTTGGTTTTATGGGGGTTAAACGTCCCAAAGCGACTCCGGCTATGAGGGACGCAGTAGTGAAGGTCTCCGGAAATTTCGACCACCTGGGGTTCTTTAACGTGCACTGACATCGCACAGTACACGGGCCTCTAGAATTTCGCCTCCACCGGAATTCGACCGCCGCGGCCGGGATCGAACCCGCGTCTTTCGGACCGGCAGCCGAGCGCCGTAACCACTCAGCCACCGCGGCGGCTAACGAGAAATGAGCAGTAGGGGATTAATCACGCCACTGAGCCATTGGGGCAAACAGTTAGGCCTTGTGAAGACTAACTGTGGCTGACGTTTCTCCAAAGAAGGTCGCCTTTTGAGGGACTGGTGCTTTCGGCAACGCAGTTCACCTCCACAGGGCTGAGCGCTGTAGTCGCACGAGTCCTTTGTGGCTTTTAATTCCTTCGATTACGAGAGACTGTTCAGCACTTGTGCGAAGAGCAACGGCGTCTTTCCGCGCAGGCCCTGCTGGAGACAGAGCCCAAGCTCGCCCAGTTCAGCGTCGGTCAGGCGGAAGTGAGCCGCGCGCCGTCGAGTGGCGGGCCTTCCCACAACGCCGCTTCCGACAGTCGGCGAATGACGGCAGCTTCCGCCGTTGCTACTGGTGAGCATTTTTGGGACAGAAGCCGGGTCTGCAGTTAGCCTGCCTGAAATGAAAGCGTACCGGCGGCGGAGCATTAAGGCCAGTTGACGGAACCAATGGCAGGTACAACTGTAAAGCTTAAGTCATATTTTAAGAAAGACTTAAAAGGCCATACACTGGCGGTTATTTGCTATACCTGTGGCCTATGCCGCTTCATTTAAAAGAAATTATATTGGAGCTGCTTAGTTCATCGAACTGCGTTCGAAGTGTCTTTATCGCGCACGCTGTAGTAGAGAGGACTGCAGTTTTAGCCCAGGCATTTACATTTTGAATGTGTATCTTGAGGCCGTTGATGCTGTCGCAGGATCAAGTGTTAGCGTGTTTCTTTTCAAGGATGTGAGATGCTTAAGAAATGCTCTATTCGGGAAATTTTTTCACGGAATTTTATAAGTAAAACTTAAAGAAAAGAGAATATAGCTTTCCAGGAAATTTTAGAAACTGAGATATTTTAGTATTTTTCCCGACTTGCTGGATATTCTAAACTCTTGGAGGAAAAAAGGGTTAGAAACAGGGGCATTTGTGTCTGACTAAGAGAATTTTCGGTTACGACACGAAACATCACTCATGATGATTTCCCCGTTTGCTTGGCTCATGTTTTCGTTGTGCTAACTTAAAGAGGCAGTCTATAGCTTTGGCGTACTCTTGTCGATCTTTGTCGACGGCCACAACAGCGAGGGCAGGACCCTTGGTTCTGACAGGATTTTTATTTTAAATTGGCAAACATAGCCAAACCAGAACTGGTCGCGCGGGCTCTGTTGGAACTCTGCGACTCTGCAAATAGTCGGCCAACGTCGCCTGGAGCTGATATACTGAGCGCAGTACAGAACATCATTTTTTTTATTTTTGCCGGAAGAAACTTCAGACGCCTTAATTTTTTTTCGGCAAGTTGCCAGCGTATCTTGTATGCTTTATTAACCACGCTTTCTCGTAATCTGTTCTAATGTTTTCAGAAAGGCAGACTGCCACTATGCTGCCATTGGCGCTGCCGTCAGCAGCGCAGGTGCCAGAAAAAAGCGGTTGCTACTTTCTGTGGCAAATCGTCAGTTGGCTTTTGTCGACATTATTTTTAAAACCACCTTAGGGCTCTCAAATATAATTTTAATATATCCCATGCAAATTGGTTAAGCCCATGCTCATTATTGCCACTATATGCAGCTCAGTTGGCGCTGCAGTCGTCGTGTCCATATAGTTGCATAGAGTTACTAAACTAACTGCACATCGTTCCTCCTACGCCAGAGTTCGCAAATGATGTCGACTACGATGAAGCAAGACTTGCACATGAAAGATTTAGGTTTAAACTGTTCTTCCGGGCTTCTCAGTGCCACAGTCGGGTGTTCGTTTATTCGGGCAAGGGTCTTTCGATTGGCGCAAGAAAGATATAATCGATTAAAGTCAGTAGACTGCCAGTTTAAGCCTACATTGCGTGGCTAATTGTTTTTACCCCAGGGCCTCTCTCACTGCCAAAGGCGTTTAAAATTCCAGAAATGTCGAGAGCCACAGCTCGTGGCTGGGCAACTGTTTCGATCTCTGAGAATCCCTACAGAAAGCGGCCATCCCCATCGTGTGGCTCACACAGTTGCTTGTCTGGTTGTGGCGGCCGGTGCGACCGAGTCTCGTCACTCTGCGCGCCGGTGATGTCCGGGGCGCCGCCGGGCGGCTCTTCTTCGGGGCCCGGGTCGGATAAGTCCGCGGACAGGTCGGCGGTGGACAAGGCCTCCGACAGGTCCACCCAGAGCAGAGCGGGTCGCGGCGCCGACAGTTCCTTGATCTCCCCGTCGACCAGCAAATCGTCAAAGTCGTCTCCGTCGGCCAGCAAGGGAAGCCGTCGAGAACCGCTCGGAGCCGCTGCCTCCACTGACCCCTACGATGGTTAGAACTCCTCTTCACAAAAACAGCACCGTTCCCTGCCTGTTTCGGTCAGCCAGCCCTGCAGGTCGTCTTATGCCGACATTTACGCGACTTGAAATCTACATTTCCCCTGGAGTTGCGCCTCCAGGAGCGTTTGCCCCTCTTACCTTCACCGTCGGCCGTAGCAACCCGTCTCCCCAAAGCTGCCCTGCAGTATTACGTCATGATGATGCGAGCCGTAAGGGCCTTATTTTTCTGCGCTGTTTGTGAACGCCACGTAAGAGCGCGTAACTTGGCTGGGATGCTCGCGGAGGCGCAGTCTACCCGTCAAGCTAAAGGACAGGGGGTAGCTTAAGGCGCTCTTAACTTCACTTCTGTGTTTGCAGCGTTCTCGGGCAGGCATCGTGCGACCAGGTACAGTATTCGCAAGCATGTCGACGCCCGGGCGTGTTCTAAGCTAGGCCTTTCATGTAATGCTGTTATTTCTGCATTTTAATACCAAGTGCCATACCTGAATTTCTGTTTTGCTCTCTTTAGTGGCGAGAAAGCTTTTTCATCACTGCACTTCAAAAGAAAGGCATTTTGTAAGAAATGGCTGCGATTTTCGGATGAGAAGATTTGTTTTTGTTGACGGGCATTCTTTGTTGGTGCAGCATAGTTGTTGCTCTTACACGAAGCTATCGCAATCTCACGCACCCCGTGGAGAACACAAGACAAGGCCTTTCCTTTAATCGATGGCGAATGTGCAACTTGGTTGTAATGCGAGCATCTTTCTTCTGGTACTAAATCATACTGAAAGCCTGAAAGATAGCCACCTGAATGTTGCGGTCAGCGCCGCTGCATCGTATGGCACTTCCAGCTTTCTGAAAGTCGGGGTTGTGATGCAGTTGGTTGCTTCTGTTTTAAAAACGCATACCAATGGAGTTGTAACGTTAGACAGGTGATGAATGCGAGGATCAGAGAAACCTGAATGCGCATCTGATATTCTTCTCTACGCTTTTTCAGTTGCTTGCGAACAAGAGGAAGATGATGATTGTGAGTAACTATTTATGAATTGCAAGAAAAGTGTCAGAGTATTTTTGTCAAAAACTTTTCCTATGCGTTTGATTTTGCAATCGCTTTACGAATTGTCAAGGTAGTTGTCTCGCGTTTTTCGCGTGTTTTTCGCTGCTCTCAGTGCCTGCTAAGGGGGCCAATTACACCTCAAGCCGTGTTTGAACGGCTTTTTCTTTGGCTCCTTTTTCACTGCCTAGTGAGAAGTATGAGATAAATTGACTAATGTATGTTAAAATTCAACAAACACATCTTCTGTTTACCTGTCATCTGGTGTACGCCAAGAGTCGGTTCTTGGTCTTTTACTATTTCTACTATACATCATTGACTTACCTCAAAACGTCACTTTACACATACGCCTTTATTCGGACGACTGTGTTATGTATCGCGTGATTAACACACCAGAATATCATCTTGAACTAAATTCCTCATTTGACAGCTTCTGTACCTGGTGCAACACTTGGCAAATGAAACTAAAGTTTACTAAAACTGTGATAATGTCATTTTCTAACAGTGTCTCTCCTTCACTGATCAATTAAACTTTTAACGACTTATCCTTGCACAGTGTTTCGGAATACAACTATCTTGCGTCTTATTTACGGCTAACATGTCCTGGTCAAAACACATTAATTTCATTTGCACTAAAGCAATCAGTAAGCTCGAGTATTTGAGGCGCAATTTCAACAATTCTCCTGTCTGGAACCCTCATAAGCAGTGCGACATTAACTCCATTGAGAGCATACAACGAAAATCTATTAGGTTCATATATCGTCGCTATGATAACCATTTTTCATCACCTCGTGCCTTATGTTCTCCGAACCTAACCCCTTTATCCGTACGCCGTCACATTGAGTCATTGAAGTTTCTGCATGGCATCGCCAATTTTTCTTATCGTGTCTGACATCCCATATATATTCCTTCATATATTCCTCGGTCAAGTAGGAGTCACCATAGCCTTAATATTAAGCCTTACTTTGCTCGATGTAATAAATTTAAATACAGCTTTTTCCGACGTACTATTGAATTCTGGAACTTGATTCCCGGAACAATTAGGTCACTGCCAATAAACGATTTCCTGTTAAAAGTTAACTACACCTGAATTTATGCACTTTCTTGCAGTTGCATTGTATTGACTCATTCTCATTTCTGTACTGTATCTCAGTGTTGCTCTTATTTTGAGTTTCATTTGTGTCACCTGCCTTATTTCTCGTGAATTTTTAAATGTTATTGTTTACTTTGTATGACTTCTTTTTGTCTAACCCACTCCTGCAATAGCCCCATAAAGGGGCTGAAGTATGTGTAATAAAATAAATAAATAAATAAGTAAATAAATAATAAAAAATAAATAAACAATAAAATAAATAATAAATAAATAAACGTACAAATAAATAAATAAATAAATAAATAAATAAATGAAGCCGCACAGGAAAAAAGAGCCCAGTCATAAAAAAAGTCGGCAGCGACACATAACACCGCTTACTTGTGAGAAGGCGTAAGCCCGCCCGCTCACTTTGTGAATGCAGTCGCCGCGCGCAGCGGCGTGATGTAACCCGATGCCACGCAGCTGGCAATTCTACCTCTGCATGGCTATCGTAGAAGCCGCCGCGGCGCTCCCCCTTGATTGGAAAACAGCCCTAGTAACCTTCATCCCCCAGGCGGGAAAGGAAATCAACACAGACAACTTGAGGCCTATCTCGCTCACCTCATGTGTGGGCAAACTGATGGAGACCATGGTGCGGGATAGGCTCGCCGAATACTTGGAACAACAAAACACATTTCCAGACACTATGTTCGGCTTTCGCCCACATAAGTCGGCACAGGACGTACTCCTCCAACTCAACAGAGACATAATACAACCAGTCGAACACCCACATAGTGACAACTTCGTCTTGGCCTTGGACTTGAAAGGAGCCTTCGACAACATCAAACACAGCGTCATACTGACACACCTCATTGAGACCAACTGTGGCCGCAACACTTTCAACTATATTAAAGACTTCCTGACCGATCGAGCCACACTAATCAGAATCCAAGAGGCAGAATTTGGTCCGTATCAAATGGATAGGCGGTGGACACCACAAGGCGCGGTGCTATCTTTAATTTGGCGATGCTCCATATTCCGGACCACTTGAATGGTATCGAAGGCATACGGCATGCGCTGTCTGCCGATGATATCACGATCTGGTCCACAGAGGGAAACTTGCGCATGGAGGAATGCCTGCAAACAGCCGCTCACGTAGTGACTCGCTACGCAGAGCACGGTGGTCTCCAATGCGCACCCAACAAGTCTGAATTTGTGCATCTTAGGGCATCCCCTAAGGACACCACCCAAATACATTTCTCCGGATCATGTGGCCCCATACATGAGGCCAAAGAGATTCGAATACTCGGGCTCTTCATCCAGAACCAAAGAAGAGCAGACACAACATTTCCCAAACTCCGCAAAGTTGGAGACCAGGTGGGCCGTATGGTCCGCCGCGTCTCCAATAAGAGAGCGGGTTTGCGAAGCAGGGATGCCGTGCGGCTGGCCCATGCTTTCGTAATCAGCCGAATACTCTATTCAGTCCCATATCTGCACTTGCGGAAGCACGACGAAGGCAAAGTTGAGGTAATACTCCGCAAAATGATGAAGAGGGCACTTGACCTTCCTGTCTCCACCTCCATTGTGAGACTTCTTGCATTGGGAGTGGTGAACACTTTTCAGGAGCTCAAGGAAGTCCACCGCACAAATCAATACACGAGGCTAGCCCAAACGAGGTCGGGTCGGCACATGATAGCCCGGCTTCACATCCAACACGATTTTCACATTCAGGAGCGGGTCCGAGTGCCCGAACTCTGGAGACGCGTCGTCAGATTTCGACCCCTCCCCACTAAGATGGACAAGGAGGATCATAGTGGTCGTCGTCAGGCTAAGGCGGAAGTCTTGGCGAACCACTATGGCAACAAACATGGTGTCTTTTACGTAGATGCAGGTGGGCCGAACCGCGGTGGGTGGGTACACGGCCGCTGTCCTATACATCAAGAAATGCAGGTGGATGGGCTCTCCTTTCGAGCCCCAGGCACAAAAGCTGAAGAGGTTGCCATCGCCCTAACTGCTTCCGATTCAAAATCCAAACACATCATAACAGACTCGCGTTCGACCCACCGCGGTGGCTCAGTGGTTAGGGCGCTCGGCTACTGATCCGGAGTTCCCGGGTTCGAACCCGACCGCACCGCGGCGGTTGCGTTTTTATGGAGGAAAAACACCAAGGCGCCCCTGTGCTGTGCGATGTGAGTGCACGTTAAAGATCCCCAGGTGGTCGAAATTATTCCGGAGCCCTCCATTACGGCACCTCTTTCTTCCTTTCTTCTTTCACTCCCTCCTTTCTCCCTTCCCTTTCGGCGCGGTTCAGGTGTCCGCCGATATATGAGACAGATATTGCGCCATTTCCTTTCTCCAAAAACCAATTATTATTATTATTTTATGTCACAATTATGACACTGGCTGGATAACTCCACTAGCTGAATGAGGTTAAGGAACTGCAGCCGTGGTACCAATCCTACTCCCCGCTGCATAGTTTGGACTCCAGGCCATCACGGCCTAGCAGGAAACGAAGCTGCAGACGCGGCGGCCCGAGCACTCATTCATCGGGCGTTCCCATTGGCTCCTGAGCACCTGGAACCTGAAGGTGGCTGCTTACTCCTTCAAATATATCACATCCTATTATAAGGATATGCATCGCCTGTACCCATCCCCTGCAAAGGGACTGGGAAAACAAACGAACGCGTTCTGCTCCGATTATTCACGAATACAATGCTGTGCCCGGCAGTACTAAAACACTTCCATCCCGCGTTCACTGGCAGGTGTAAACACCGTGGGGAGGTGGCCAACACATACCACATGGTTTGGGCTTGCCAGCGCAACTCAGCTCTCTCCACCCACCCCAACCCTACCAGAGAGGAATGGGAGGCGGCCCTGCTTGGCTGCTCGGACCTTCAGGCCCAAAAGGCGTTGGTTCAGGCCCAAAAGGCGTTGGGCTAGGCTGGCGGCTTCGACCAATGGGGTCCCGGAATTAGGACTCCACCCATTGCGGGGCTCTTTAAAGAGCCTCACGTCCTTTTTTTTATTCAAAAAAGGCTTTTCGCCACCACAACCGACGCCGTCACACCCCTTCTGATGTGCGCACTAACTTCGTGAAGGCAGTCGGCGCCATGCCACGGGCCGCGCTCCTCCTCAAAGGTATGACGGAATAATTACTGAGTTAATGACCCCATATGCAGTTTCGGTCCTTCTCTACTTAACATTAATAGGTCTCTGGGAGTCCCCATACCACCCCTGGCGCAATGATGCAGCTTTTAAGCGATACGGCACTGTCCGGGGATGGCAGGCGGTGCCACCGGTGGGACTTGCGCGATTCAGTTGTTCCTAGCAACCTCGCGAGACCAATGGATAATTTAACTCCGACTTGCCAGGTTGCATGAGGACGCCATCGTTTATGGGTGTCATAGAGGGTCACCCCCCCCCCCCCCCCAGCACACACAAGCACGCACACAAATATCAACCTCTTCACTCAGCTTCATTATAGAACTCGGAACTTATATTAGGGTCTATGCGCTCTGATCAGTGAAATCGCTTGCATCCATCCCTGACTCGTTATGGCAACACATTGTTTCGAACTGAACATTTCGCGTCGACTGGCTCGCAGAGGCTAAAACATGCTCGCCTTGATCGGTAGCAAAGCGTGAACGCAGCTCGGGCCTGGTCCTTGCATGTCGGAACTGACGCGTCTTGCTTGGGTCGTGCGCCTGTCGCAGTGTGCAACGTGGAAAGCCAGAAGGGCGTGTTCTCGCACCTGCTGTCGCAAGTCCACTTCGGCATGGACCTGACTAAGGTGACCTTGCCGACATTCATCTTGGAGAAGCGCTCCCTACTGGAGATGTACGCGGACTTCTTCGCCCATCCGGATCTGTTCGTCAGGTGAGTCATCTGAAGGCAAATAGCGCGCGCACGTGGCCAGCGGCACGTTTCACTGTGTGACAAGGAAATTGAAAATGAAAATTGGTTTTGGGGGAAAGAAAATGGTGCAGTATCTCTCTCGCATCTCGGCTGACACATGAACCGCGCCATAAGGGAAGGGATAAGGGAGGGTCTGAGAGAAGAAAGGAAGAAAGAGGTGCCGTAGTGGAGGGCTTCATAATAATAATAATTTTGTATTGGGGGAAAGGAAATGGCGCAGTATCTGTCTCATATATCGTTGGACACCTGAACCGCGCCGTAAGGAAAGGGATAAAAGAGGGAGTGAAAGAAGAAAGGAAGAGAGAGGTGCCGTAGTGGAGGGCTCCGGAATAATTTCGACCACCTGGGGATCTTTAACGTGCGCTGACATCGCACAGCACACGGGCGCCTTAGTGTTTTTCCTCCATAAAAACGCAGCTGCCGCGGTCGGGTTCGAACCCGGGAACTCGGGATCAGTAGTCGAGCGCTCTAACCACTGAGCCACCGCGGCGGATGGAGGGCTTCGGAATAATTTCGACCACCTGTGGAATAATTTTGACCACCTGTGGATCTTTATTGTGCACTGGCATCGCACAGAACACGGGCGCCTTTCGTGTTTCGCCTGCATCGAAACGCGGCCGCCGCGATCGGGTTCGAACCCCGGTACTTCGGATCAGTATAGACGAGCGCTCTAACCACTGAACCACATGTCCAACATTCTCTGACAAAAAATTTGAATATTGAAATATTTTAAGATACTGTTATGGAAATACTAAAGGTAATATTCTATTATTCTGATGTGTACCAAAATCTCGTCGAGCATCGATCGCATCGGGAAGTTAAGAGTGCCATAGAAAGCCAATGGGGAACGCTTTTGGCGATAGTAAAAAATTTAAAAGGCTGCCGTCGGGTGGTCGGCGGATATACGGATTGTTATGCTGAAATCTTAGATTATATGAAAAAAATTGCGTTCGTAAACTGTTTCCCGCTAAAACATGCTTTTGTCCCGAAATGTTGGGCATGATGAAAACGATGCCGAAAAGGGATAGTTAAATGCCATAAGGAACAGAGGAATGGTGTCCTTGTGCATTGATCTTTGGCATGATCGAGCTCGAGTGCTTCTGTGGTTACCCAGGACAAAAAATTTTGTCCTTTGAAAATAATGGCATAGCGGTTAAAATCAGTTGTACAGTTCTCATCATGGGCGCTATTCTTACTTTTGTACGTCTTGCAATGCTTGGCCAGACTACCAGAAACTGGTTTTTTGGTAACATTATTTTCATGTCCCTCAAGTCTGATGTTTATGCAGCTACCTGTTCGACTGATGTACTACTTCTCGCACGACGTACTGAACAGGATGGGTCTACCCACGCCTATAGGGTGACGAGGGTTGTTCGCTTTTCAACCGACCGCAGAAAGTTTGTTCGGAGCCGAAAAGACAACATCCCCACTTGCGCGTGGCACGGCTGACATTGTGAATGTAGGGCGGTACAACTTTTTTCGCTAGCTGCTGTGTGCCCTTGCTGGATCCAGCAACGAGCGAAGGTGGTCTGTTTGCGCTGCCGCCTGTTCGAATTCTGCCGAAGATAATTTCTTGCTGGAAATCATTCGGACGGAACCATTCAGGATATTTCGGATTATTAATGCGAAAGAATTTCTTGGCTCTTGAGCGACGTCACTGGTAGCTGTGGACGGAAGTTGTGGACAGAGCGTATCCTCACGAACCGAATAAAAATGCAGTCGTAGCGCCATCGTGCGTCACCCACTGAAACACTCCCCTCGCAATGTACCGCGGTGGTCCAGCAAATGGCGCGCGCGAGATGACGGAGGCAAGTGGCGGACGCGTATGAGGGAGAAGGACCTGCCATAAGATAGAATGGTTTCGCATTACTGCACCTAAGCAGACTGAAGTGCGCCCCTGGAATTTCTCTGTGTTCTGCTTCAGGTTCGGGTGATGTTTGCCTTAATTGCCGCGAGTTGCATTCCGCGCTTAAAGGCGCCGTCCTCGGTGCATTACTGGTTCGGCTGCTGAGTACCAGGCGGTGGGATATAATTGTGGGCACGGTGGCCGCCGACTGGCCGCTTCAGATGGAGGTGATATGCAAAACGCGCCCGTGTGCGCTACGGTGTCATTGTAAGAAGCCGAAATTAATCTGGAGTCCAGCAATGCACGCTGCAGAGCCCATGTGCCTCTTCGTGACGATAAAGTCCGCATACGCAATGATATAAGGGCAGTCTGAGGCTAGAAGGCTTTATTAAAGCTCACTTGCCAAACGTCACTCCGTACTGCAGTGAATGCTTCTTAACTAGTGCCTGAGTTGCTGTGCAATCAAATACGAGCAGCTAAGTTTCCCGACTACGACTCCCCACGCATGGCTAAAGATGGTGTGTGATATCTTGTGTCACTATGTGATGTGCGCAGCATCGTTGACCGCCGGGACGCAAAAGAGCGCATGGTGGAGGTGGTGCGCTGGTACCTGTCCGCCTTCCACGCCGGCCGGAAGGGCTCCTTGGCCAAGAAGCCGTACAATCCGATCCTGGGCGAGATCTTCCGCTGCTACTGGAGGATCGGCGACAAACCGGGCGTCAGTGCGCTCTTTCGCGGTCGTGCACTGCGGCGCATACAACTATGAAACTTTCGCAAGATAGATGCGCATTAGTTGTGAATCGGGGTGCTTTGTTTATTTAAAACAGCAGGCATCTTCCTCAAAATCACTGCATATTCTTGGCCGTCAGCTTAAGTAGGTTTACCTCCGTCATACTGCTCACGCGCTTGAAGTCACCCTCTCTGCGAAATGCATGACGCAAGAATCTGCAAGCAATATGTTTATGGCCCTGTTTCGGTGGAGGCGACTTTCAAGGCTCGCATGCACTGTGCGATGTCAGTGCGAATCAAAGAATTGGGTCCAAATTATTCTGGAGCTGACCACTATAGCGTCCCTCACAGTTCCTGTCGCTTTGAAAGGTGAAGCCCCATCAACCAAACTACTACTACTACTACTACACAAGATACTTTTCATTTCACAAGGTGGAGTCAAAGACCCATTTCCCAAGCATTTCGCCCTAAAGAAGCCGAGCACCAGGCAGGGAAAAGCTTGTACCCATTGTATCACCGGTGGGTAAACGGCGGCACTGGGGATCGAATCCCGCACCGCCCGCGTGCGAGGCGCGGATGCTCAAACCACTAGGCCGCCGCTGCGGTATACTACTACCACTACAACTACTACTACCACTACTACTACTACTACTACTACTACTACTACTACTACTACTACTACTACTTCTACTACTTCTACTACTACTACTACCACTACCACTACTACAGCTATTGCAGCTATTACTAGTACCAATACTGCTATTTCTACTATTACTATTATTGGTGCTGTTGCTATTATTACTGCTTGTACTTTTAGTGCTACAGATACTGTTACCACTACTACTGTTGCTGCTGCTACTACATTTAGCGCGGTAGCGTTACAGGCCCCGTTACGCAGAAAATCTGGCGTCGGCGTTGGCAGCGTCGTGAGCGAAAAAATCACCGGCATGACTTTAGCAGGTGGTGCCCAGGAAGCAACCTAGGAGGCAGGTGGGCCACTTAGGTCACGTGACCTCGCGGCGTCATCACAACCTGCCCACCGGGTAGTGAGCAACTGCCCACTTAAAGCAGGCAGCAGCTACATTAATGATTAGTCGCTGGGGAAGGCACCCTGGGTGGCAGAAGTACCCACCGCTAGGAGCACCTGCCAATGCAGAGTGAGGGCTGAGTCATGTTGAACTGTACGACGAAACAGCGCTGACGGACGGGACGGAAGAGGAGACCGACACATGCGCTGGTGTCTGTCTCCTCTTCCGTCCCGTCCGTCGGCGCTGTTTCGTCGTACCGTTCAATGCAGGGTAGTGGCGCATCGCTTAACCGCTGCACCATTGCTCCAGGAGGGGTAATCTATGAATGAAAAGTAGGGAATGATCTGCTGCATACATGGCAATTAACCCATTACGCTATTGTGTCATGCCCTTCTAGTGAAGCTTTAATGTCCCCTCCAACTTTTCCTGCCACTGTCTCCTACTACTACTGCTTGTTACTGCTGAGGTCACCACCATTACTACTACAACTGCTGCTAGAAGAATAGCACAGACCAGTAGATGGCGTGTTCCACGGTGTGCCATGATTGTCTAAAATGCAGGGAGCTTTATCAGACACACCGGGTAAACGCAGGCACCAGTTGCCGACGGGCCAGTGCCCTGGGCTACCACGAACGATCTGGCCTTCATCGCTGAGCAAGTGTCCCACCATCCACCGGGTAGGTCTCTCATGTATGCCAGCGTTTACAAATTCATCGAAGAATAAAGGCGTGCGCATCCTTAAACATTTGCAGTGCCCCTTCGCTAATGCTATTTTCCGGGCTCCGACAGACGATCTTTAAGGACACTAATCGCTGAGACGTAACGAGAAACTGTCCAGATTGCTCGATCCTGTATACAGTGGCTTTGCTAGAACCACCCATGAAAACATTTCGATCAGCGCGCAGTTTCTCCTTGCGCGCTCCTATGCGCTATGGAAGCAACAAGTGAGCTAGAGACCACACGCTGACAAAAGTACGACACCGCAAACAAATGATCCGGAGTTCCCGGGTTCGAACCCGACCGCGGCGGCTGCGTTTTTATGGAGGAAAAACGCTAAGGCGCCCGTGTGCTGTGCGATGTCAGTGCACGCTAAAGATCCCCACGTGGTCGAAATTATTCCGTAGCCCTCCACTACGGCACCTCTTTCTTCTTTTCTTCTTTCACTCCGTCCTTTATCCCTTCCCTTACGGCGCGGTTCAGGTGTCCGCCGATATATGAGACAGATACTGCGCAGTTTCCTTTCCCCCCAAACTAGTAATAATTATTATTAAACAAGTGCTGCCCCGGTCGCGCGGACACATTTCCTTGAACAATGCCATTTTCATCGCAGTACATGGTATTAGGACGCTTCATATTGATCTATGAACAATTATACGCGCTCGTACATTTTTTTTCATTCTTTTGTAAAAAGACTTGTGCAAAGTAGTGATGTGTGCATGTATGCAAAAGTACTGACTCACGCCACTCTGCCTAAAGGCTGTTCCGCCGTTTGTCTCGTCGGTGGAAAGCAGCGCCGCTTTACAACGTACATAAAGCAATTGGAAGACCGCATTGAATAAAACGGAGAGAGTAAGAGCAAGTGACACGTTTAAAAGATTAAGCATTATGCATTTAGCAATCTATGGGTAATGTATGCTTACATGTGACCACGTGTTGAGATAGACGACAAGGGAACCAATAGCTTCATCGCACAACATCGCTTCGTTATCAAGCGTTTTGTGCCACCGCAATCTCTTAAGTTTTGGTCAGTTGTCGGTCGTTTCAGGCTGACGCTATTACAATAGTCGAGAACCGGTCACAGTACCGAAAGCAGAAATGTACAGCCAGGCTGGAATGAAACGCTAACATCGCTTGTGAATAAAACAAAATATCTTACCTGTGTGCTTCCAGCTGCTGTGTACAACTAGCCTGATTCATGTTTCATATTCATAAGCAAGTCGCAAAAGAATATCTCGCTGCAAAGTAGAAACGTGCAGCATATGCGTGTTCGCGTTTTTTCCGGCCTGACTTCTCTTGGCAAGGCATCAACATTCGACCCTGGATGCCGCAAATATCTTCAAGAATACAGATGTGACTCCAGAATTACGCACTTAAAGACGACTTGTTATTCTCTTCTTGCTCTAAGCTAGCGGTATGAGAAAGCAAGAACTAAAACGGAGACAGCGTCAAGTGTATAAAAACCGTTTCTCGAGCTTCTGCGAAATAGTGAGCGCCTTATTATACACTGTACAAAGGTAGCTTGGAGCGCCATACAATATTCCGCAGTCTTTTAAGGCGGTACAGTTTCCAAGTAGTTTCAGGTAGAATTACCAGTTTCGTCAAATTTCGCCAGCTACGACTCTAGCGGAGTGCAACAATGCTTTTCAGTGAAGGAAGCTTGGTAAAAATAATACCAGTGCTGCACGTTACGCTGTCTGTGTCACCCCACACAAAACAGTGCTTCAAGAAACTTAAATGTATTTATTTCCCGAAAAATGCGACCTATTCCTCGTGCGAACTAATTTTTGATGCTGTTGGACACACAGACACCGAAACTGCAGTCTTACAGCCATGTGTCTTCATCGACTGGTTGTACTGGCGTGAGCATAAACTCATCTACATCGGACATGGCTGTTGAAAAATCTAGGTGAATCAACCATAACATTTAAAGAATTGTGCAGTGCAGTTCTTTTTTTCCCCTGTAACTTGCTATATGAGTCTTTACAGTCCACTCAAGAAGTCAAATCTAATGAAAATGAAATCACTTCATTAATGAGAGGAAGATTAGGGGCTCAGAGGATCCAGCGCGTAAAGAACCAGGGCGGGCTAGTCGTCTAGGTGATCCCAGTGAGTTTAGTTCAGCTTGAGGTGGCGGTGGTTTTCAAGCTCTAGGCAGAAAAGGCTAAGATGGGAACGATAGAGTGGTGCTTGCGCAGCATGTCAGTCTCGTTGAAGCTAATGAGGCAGTATAGTTCGAGAAAGGAGTGGAACAACCATGTTCTGCTCTGACCTCGTTGTTGGCTACCCACATTGGAGCCCAAATTCGACTACGATATTGAAGCAAATATGCGTTTGAACTTGTCCGGACCAGTCCAGTGTGTAAGATTTGGGTGGATGGCTTATGCATCTCAGTATAAAAACCCAACAGGAAGTTTTCTGTCGTCACAACAGATTTCTTGTAGTATGTATGGCTACGAACTTGTAGGAACAACAGAAATGTTCGTAGTAACAGCAAAATTTCTGCAGTATTGTGCTGTCCCATGTAACGACAGAACTACATGCAGAAAATACTGCAGGAGGTGCTGCAGTACTAAAGAAAAAGCGGTTGCTGCGACCGAAATATTTTGTTTCATTTTGGGCATGATTTCGACGGGGAGGGTCCCGCACAAACGGGCTGCGCGTGTGCTGCAGTGTCCGCCTTCTACGCGGAGCACGTGGGCAAAGGGATCTGCTGCAGCGCCTACATCTGGACCAAGTCCAAGTTCCTGGGCATGTCCATTGGCGTGCACAACGTGGGCCAGGGCACCATCCAGTTCTTGCGTCACGACGAGGAGTACACGGTGAACTTCCCCAGCGGCTACGGCCGCTCCATCTTCACCGTGCCCTGGATCGAGCTGGGTGGCACCGTGGACATCAAATGCGAAAAGACCGGCTACAGCTGCACCATCCAGTTCCACACCAAGGTGCACCTGCATTCCGCCTTCACTTCGACTGGCTGTACACAGCCACACGAATAGTCTCTTTCAGCGTAGATGTACACGTGTTGGACATTGCAATTGTTTTTCTTTCGGTTCTGCTCCCTTCTAATGGCCCGACCATAGTGGAGCGTGGTGTATCTCGAGGCGACAAAAATAAGGATGGGGTGAAATCTAAATGAAATGGTTGTGTTATCCTTGCCCTGCATGCACTCTTCCTCTCTGAGATCTGACACCGTGAAGTAAACGAGGGAGGAAGTTAGCTACTTGGCGGGGGTGGGGGGGGGGGGCATATTGGAAACTGACCGATTGGTGGGAGAGGGGTGGGTAACGGGAAAGGCGTGAATAGGCGCACGTTGAAGAGAGACGGTTTCCTTATGTTTAAGTTATGTTTAGTCCCGCGTATTCACTAAGGTGTAATCAGTACTTTTGTTTGGGTGAGTTGGTTCATTTCTTCAAAGTTACGTATCTGCAGGGACAAACGAAGTAACGGAAGCGACATGAACCTGTACAGGCATTGACAAAAGTTTGCGGGACGCGGATACACGAAAAAAAAAAATCCCGCGTTGCCTCGCTAGACAGTCAACTGGTACTTTTCGATAGAATGAAACACGTATGTATTTTTGGACTTTAATGGGTTTTTTTTGCGCGCGAATCCGAATCTCGCAATCTTTTGCCCATGGCTGTACATGTACATGCCGTTTATGTTACTTTGTTTGCCCCTGTCTTCCTTGCGCAAGCACGTAGCTTTGAAGTTAGGTCTACTACGCTGACGCAGATGCTCACTGGATCAGCTCAAGTAAAGGCCCGAACAAACCGAAGGTAACAAGCGAGAGCGTGCTGACGCAGGTCGGTTGGCGCCCCCCATGGCTGTTCTAACTGGAGAACGCGGCAGCACGCATCGACTAGCTCGTTTGCGCATAGTGACATGCTCATAATTCGAGACATTAACTATTACTCACATCGTTCCGCCCCCGGTGCAGCCCATGATTGGCGGCCAGAAGCACCAGCTCACGGCGGAGATTTTCCCTCCTAACGACAAGCGCCCTTTCCTCACGGTGGATGGGGAGTGGAACGGCGTCATGACGGCCAGGAACATCCACGGGGTGAGGAGGCGTTCGCATGGCCCGCTTCATTCGCTGTTTGTGTGCACATTTTAACGCGAGAGTGTCAGTAGCTCCATGTAGGAAAAAAGTGTCCGGAGTGGGCGTAACCAGAATTTCGAGAAGTAAGCGCCGGCTTGTCGCCCCCTGTTGAAGAGAACGCATTGCAACTCTGGATGGCAGAACGGCCAACTGAAACATCCAGCAATACATCCACGTTTTTAAGAATAACAGAACAATGGCTGTCACGCGTGCATCTAGCGATGGGTGCCCGACCATAGTTGGGTTGGCGGACGGTTTGAAGTGGTGCTTCGCGCCCGCGACTTCGGTGCGAGGCGGCTGCCGTGTCTTCTGCTTGCTTCGCTGCCAAAAATGTTGCGGAATTGGATCGTGCCTTCCTTTTAATATGTGGTTAGGTTAATGTTTGGCGTGCAGCTCCCCGGGTGATGTCTCTCCCGTGGAACTCACGTGAAACGCAATTATCATTTGCCTTTTTTTATTAGTGCAAAGTCAAGTTGGGGAAAACGCCTTTACACCAGCGCGTCCCCTACACACGTTTACGTCATGCAGCTAAGCACGAGAAACGCTGCGCGCAACTGCTACAGAAATGCCTTTTCAGTAGGTACTCACAGGAGCACGCTGTCGAGGCTATTTTATTCAACTATTTTAACGAATATTCCCGAATCGGGGCCGAAGAACTACTCCAGCCGGCCGAGCGGGCGTGAGCAAGATGGCGAACCACTTCTGCTTGCTCGACTTCTCAGCCGTGTGTCGTTGCTCCTTCCTCTCCAACATCGCCTCGATGGCTTTCGTCAGGCGGAAGAGCTGAGGGAAAGGCCGCACAAAGGTTATGAGTATCACAACACTGAACAGGGTGGCATCCAGCCTCAAGCACGATCTGACTTGCAGTAGTGGCGCGGCTTCATCCGAACGACATGCACGTCTGTATACGCGGAGGTCGGTGCGATCAGCGAGCTTGGGTGTTGCTGGTAGAACTTCGCAGTCACGTCGCTGACGCGGCGGATAACACGGAGTGTCGGCGCAGTAACGGCGACAAACGGGTGTCCAAACACACACACGGTCGCCTGGCTCGTACGTAACAAGTCGCCATCCGAAGTTGTAGCGGCCAGCGTCTACGTTCTGTTGACAGTGTACTCGCTGTCTGTCCAGTTGCCCTTATTCTTCCACACGCTGAACAAAAACGGCGACGTCGAGGTCAGGATCACTGTCACACTCCGGGCCAACGGGCAACACAGCATGCAGTGTATACAGTAGCAACTGGACGACCGAAGACAAGCTGTAAGGGAGTGAGCGTCTCCTCCAGGGCCGTACTGTAAACGAACGTTACGTATGGGAGAATTTGGTCTCATGTACTATGCTCCACATCAACATACCCGGAGAATATGTCGGCCATGTTTGTGTTGAGTCTTTAAACCAAGCCATTTGTCTGTGGGTGGTATGCTGTCGTACGGCTATGCGCGCTGGGCTTCATACTGAGCACAGCCCGAGGTAAACGGGCCGTGAAAGCAGCTCCACGGAGGTATAGTCATAACCGCAGAGGCACCACGACGCAGGACAATGTGTGTACAAAAAACTCGGTTACTTCGACAGCAGTACCGTCTGCGAGTGGCATTGTCTCAGCGCACCGTGTAAATAGTCCGTCCCGACAGCAATCGAACGTTTTACGCTGGATGACTTCGGGAAAGAGCCAAGTAGGTCCATTCCGTAGGAAAGGGATCTTCGGAGGAGCTATGGGGTGCAGAAATCAGGCGGGTTTTCCACGGCGTTGGCAGTCGTGGAAGGCTTTAACCTAGGTCCATGCTGACGGAAGTAATCTCTGTCAATAGTACCTTTGCCAAATCTATGCTAAGGCACGGCGGTTTCCCAAGAGGCCGGCAGGTGGTTCGTTGTGTCAAGCGCTCAAGATATCCGGTCGCAACTGGGATGGTACGACGAGAAGGAACGCCTATTTGTTGCTGTCAGAGTTGCGCTTGTAGAGGACGCCACATTGCAGAGTGAAAGATTACAGCCCACCACCATTGCAGCCTTCCAGGTACTCGATGAGCACCGCTAACTCCGCGTCCGCCCTTTGAGGCTGCGCCATATCGGTTGCGCTAACACCACCAATTAAAGGGAAATCTCGGGCGATTTCGTGAGAAGCCAGGTGCACGGGCGCGCGTGATAAGCAATGTGCATCTCCCGTCCCGGCTTGTAAACGGAGGCTCCACTTTGACAATCGACAGGTCTTTGAGGCTGTCCAGCCAGCACAACGAGTAGTGGCCACTGACAAAGCGAAAGTCTCTTCCGTAGATGTATAGTCGACACTTGCTGATGGCCCAGAGTAGCGGCCGCAAGACATTCTTTCTCAGTCGTTGAATAGTTGCATTCCTATCGTGAAAGTGTTCGGCTCGCGTAAGCGATAACTCGTGCGGCGCCGTCCTGACACTGTATCAGGGCCGCCCCGAGGCCAACGTTTCTGGCATCAGTGCGCATATCGGTTTCAGTGTCTTCCTCGAAATGGACGCGTACCAGTGCATTTTGTAGGTGGCGGCGAAGCTCCTTGAAACCTTCTTCATGGTCGCTTGCTTCCCCACAAGAAGGGTGTGTCGTCTCTAGTCAGTATAAGAGCCCCAAAACCGTCGAACAGCCTTCTTGTCGGTAGGTCTTGGGAAACCGGAGATGGCAGCGGTCTTGTCGGGATGTGGAAGAACGCCAGGGGCGCTGACATGTCCGAAGGAGCGAAGTTCCTCAAAACCGAAATGGCATTTCTCAGGCTTGATTGTAAGTTGAGCGCATTTGAGCACTTGGAGCACTGTGCGCTGCCTAAGTGTTGGTAGAAGGTAAGAGAGGAAATGACGACATCGTCCAGGCAGACGGGGCACGGCTGCCACTTAAGACGAGATAAAACGGTGTCCATCATGCGCTGGAACGTGGCCGGCGCTAAGCAAAGGCCAAACGCGAACACCTTAAATTCGGCGTAACGAAAGCAGTTTTCTTGCGGTCTCTCTCGTCCACCTCTATCTGCCAGTAACCGATTTTGACATAGGAGGAGGAGAACTACCTGGCATCATGCAGTCTGTCGAGCACGTCCTCAATCCTGGGGAGCGGGTGAACGCCCTTTTCTTATCACGGTGTTCAGTTTCCTGCGGTCCTGTGCGCTCCCTTCTACATTCGTGTTGCAAACAACCTGAACGGTCATCCATAAAACTTAAGATCCACCTTGGCCACCACGCCTCTTTAGCGCCATCAAGCCCCCCCCCCCCCCCCCCCCCCCCTATACACCTCTCCCCCAATCTACATATACATCCATGACTGTTTACTACGACTGCAATCCACCAATTTCATAAGAATAAAATTGGGCGGATTGCCAGAAAATTGGTTGAAAATAAAAGCACACGGCGATGCAGTTCAGAAACGGTTCCACCAGTGGAGGCCCCTGGAATAATTTTGACCAACTGTGGATCTTTAACGTGCACTGACATCGCACAGCACACGGGCGCCTTAGCATTTTGCCTCCCCCCGACCGCGTCGGCAGCGTTTCGATGGAGGCGAAACACATAGGCGCGCGTCAGTGCACGTTAAAGACCCAGGTGGTCGAAATTATTCCGGAGCCGTCTACTACGGCACCTTTTTCTTCATTTCTTCTTTCACTCCCTCCTTGATCCCTTCCCTTACGGCGCGGTTCAGGCGTCAGCAGATATGTGAGAGAGATACCGCGCCATTTCCTTTCCCCAAAAAACAGTTTTCATTTTCATTTCATGCGAATTCGTGGCAGGTGTGCGCTTGACAGCTGCCGCCATCTGTCGATCGATCCTGTCGCAAACTGGGCATGCGCAATAGAAGCTGGTGGTTTGATTTTATCCTGTGGAGCTCGAGCAGGAGAAGGCCGCATGCGCAGAGTGAGTGGCCCTGTGAAAAAATGACCATTGTTAAAGCCGCACTCCCACACCGCCTCAGATGGATGGATTATATACGATGAATGGGCGACTATGCGGTACACATGGCTGCAAGCATGACGCACAGCTGCGAGCGTGATGCACTGTTGCAAGTGTGATGCATTGTCGCGCGTGTCGCACGCCTACTTTCGCTCCCCCCCCCCCCCCCCTCATCAGACCACAATCACCCTTCTCCACAATTCACTCTTCAGCAAATGGCTTTCAGCACAGTAGAGCTTAACCGTGCCGCTAATATGGGTGTGGATGCGTAAACGAAGCAGACTTCCCACACTCCTCCCGCCCAGTGCACGCTCCGGCTTCTCTTTATCTCCTTCAATTACTTTCATTTTCCTTTGAAACTCGTACTCAGCGCCGTCAAAACCCATTTTTCTTTGGTGGCGGTAACCTTCGAAGTAGAAAGATTTTAGTGAGAGCTCCCATCTAAACAATCCGTCGTTCGCGCGCAGACACACACAACGGCAGGCATGCTGGCGCACATGAAACACGGACGAGTGATACCCCGCGGCGCGAGTCTACCCGATGATATTCAACATGTGCTGCCTTTCGTTTCCCCGACAGAATGAAGTTACTTTTATCGACACCACCACGCTGCCCATTACCAAGAAAATCGTTCAGCCAGTCAAGGAGCAGGAGCCAAATGAATCACGCAGGTGAGCGACGGGCGATGTGAGGGTTTCGGTCTCTTCAAAAGGTCTCTTTCGACTGGCCTCGATCGACTTGACGATGCAAAGTCTCCCTGCAGCATACTGCCAACAAAAATAGTAAATGCACCACGAAAATGAATTTAAAGCTTCGGAGGACAGCTTAGAACTGCATTCAGAAGATGACAAGCGCTACAAATGCGTTTTATCATGCTTAGCATCTGCCGCGAGTGTCAACCGTTACTTCTGTGCTTGCTTTCTAGAAATTTATTTGATCTGTTTCCATGATCCATTAACATTTTCTGCCAATATATAGTACAACCTGCGTCACCCTTGCGTATAGAGCGCTCGAGTGGTGTCCTCCCCTGCATAAAAGTCGACACCATATCGTAGCGTCTAGCTTTTAAAGGCTGCGCTTGCCTGGAAGTAGAGCCACATGAAACTGCAAGCAAGTTGGACACAAGCAATTTACCCGCAAACCATGGACTGCTTTCGAATTTCACTTTACTGCGTGGTGCAGGCTGCTCAAGCGTTCTACACAAGGGTTACGCAGACTGTACATGAGTGGTGCCTATGTAGCTCACCATGCGACATGCAGGTTGATGGTTAAGGTGCGGTCGTAATTGGCAGCTCCGAGGTCATCGCGTCGACCTTGACGGAAATGCTCCGTATACTGTCACCACCCGCCGCGGTGGCTCATTGATTACGGCGCTCGGCTGCTGACCCGAAAGACGCGGGTTCGATCCCGGCCGTGGCGGGCGAAATGCTGGAGGCCCGTGTACTGTGCGATGTCAGTGCACGTTGAAGAACCCCAGGTGGTCGAAACTTCCGGAGCCCTTCACTACGGCGTCCCTCATAGCTTGAGTCACTTTGGGACGTTAAACCCCCTGTAAACCATAAACCATACTGTTACCAAAAGCGGTTTGAGGCCAGTATGGCCCAACAGAATGTTTACGAAACCAGGCGCTTTGGTGCCGTTGCGCGTAGGTATCGGGAGGCGATAGGTGTGCAGACTATCGACCCTAAGCGCGCACCCTTCGTCGCGCAGAATGTGGAAAGACGTGACCCTGCATCTGACGCGCAAGGACGTCGACAAGGCCACGGAGCACAAGTCGATTCTCGAGGACCAGCAGCGCAAGGACGCGGCGCAGCGGAAGGAGACCAACACCGCTTGGAAGACCAAGGTGCGAGCAGCCCCCGTTGGTGCACGGCGGTGCAGAAGCCGTGCAAACAAAGCACACGCTTGAGTCGTAAAGGTGTTTGCGTGCACGGCGCACGTACCCAAGCCCTGAACGCTACGAAACAAACACTTCAGTGCTTAAGTAACTCTATTTGCACAACGTGAACGATGGACACGGGACGAATGTCATTGTTTTGAGGAAAATCGGCCAGTGGCCACAGAATGTCGTCTTCCTCCACAACATCCCCGCCGCGGTGGCTCAGTGGCTAGGGCGCTCGACTACTGATCCGGAGTTCCCGGGTTCGAACCCGACCGCGGCGGCTGCGTTTTTATGGAGGAGAAACGCTAAGGCGCCCGTGTGCTGTGCGATGTCAGTGCACGTTAAAGATCCCCAGGTGGCCGAAATTATTCCGGAGCCCTCCACTACAGCACCTCTCTCTTCCTTTCTTCTTTCACTCCCTCCTTTATCCGTTCCCTTACGGCGCGGTTCAGGTGTCCAACGATATATGAGACATACTGCACCATTTCCTTTCCCCCCCAAAAACCAAAAACCAAACCAACCACAACATGTTTTTCAAGGCTCGCTGTGAGCCTAATGTACGGTAATCTGCATCATGTTTAGCTGTCTCCAGCATGCTTCTAGTATTTTTGGTTTTGTCAGTTTTTGTGACGATGTCAGAATGACTCTGAAAAATAATTTTGTGCACTTGCATGCTTTGCAATTACCAGCCGAATATCGTGGCCCCTGGCAGTAACGTGCAATGTTTTTTTTTGTTTTAGTTAAAACAACTCCCGCTCTGCAGAATGTTCAGCGCCTCGCTGTGTCTATACTTTGTCCTTTTTTTTATGGCGTTCTATTTAATTTAACTTTACGTGAAGCGCACTAACTTCTGATGAAGCCAATGTTGGCTTTCCCACACGACATCGGCATCGGGAAGTCTGAAGTGCGGGAAACACGGTGCAGCAACAAAATATCGACGTGGTCTTGAGCGAGCACGAAGCCTTTGCTGCTGCAATGCATCGCTGGAAATGCAGGGAACGCCGCGTGCTGTACACGGCAGACGCGGAGGTCACAACTTTTAAATGCTTGGGGTGTGTCTCGCGTGTACCGCAAGCAAGGGACAACCAGGCTCTTAACACATGTTCCGTACATGGTTTACGATGAGCATGCAACCCTCGCATCTCATGTGACTGAATATGCCCGTCAGCGGTGGGCGTTTCCTGCTCGCATGGAGGCGCAGCGCATGGCCATGTAATGCATCATGTGCACCCGCTGCAACGTGCACCCACGAAATTGGTGCCTTTTGAAGGCATTCAATGAGAGCTTTCGAATGGTGTCACAACCACACACGACCTTTGTTTAACATGACGGATGCGGCAGTTGTTTGATAGCATGTCAGTTTTCTGCGAATACGAATGCACGGGGCACAATTTAAACATTCATGGATAACTGAGTGAGGCAGTGCAGACGGACAAGCAAGAAACAAGGTGAATTCCGACCGCAGAGCGAGAGCAACCCTTTCAGCGAAGTAGCAGTAAGGAGTCTCTCTATACCTATTTTCACCACGGTGAAATGCATCTGAACGAGTAACGGCCAACCGTGCCAATTTTCAGGACCGCAGTTAACGGTTTTTTTTCTTTCTTGGTCGCAGTTGTTTGAGCCGCAGGGAGAAGAGGCATGGGTGTACAAGTTTCCCCTCAACAAGCGAATGGCCAGAAGAGGCGGCGCTTCGAAGAGGGACAGCAAAGACCTCAGCAGCACCACTAACGCGACTTCATGAGCAGGTGCAGCTGGCCCCCACGGCAGCGAACGCTTTGGTGTTCGTCGGTGTGATTCCAATGGCCAAACCAGCACCTTCGTTGCAGTGTGTAGCGTCTGGGGGAAACGGCCACCCCCGACAGCTGCTCTGGGTCCACACAGAACGACTTTAGTACAAGCCTGATGTCGGTGTTGCCTCACAAGACTCCGTGTGTCTCGTGAAATGGCTTGATCCTTTCCTTTCCGCCACCCAGGTCTCTATTTTTACACCAAACACTCCCGGGGACACCCAAGTGTACGGTACTTTCGTATATTGCGAGTATTTGCGCAAAAGCGATGTTGACGGCATCTACAGGCTATGATACTAAATTAGGCTCCTCGTGGGCGCCGCTGCTCGCGCCAGTTCAGCGCCTGCCGCGTTTCCCTTAGCGTGTCTTGATGAATAAATGCACTATGGTCGGGGCCAGGTGGTTCATTTTTGATGCACGTATTTGCGCGAAAAAGACCAGGACAAATGAGAAACATGTACTTAATGTTAACCACATGTAACGGGAACACGTGGTTTTGTGGTTCGTGCATCGAGTACCGGCGCCTCGCATATGCACCCTGACCATACAGTGTGACGAGGCTCAAGACACAAAGCCAGTCCGCCAGCTGAGCGGCGGGCTCACATTTGAGATCAGTGCTTTGAAAGGATTTATCGTGGCCGAGGCAGAAAAACTGTTGGTGGCGTGACTACGGCACTGATGTCAGATCCTCAAATATTTTGAGTGACATAAGTTTGTTGCGCGGGCGGCCTCTGATTAAGCCAACAGGACAACAAGCATTTGTGCAGTTGGTCCCAGAGTCTGGTCATTTTATTCAGAGTTCATTCATTCTGAGGCACATTGGGCCACAGCTAGAAAGGCACGAAAAGTTTTATCTGCTCGGATTAAGCCCAGTTATCTCCGAATTGGAACAACAAATGTGACTTAATTAGAGCGTGGCGCACTTAGTGGAAGGTCCCGACACCACAAACTAAGCTCCTTCGTGTTAGCATTATAGTTACCTTCTCTGATCTTCTGCCCACCGTATATTCAGACCTTTCGGACAAGAAAGAACAGTCGGGTGACACGAGATTACTCCGACAGAGAAGCTTGTGTGTACACCGTTTTGTTGCCCAGCGCCTTGTAAAATGTAGCTTGCCGTTCACAGAAGGCAATCAGTGGTGTATATAGTTTCCACTCGTGTCGTCTTAGAGGGAAACGCGAACCAGGAGTACTTCAAAAAAAAAAAAAGACAACACAGGCGCTTTTTCAAAACTACTACTGGCTCGCGCTTTCTTCTGAAGATGAATGATGTACAACTCGCCATCTTGCCACAATAAGTTACACAGCGTAACAAACCAAAAGCAACCTAATTTGTAAGGGACTATTTCACTACACCAATTCACAGGGTACGTGGGATGTCATGGCGGTGAAAGAGTTCCTCCTGGAAGCCGCATGCTCCAAGCCGTCGTCGTCCTGTACGTTCTCAAGAAGCGTGGATCCAGACGTCCTGATCAGAAGCACATCACAAAAAGAGAAGATTATTGATACGTAGCAATGCCTCACTTTCAAACGCTCGTCAATTTCGTCGCTAGCCGAATTAGGTACGGTGCAGGACAAAGGCTTTTTCCATCGAACCCGATATGCCGCGACAGCCACGGTCACCATAATTCTGCGAATTTCAGAATCTCCCCCCAATAGAGGCATGTGAATATGGATAGTGTATGTTTATTTGAATAAGATTTGAATATGTTATTATTCGGTTTGTATGGAATCGAGAAATTGGTATTGGAGAACCTTACAATATTCGGTAGCGATCGAATACCGCAGACTTCAATAAATCCGACCGTGGCAAAACCGCAATATCTGGGCAAGTTACTCGAAGATCGAGTTTGAAGTGTCATCATGCAATACAAAGGTAATTTCTTCACTCTCTTTTCTGTCGCTTACTGTGTGGAACAGTCACATACGGACGCTGCTAGGTCTGGACCACATGAGAAACTCCGAAGGTGAGCTTTCCCACATCAAAACAATGACTCCAGAGGGAACACGTTATATGAGAAGGTCGAAGACGTTAAAATTTTCTGGGGTTTTTTACATTTCAAATGTTTCACTGAGTTATTAATAAGGCCACAAGCCCAAACTACCCTCAGCTATACCTCCCAAGTGGCGGATGTGGTCGCTGTCGGCGCCCCTCGCCGGCCAGGTGGCCACGGTCCTCCTGGTGGTAGCTTGACCTAATTTCGGCCTCTCTCCCTCGTCGCGTGGAGATTCGAAAGGTGTTACCATTCTGATTACCTGCGTATCCTGCGTGCTGCCAGCACAGCTAGAGCCGCCAGCAGGACGGCCACTGCCACCGCGCTGGAGACCCAGGCCAAGATACTCGCCAGGTGTGGGCCTGCAGAGAAGGCATGCATCCTTGTTGCGGCTATATTCTTCTTACCGACACTTCTTAGCTTTCAAATGCAGCACATGCGTGCGCAGCTGCCCTGGACAAGTCATTATTTGTTCCTCGTGTGAGGCACTCCGCATGCGCTGGATAATTCAAATTTCTTTATGACGAAGGCTACAATGCTCATTTTGTTCGTTAACACGAACGCAAGCGCACCGTTGGGCAAACGATATTGACTAGAAGAGTAAAGCATGCATAACCGAAGTGCAGCACTGTAAATACAGTTGAGGCAGTTGAGACTACCTCCGTGCTGTAACCGCACGCCGTGCGCTCAGAACAGGCTGCGATAGTGAACATTCATCGAGGCTTTCGAAATCGACCAAATTCTCGGTGTTTTCTCTGCCAAAAACGTGGCCAAACTCAGTTGCGCAAGGGCTAGCGTCAGATATGGCACTCCCTCATAGAGCGGTTGAGGGAACATCTGCTGGACTGCACTGAACTCTCAGCGCGCACCACAAAAATAAGTCAGATTCACCTGAAGACCACCTCGCTCTGCTATGCTAACGAAAATAAGCGTGATGGAATGATAATTAAAAAAATGCAGCAACACTTAGCACTTGAGCTTGTCAAGTCTGACATACAGACGACGACTGTGAGAATGATAACTTGCAGCTCTTGTTTAGGCTACAAAACCTCTGCAAATATTACTGCAATTATTAGAACCTGACCTTCACGCTCGACACGGTGCCGAACCTAAGGAGCGACTGTTGATCTCTGCAGCTTTGTTTCCCTGGTCCCCAGACCAGGAGCGATCTTTCTTCAACTGTGAACTTTCTGCGAAAGCTATACATACTTTACAATTTTTCATCGCAGCCGTTGGCTGCGTTAGTGTGGATGCTAATGAGTATTTACTCCATAAACAAAATATACTTCACCTTTGGGGAGGTGGTGCTTCCCCTAAATACACTGAACTCACCGCCACTGTCTTTGGTGCAAGGGGTGGACCCGTCGGCACACAGGCATGACTGCTTGCCGTCGCACACAGCGCTCTTGTCTGAGCAGCCCGAGTCGCACGGTCCAGGTTGGTTCCCGGATTTGGCGGACACTTTGGCTGCGAGAAACAAGACCAAGAGGCAGTCATGAACTCACGCTTTTGCTCCACAAATATATTAGTGCGGAAGACTTGACGAAAAAAGAAAAAATCGCAAGGACGCCTAATTACCCCATCTGCTGGTCCTAGAAGCTGTCGACGCCCTTACCGGAAGTGACGTCGCCTCCCTCCAGCCAATGAGAGAATTTTTTATGACAGACGGCACATTTTATCCTCGACGGGGCTATAATGCTGTCACATCAGAAAAGTTTGGGTCCTCGGCGAGCACCATTAAGTTTCTTTGCAGAGGCAGCGAAATCAACGACGTCGCCGCGGCAAGGTTTCGCACACGATGCTTACATAGAATGTGGTCCAAAGCATGGTTAGAACTCTGTCGAAAAGGTGGCTCTACGGCGCGCAGTTGTGAATTCTTTTTTAGCTCTCCCGTTCTCCTGTGCAACGCACGAGGGCACCTACTATTCACAAGGCGAGCATGAGTCGGACTCTAAATATTTCCCTCGCTCCCTCAACTCATGATTCGGTAGTCGAGCAAAAAGGACCACGAAGAAAAGAACGTGCCGTTCGGCGCGAAATTTTTGACAGCGTCGACAAAGCCCCAAACTTCGTTCCTTTGTGGCTATACCGTGTTTGTGACCAAAATAATAATAATAATAATAATAATAATAATAATAATAATAATAATAATAATAATAATAATAATAATAATATTAATAATAATAATAATAATAATAATAATTGGTTTTTAGGGAAAGGAAATGGCGCAGTATCTGTCTCATATATCGGCGGACACCTGAACCGCGCCGTAAGGGAAGGGATAAAGGAGGGAGTGAAAGAAGAAAGGAAGAAGGAGGTGCCGTAGTGGAGGGCTCCGGAATAAATTCGACCACCTGGGGATCTTTAACGTGCACTGACATCGCACAGCACACGGGTGCCTTAGCGTTTTTCCTCCATAAAAAAAAAAACGCTAAGGCGCCCGTGTGCTGTGCGATGTCAGTGCACGTTAATGCACAAATCACTGTGTCGGGGTAAACTGTCGTTGGTAAGCTGGTAGGCAAAAAATTGGACGCCACAATTAAGCTCCGCCTTAAGGGCATGATGCAATTGCGTTAATGGGTGCGGAATATATGTGCGGAATTTGTTATTCTCAACTTCACATTCATAGATCGCTTGCAGTCCTCATACCACGCCTGACGCAGTGGTGCAGCGGTTAAGCGATGCGCTACTGCCCTGCGATGGCAGGTGCTGCCACTGGTACGTGGTGCTTGTGCGACTCAGGTACGACACCGGATTTTAAGCATGCTGCAGAAGGGGAGCTTGAACTCTATCGCGGAAAATCTGAGTGATGGAAGCGGAGGCACTGTGTGCTTAAATATAATGCCCCAAGTGAAATGAGCTGGGCGGCTAAAATAAATAAATGAATATATGGGTACACGATGTTCGAGACGAGACGAAACTGCGCGCCTATGGGCAAGTGCAGCCTTAATTGAGTTGGTTCTGTGGCGCTGTGCACAGCATGCAGGGGCCTTATAGTATAACCCAGAATTCGGTGGTCAGAGATCTCAGAACAGTAGGTCGCTGACTTTTCGGTACACCCGCACTCCCGCACCACGTATTTGACCGCCGAGGTACGATAATAGGCTATCAATAATAAGCAGACAGATTTAGAGGAAGTAATAGTGTTCGATGAAGATAGCCTCGAGTGGATATTGTTCCGTGCCCTAGCATTCACCGGCGCGCAATCTTCTGTACTGGGCGCGCGCCAATCGCAATCGCAGTTGGTGGAACTGCATTTTGACATCAATTGCACGCAGCGTTTAGCGAATGTGTCTGCAACATTTTCACCATCATCATCATCGTCATCTCCAGCCTGACTACGCCCATGCAATACAAAGGCCTCATCCATCCACCAAATTTTCTGCCGTCCCATGCTACGCTTGCCTTCTCTTGCAATCCAGTCCGTTGCCCTTAATGACCATCGGTTATTAACGACCGTTACGTGCCCTGCCCAAGCCCAGTTCATCTTGATTTGGATGTCATTAACTTGTGTTTGTTCCCTGACCCACTCTGCCCTCTTCCTGTCTCTTAATGTTACGTCATCCTTCCCATAGCTCGCTGTGCGGTCCTCAGCTTAAGCTGAACCCCCTTCATTAGCCCCCAGTGTCGCTGTATAGAAGGGTGCTCACGCTGGACGACGAGCTGCTTGCTGCGTGCCAGCGTCCCCATGCCGTCGCTGAAGTGGCAGGCGTAGACGCCCGAGTGCTGCGCCGACACGTTGGCCAGTCGCAGCCGGCTGTGCGTTAACGTCGCCCCGGACTCCGGGCTCAGGGGCGTGTGCCACACGCGCAGCGACGCCGCAGACGCGGGCTGTCCCGTGTGCGCCGGGACGACGGTGCCATTGTGGCGCCACTCGACTTTCATCGGCTCGTGGCTGGCAGCCGCGCACGTGAACGATGCCGCGCCGCCCTCTCGCACGTGCATCACGTCACGAGGCTGCGTGCTGCGCAGTGAAAAGTCTCACCTGCATACACTGAAGCACACGTCGTCGGGGTAAAAATGCAGATGACAAAGGGAGGAAGGGGTGCCTTTCTTCTCTTCAGAAACTCGCTGTTGTTTACACACCAGGCTTATCTTGCTTAAACAGACGAGCACTATGGCAGGACATCACAAGAGTTCTACCTCGCATAGCATAGCACCCAACGTAATTGTGATGGGTGATGCTGGTGGAAAACTTTTTTAATGTTTCAAACAAGAGAGTTTGGGAGTCAGAAGACCCCGCTACATGATCGGTATCCTTAGTCCTGGACACCGCACGACGAGGCCCCATCTCGCACCCGCGTTACCGGAGCTCTTTGGGACTCGAGTGTGGAGCAGTTGAGAAGGGCAGTCTCCCATGCTTCTCGGGTAGGGGTAGGGGAAGGGGGAAGTTGAGGAATATGAATACATGCCCACACCATGCGAAAAATATCGCAGATCTCTCCACAGTGCGGGCAACGGCGGTCGCTGTGCATGCTCGGTGGCCAGACAAAAGGGGCGACACTCGGCCGTGGGTTGGTGACGCCGGATCCGGTGCGAGGATGGGCGCCACGAAGACGCTGGTTGCAGTCGCGGAGCTGAGCAGCAGAGGTCACCCTTTCTAAATAAAGTTTTCCACCATCGCGACCATCCGCTTCAGTGCGGTAGCGACGATCTGTTCAAGGAGCTGGACAGAGTTAACCGAGTCCCGCACACCTTGGGTATGGCCCTTTACTTCCTCACTCCTTCACTGCAACCTCCTCCTCCCCTCGCCCGAAACTGTCTGCCATCCACATCATTACATTAATATACCCGTTACCCCAATGCGCTGTGAGCATTTCTGCATAAAACCATAACACACACACACACGCACACACACGCGCACACACACACGCACACGCGCACCCACACACGCTCGCACGCACACACACACATACACACACACATACGCACACACACACACACACACACACACGCGCACGCACACACACACACACACACACACACACACACACACACACACACACACACACACACACACACACACACACACACACGCTCGCGCACGCACACACACACACACACACACACACACACACACACACACACACACACACACACACACACACACACACACACACACACACACACACACACACACACACACACACACACACGCACACGCACAGACACGCGCACACACACACACACACACACACACAAACTTAACTTATTCCGTATAGTACACAGCGAACCCAAATTATGCCTTTATGGCAAGTGTGCAAAATAAAAAGTGACATTACTGCCAGCAAAACACGATTGTATTCCCTTTCTAAAAGTCGTTGTGAGCTGTTAATCGAGAGAAGCATGCGTGCGAGGCCACTGACACGAAGGGTCTATCTAGTCTACAAGAGCGATCACGAATACATTAAGTGCTCTCTGCTCACATGAAAAGACTCAGGGCTAGTCGCTGACAGTGAGCCGCTCTCTCTCTGCACGCCATGGGCCAGAAGTGTCACTTAGAAGGTCAGTCAGTGCAATCAGGAAGGGCGGCGGTGTAGTATACACACATAAGTCATGGCGAGACAAAAACCTACCGTTGACGCTGCGTGGGCGTCGCTCCAGCGGCATCCCTTCTGCTCCTGAGCAGAAGGAGCTGCTCGTGTGCCATGGCGCTTAGGATGACGGACAAGAAGATGGCGCCGTGGCCGGTCCTCATGGTCACCTTGTGGCTGCACGAATGTTGCGTAGGAAATTGAATCGATGATTTGCTTGGCTTGCTCTGTCTTCAGCGAATTTCGAACGCCGAAATCGGATGGAGATTTCTCACGCAACGCTTTCTCAGCTGGAAAAGAAATGGAAGCCGTAAAAAGAATCGACGACAAGAAGGAGCTCGGTGAACGTAGTACAGATGGCCGATAGAAAAAAAAATTCCTTTAAAAAATTCATTTCTGCACACTTCGGCAGCTTAAATTAGCAGTTGATGAGCGCCATCGCTAACGTTTCACGCTTGTGTCAGCTGACGCCGAACCTTACAAGGAAGCAAGCTAGAAGACTGAATTCCGCATCCTTCGAGGCTGGGTTATTTGGTGGTATCTCTGTATGCGTAAATTTAAACTAATTCTCTGTAGTTAAAAAAGCTCAGGAAATTCGGGCTTCTTCTTTGCGCAGCTGTCACCAAGTGCCAAGTGGCGCTGAACACTCAAAATAATAGCGGGAATTACGAATGTTCGGTACATCCCATGGATTTTCTATGCCCGTTAAAATAGGTGGCATGAGCGCAGGAAGCCTTTTGTAGGTAATAATTTGCAGCGAGGAAGAAGAGTCGGCCACGATAAAAATCACGTCTGTTTGGAATTTATCGAGACTGTCTAGTTTCTCAAAGTTGGCGACCAACAGATGCTGCTAGGTGCTGACGTCAAGTGCAGTCGAATGCATTTATAACGAAGCGCTCCAGCCTCCAAAATCCTTTGTCACACAGGCCCCTCGTTGTAAAGGTCGTGCACCGTATCGCGCGCAATATAGAGAGCTAAACGCGTTTAGCGGAAGAAAACATTTGTCTAAGGTGAATTCACGAGATGCCTAATGAAAGAAGCCACTAATTTTCTTCTAGGCACTTAGTCCTATATATGGAAGAATGTGCAACTGCAACCGCCCTTATTACATTGCGGCACGCTTCAACTGGCTGGCGGTACGCTTCATTTCAATGGTTTGGCGAGGTTTAATAGAATTCGTTGCAGCATTCCTGTGTGGTCGTGTGCCTTGGCAGACCGTGCCTTGGCAGACCTTAACCATGATCTAACTGCTACAACAATAAAGTACAGCTCGGTGACAAGAAACCACATTCATGTGCTCCAGCATCGGCAACTTGTTGTAAGCGGCACAATTGTCGATAACAAGGGCAATGTTGCGGTTCTGCAGCTGCATCATTTCCTCCACCTGGAAAAGCCTGCTAGGATTCTCCCGCGCAGCCTTCGCTGAGGCGTCAACCGGCGCTCCCTATGCGCATCGCAGCCCATTGGCGGCTGCGCAGGGCGGCTGCGCTATGTGCGTTCGATGTAAAGCAACAAATAACCCGCCGGGGGAGCCTAAATTCCTTCGTTATAGAGGCAAATTTGTTGCAGCGGTGTTCGCTGTAGAGCCTTCACGATACATATGAAGGGTAGGAATTTGGCCGGGACATATGAAATTCTTACTAATACAGGTCGTTTCGTCGTATAAGCTTTCGATTGCATATGAGCAATAATGTCCAGGAAAGGTGAGCATGAGCCAGAGTTGTAAGTCAGGCGTTACAAGTAAATTATTGCAGAAAATTTAATTTCATTGGAATTTTTAATGCATTGAGTACTTTCTGCAAGGGGCAACGTTCTCCGAAATCCAATTATCTTTTTGGCGGTAATCGATTACCATAGTAATCTGTTTTTGCGATTTTCAAACAATTGTTATGAAATGTGCTAAACGTTAGTTTGATCAACCCGTGCCATTTGCGAATAGCACGAGGGTCCAAGATGGGGTTCCTGCACTGGCAATACTCTATAAGCGGTGCATTCGAAACTGGTATAGAGTAGGGATCGCCCCGTAACCCATATCGAGGAAGCATGTGAGAACATGTGAAACGCATTAACAAAAAACTTGGACGACGCTTAATCTGCCCACAAGAGTACAATGCGATACCATCAGAGATCCCTGCTGAGCAAGTGCTGCTCTTCCATAAATTCTCAGGTTGCGCGGAGTCCTCATGCCACTACTGGCACAATGATGCAGCGGTTAAGCGATGCGGCCATTTCCGGTCGGGCTTTTGAGACCGAGGTTGCTCTTCCGAAGCTCTCGTGAGGCTCATTTTTGCCCAGATCGGGAGACCCGCCGCGGTGGCTCAGTGGTTAGGGCGCTCGACTACTGATCCGGAGTTCCCGGGTTCCAACCCGACCGCGGCGGCTGCGTTTTTATGGAGGAGAAACGCTAAGGCGCCCGTGTGCTGTGCGATGTCAGTGCACGTTAAAGATCCCCAGGTGGTCGAAATTATTCTGGAGGCCTCCACTACGGGAACCTCTTTCTTTCTTCTTTCACTCCCTCCTTTATCCCTTCCCTTACGGCGCGGTTCAGGTGTCCAACGATATATGAGACAGATACTGCGCCATTTCCTTTCCCGCCCAAAAAACCAATTATTATTATTATTGTTATCGGGAGGCGGGGTTTTGTACGGGAGGCCGTTTTTCTCGACCAGTGAGCTCATGCCCGGTGGACACGGTGGGCAGGTGGCAACTGCATTGAATTTACTTCAATTAATTTCATTGTCGCCAGCCACGCATGGTGGGCAGGTTGGCCACAAGCCGATGAGCAGGCTGCCACTGACTTTTTCCTGACACGGACGGACGGGCAGGGGCTATTAGCGCGATAGCGCTGGGGGTCCCGTCCAGGGGAAAATCCGGCGTCGTGCCACAAGTTCCGCAATTTGTTGCCATTCCTGAGGCCCGTTTTACGCTTCACTACTTTTACTCTCGACGATGACAGAGACGGCAGATTTTCCCCTTCAATGGTAGCTGGGCCTCCCGTATTGTTACGTGCAATTTTCGGCGAAGAGACACTTTCGTTCGTATAGTTGTTGCGCATTTCTGCTGCGCTGTTTGTGCGCCTAGTCTACAAATACGTTCCTTATACCCCACACCCCCCCCCCCCCAAAAAAAAAAAAAAACATTGGGGGGAAGTTAGCGCTTGTGACAGTGCGTTTTACGTTCGGTAGCGTTCGCATATACATCCAGTGTGATACACTGACCATTTCTAACAGCCACGGATCGGCGACTCGACTGTGGTATAACGCTGATAAGTATTGGAAAATATAACTCTCAAAAAATGCTTACGTAATGCTCCACGGTGCGGAGCGTCGAGCATGTTATTCGACAGTGTTCATCATCACACAACACACAAGTGCGGTCGAGCGTTGGCCTCCTCAGTTTTCCAATGCAGTCAGGAGCCGACCAGTAGAAATAGTATAACCATATCCGAGCCGCCGTCCGGATAAGAGCTGACAGGTATACGCGTGTCCATGGACGAGTCCAACCGTAGGCCGACAACACTCGGCGTTCCAATCTTGCGTCAGGCGTCGCTTGATGAAATCCCGGCCGCTGTTCCGACATACGTGCGGTGCGATGTCCGTGCACGATAAGGACGGTGGAAATTGATCTTACGCCCTGTACTGCTCTGTCCTTCACAGCACCCCCCCCCCCCCCCCCTAGTGCTGATTCGGGACGTTAAACCTCACATACCATAGGCTTGTTGTTTCCTCGCTTTTGTGATAGATGAAATGTAATGCCTATTATCTATCTGTTTATAAAGTATTGCAGCACGTAAGTGAAGCAGTTACAACACATGAGGACGTTGCATTCCCAGACGACTCTTTTAGTCTGAAAGAACGTGTGAAGCGCCGCAAATATCAGGGCAGGGGTCACGTACAGACTGAATTTCCACTACGGGCAACTGCGGCTGTATTAATATACTTCGTGTATATACAGTAACTACTTTCACCGGGGATGACGAACTAAACAACAAACTAAAAGAGCGGAGGCATTATTAACCTTTCTAAAGTTATTAGCACACCATGAAGGAAGTGCAGTTAACTCTGCAAGAAAATCGACACGTCACTGACACATGTTCTTTTTAGTGCGCTAGCACTCATAGTGGCCATTCCCCGCATTCAGGCATTGTTTGCTTGGTTGTTTGCCTATCTGTCCGCCTCTTTGTCTGAAGCCGGTTTCGTGGCAGGCTGCTCACCTGCCCACCGGGTGGTGGACAGCCTGCCCACCGTGTCAGGCGACAGCCCATTTAAGCTTGCGGGGTTCTCAGAAAGAGCAACCTGGGTTACAGCCCAACCCAAGTCCCACCGATGGCAACACCTGTCACAGCACCTGCCTTGTGCCACTTTGCCACTGCTCGCCTGCCCACCGGGTGGCTTACTTGCCAAGGTGCAGTCGGTAGCAACCAGGCGAGAACCTGGGGCGCTAATTAGGCGGCACCGCCCCTAAGCGCACCGAGCTAAGCGGAATGAGAAGCAGCGGTTAGGAGGGGAACGTGATTGGAATGAAGCTTGCACAGTAGCTAGAAGAAGCTTGCACAGTAGTAGATGTAGGAGGTGGTAATTAGGTGGAAGCCTGGTGCCACCTAGAGGGTCGTAGCTCCAACCGACAAAGGAGGTCAAGCTAGCGCATGTATCCGCATCTGACCTAATTATCTAAATCCACTGACCATTTTTTTTTACGTAATAGGCTTCCAGAAAACCCCACACAACCGCATTCTTCTGCTCAGTCCCACAAAATCTTTCAACCGTAGCTGCCGCGACAAGAAAGTGAAAATCAAATTCATGTTTCACGCTTGCTACTGATAGATAGGTCGTGTCCCCTCGCTATCTATCAAATAGTGTGGCTAATTATTTTAAGAGAAAATCCTTAACACTTAACGCTTAACAAAATGGGAAAGAACTCCAGAGACAAGTCACTTTAAGTGCACCATCCCTGCGAAGGTATTTATATAGCCTGCTGCGGTCGAGCAACCGGGAGACATAAATGCTGTTTCTGTTCAGAATTTCAAGCCTGGAAGAGCGAGGGCTCAGAATTGATCATCAGAAGTACCACAAAGAAGAGCAATCTTGGTAGGGATCTTCATAAAATTAGATTGGTAGAAGCTTACCTGCATCGTCATCATCATCATCATCACATTGACTACGCCCACAGCAGGACAAAGGCCTCTCCATTAGCTCTCTAAATAACCCTGTTCTGTGCCATCTGCGGCCACGATATTGCCGCAAACTTCTTAATCGAACCCGCGCCCACATAACCTTCTGCCGGCCCTTTCTACGCATGCCTTCTCTTGGAATCCACTCCGTCACCCTTAGGGACCATCGGTTATCTTGCCTTCGTATTACATGCCCTGCCCAAGCCCATTTCTTCCTTTTGATTTCGACTAGGATGTCACTAACCCGCGTCTGTTCCCTCACCCACTCTACCCTCTTCCGGTATCTTAACGGTACACCTATCATTTTCCTTTCCATGGCTCGCTGCGTTGTCCTTAACTTAAGCTGAACCTTTTTCGTTAGCATCCATGTTTCTGCCCCATAGGTTAGTACCGGTGAGATATAGCTGCTGTACACTTTTCTCTTGAGGGATATTGGTAACCTTCTATTCATGATCTGGGAGACACTGCCATATGCGCTCCACCACATTCTTTTAACGCGACAGCGTTAAAGGCCCCGTTCACCAGAAAATCGAGCGTCGGCGTTGTGATCAAAAAATCACGAGCATGACTCTGGAATATGGTGCCAAGAGAGCAGCCTAGGAGAGGGTCACCTAAGCCAAGTGACCCTGCGGCGTCATCACAACCTGCACACCGGAGAGTGAGCAAACTGCCCACCGTGGCAGGTGGCAGTTAAATTAATGACTGGTCGCTCGGGAAGATCAACCTAGGCCACACAATGCTCACCAATTGGAAGATCTGCCATCGCAGGCCAGTGGCGCACCGCTTAACCGCTGTACCACTGCGCCAGGAGGGGTATGAGAACTCCCATGGATCTATGAATGCAAAGTAGAGAATGACCTTCTGCATATATGGGAATTAACTAAATACGCTATCGCGTCATACCCTTAGGGCGAAATTTAAGGGGCCCCTCAAATTTTCTTCTAGTTATTTCTCTCAAGTCATCGGGATCTGCGGTCACTACCTGCTCTAAGTGCACGTATTCTCTTACCACTTCCAGAGCCTAACTGCCAACAGTAAACTGCTGCTCCCTTCCGAGACTATTTAACGTTACTTTAGTTTTATGCATTTAATTTTGAGACCAATCATTCTGCTTTCCCTGTCTAGGACATCCATCATGCTTCCAATTCATTCTCTGAATGACTAAGCAAGGCAAATGAGCAGGCAAGCGGAGGGAAAAGAGGGGCTTGTTATGACATACATGACAGAAGCCAACAGTCGCCGAAATCAAGGACCACAGGGGATACATATTTTTTAATTTCTAGTGTTCGTCAATGGGCGATTAACAGGGGGATAATTTAAAGATAATTGATTTGAAAGAAGAAGAAAAAACAACCATATGCCGCCGGTGGGTTCCGTTCATGGTTTATACTTAATGGGGGTTTAACGACCCAAAGCGGCTTAGGCTACGAGGGACGCCGTAGTGAAGGGATCCGGAAATTTCGACCTCTTGGGGTTCTTTACCGTGCACTGACATCGCACAGCACACGGGCCTCTAGAATTTCGCGACCATCGAAATTCGACGTCCGCGGCGGGATCGAAACCGCGTCTTTCGGGCAAGCAGCCGCGCGCCATTACCACTGAGCCACCTTGGGCAGGGCATGCAATGCGAAACAAATATAGACGATGGTACTTGAGGGTAACGGACTAGATTTCAAGGGAAAGGAGGTGTAGCAGGGGGCGGCAGAAAGTTAGGTGGGCGGATGAGATTAGGAAGTTTGCAGGCATAAGGTGCGCGCAGCTGGCAAAGGACAGGGTTAATTGGAGAGACATGGGAGAGGCCTTTGCCCTGCAATGGGCGTAGTCAGGCTGGTGATGATGATGAAAGTAACAAAGAAAGTATTATTGCATAATAAATATACGATCAACCAAAAAAAACAAATGTTCCAATAAACTAAGATATCTCGGCATGACAAGTACCGACAGTCTTAATTGGGATAAGAATATTGAAAACGTTTGTGGGTCCGCTTTCATCTACCCTTTAAAGAGAAACCTAAAAAAATGCCCCCTGTGGTGTCTAACCGCGTATACTACGATAATTAGGCCAACATCGGAATATGAAAGTACTGTCTGGGACCCTGACAGTCGCACACAGATTAAAAAGAGAGGCTAGCAGCCAGGTTTATTTTTTCATGTTATGAATGAACGCAATCGGTGACTGAACTTGTCGATATTGCTGGTGTACAACTGTTCACCAGTTTCAAGGCAAATAGCACGCCTAGAATTCCTCTATGGGCTTTATATTAAAAACCTAAAGATGGATCCAGCATCGTATATACTGCCTGCTGGACGAGTGTTAGCCCGTACAAATCATGTTTATTGCATTAAACCTTGCACACCAACACTGACGCATTTATATTTTCCTGTCTCATCCAAGCTATTGTTGAGCGCAACCGTCTTGACGCCTAGGTGTTTACAGGTTACCAGCGCGCTGAAAGTTTTCAGCGGAGGTTGGAAACGGTTTTCAAAACAACCGGCGGCAGACCCGCCGCTCGCACGTTTCAGCGAGGAGCGATGACATTGGCGCATTGTGGGCGTCGTTACGGAGGCACAGCTGGGAACCTGAGCAGCGTGACATTTCCTCGCACAAGTGGCTGGCAGCGCAAGTGTTACATTTTGTTGCACTTGTCCCGCCGGATTTATGCAATACGCTTTGGGCCACCGAGACATGCGCAAATGCTAAGCGTGTAGTCGGCGTCAATCAACGAGGGGCATGAATTTAGGAAATATCTTGCTGGTAAAAACGATTAAGAACAGGTCAGAACCTTGAATGGCCGTCGCACCGGCGGGGATAGTCACCGGTGGCACTGGGGTGACGAATCTCTTACGCAGAGGTTTGTAAATACTGGTGTTGATTGGCCAAAGGCAACGCAACACATGCTGGTCTGAGTGTCCGCCTTGCACCAGGACTAACAGCGTGGAAAATGACACGGACCAAGTCAGAAAAATTACATACAGCGCGGGACTTAAATTGGTGGTTTAATGGGGCAGTTAACTGCCCTTTATACGCATCCAGAGGCACTTGTCCAAACATACCTCAAGAAAAAACCAAAAATACAAGAAGGGTGTCATTATTGTAGTAGGCAACAGTTGCACACGTCTAAAAATTCTGCTCATGATCTAACCTCGGTGTAGCGGCTGCCTTGTTTCCATAATGATGGCCGTTGACCGATAATTGTGTTTTGTGGGCTATTAGCGCCTCCGGGTATGTAATTAGACCAACTGTTCCAATAACTCACCAATTTAGGTCAGTCAGCTCTTTGTGATTTTTTTCTGTCTTCGTACGTGTCTTTTCGCGCACAGTTAGATCCTTATGGCTACACGTTTTGACACGCTGTAGCAGCTGCAAGGCTTTGGCAAGGCATTTCAAATTCATCTGTATTGAAGCCACGTCGAGATCGAAGAGAATGTGGAGTCTCGGGAACTCCCAACATTTCTCACAACTTCGTGCGAAGAACTGCGGTAGCAACTCGACCGTCACGTTTCTTCCTAGAAATCGATTACAATCGATGCCCTTTTCCGACGGTGGTGAAAAGTTCGGGAAGCACAGAAGAGAAGTAAACAAGTTTTACAGCTCTGCAATGCGCAGATGCTCGCTTCAACTGGCGAGTGTTGTTGTGGCGGGTACAACAAATTATGCGGCTTTTTCTTCCTCTCTTGCGCTCTCTCTGCCCGAAATGTCAGCTTTTCCCGGGGAGGGGGGGGGGGGGGGGGGGGGGCGTCAAGTGCTCGTCGTAAGGCGCTCGGAAGAACCGACTAAAGGCTCTTCCCGAGAACAGCTTCGGATAGTCTGTGGAAATAAATAAAGAGAAAATGTGCCCGCTGGAACCAAACTTCTCATGCTCAACAAGATTACCGGGAAAAGGGCATTTCTTTCTGTTTTCTTTTTTTTTCTTTAAGTCATCTAGGTCAGGGGAACGAACGAATGAGTCCTTGATCAACGCTCCGAGGAATACCAAAGGGTTTCCCTGGAACCGAACCACGCGCGTACTGGCACCTTTTACGCGGAAACTTCCTTCCCGCAGGCAGTCGCTCTCCGTACCGCGACGACGTGGGATCAATAGCTGAGCGGCCCGTCTGCACGTAGGGCTCCGTAGACCGGCGAGCGATCGCTTTTCGGGGTGCCGGGAAACCGAACGGCAGTCGCGCGAGAGTCTGCTCACCTCCGCAGTCCGTATACCACGTGCCGGCCGTAGGCAGAGACGCTCCGCTTCAGCACGTTTGCCGGCTGCGGACGTGCAAGTGGCGGAGGAGCCCCCGGGGCGGCGCTTCTTCCGACTCACAGCGCCGGTCCCCGCTGCACATGACGTCGGCCACGCGACATCCGCCACGCGAAGGGAAACGCGACACGCCAGCGCGCATCGGCTGCGGCGACAAGGTGTACGGTATCGAGCGGCTGCGCGCTGCCGGTGGGCCTCGCAGTCTGCGTCCAGGGCGAGGCGGCTGCGCGTTTCATGTCCCGCCTTCCGCCGGAGGTAGCGCGAGTTAGTTTGCCTTCTCGATCTGTCGTTCGTTGGGACGCACGCGTGACCCGCATTTAGTGGGCGGAGGTAGGCGGCCAGATCGCCTAGAGCAGCCACCGGTCGATCGAGTACGCGCGCGAAGCAAGCACCGTGGAAAGGGACGGAGAGATTGATCGGGAATAACAAAAGGGCCCGTTCCTTGATGCACCGTCGTTGCTCTCGACTTCCTTGGGCGGCTCAAGGTCTCGACTGAGATAGAAGCGTACGCACCATAGAGGAATAAAAGTGCAGCACAATCGTAGGTGTGTCCTCGTCGGGCGTCCCCTTTGATATTCCCTACAATTGCGGCATTTCTAAGCAAGGCTAACCCGCAGCCTTTACATGTACAAGCCAGCCAGCCAATCAATCAATCAATCAATCAATCAATCAATCAATCAATCAATCAATCAATCAATCAATCAATCAATCAATCAATCAATCAATCAATCAATCAATCAGTGAAATGCGGGACTCACTAGCCTTACCCTACTAACTAATTGAAAAAATTCTTGCTCTTTCAGCTGCTTTCTTACGGCCTGAAAGGCTGAAGTTGTCGGCCGGCCACGCTTAGACTGCAGCGGGAGACGGGAAACCACCAAAAATAGAGCGACGAATCTTTCGAAAAGAACGACTGCCCGTGCGTGATCGTGCCGGCGCATTGTTAGGAACTCTCGTCTTCACTTTCTAAAAATGTAAACATATATGAGCATCCGCGTTTCCTCTTCTAGCGGGTCTCCGGCGACCTCCATTGCACACGGGTGCATTTCGCCAACGACTGACGATTTTAAGCCAGGAGCAGAAAGTCTGCAGGGCCCGCCTGTCAGCGGTGTGGGTTTACATCTTCCAAACTGCTCCAAAATTGCGAATGTGCCTGTGGTTGGCGCACCTGTTTCAAGGAAGCGCCTCAGGCCCTAATGAGCGCGAATCGGCAAAGAGAAGCCCGCCATATAAAATTGGGGCAAAGATGACCTCGATACATAGCAGGATGTAACAGAGCCATGAATTAACGCGAAAAATGGATGCGGAATCGATAAATAACAACATGCACCACCAAACACACAACCTAATGAAAACTTAACGGGCCCAGTGATCGACCGCATCATGTCAGCGCGGGCGGAGCTTGCTTTTTTTGCTGTAAGTGAAAACATGGAATTACTAAAGACAGAAAGAATTGAAGCATATACACTGGTGAATGAGAGATGATTTCGACTAGCCGCTGCGGACCCTTACACATCGAACCCGTTCCGCTCGCAGAAGCGAGCATTTGGACGCAGACTTTGGTGAAAACGTATGCTGAAAATAGGTGCTTTTTTTTCTGCATTGGTAGCTCGTTCGAAAGGAATAGACCCCGTTTGGACACAATATGCTGCTTAAGCTAAGCGCTTTCTTGTGCAACCACAAAGGAGGGACACTGTGTATGGTTCACTATAGATAAAACCTATATACTCCTCCTCTTAGTCAATTAAGTAGCAACATCCGTCCTGACCGAGTTGCATCAGCGCTTAAAAGCGCCACAGCTTTACGAATGAGCACCTGCTAGCACTGTGATAGTCCCTGTAGGCATTCCGCAGGGCATCGACATCGTTCAAGCGTTCACTCACGGAACGCATTATTCACAGCCCGTGACACCACCGTTCGGATAGATGACAGACAACTAAGCAGACGCAGTGACACAAAGAAAAGAAGGAAAACCGGCACTATAAAAACTGACAGGAAGGCGAGGCGTGGACGGAAAATGATTCATCTGCGCCGCAGGACGACTGTGACTTTGCTCTAAGCGTTAATCATCGCTCTAAAGGAGCGCATCTACCTTCCTTAAAAGCGACGCTCGAAGTACGAAAACTAAGTGGTGACAAATGCTGCGTAAAAGTTCATGGAGTGTTTCAAATCGTTTTTTTTGTGGATTTGTTGTATTATCACAGTCTAATGTATTCTTCTGGCATTTTCTCAGCGTTGTCTCGTTTGCTTCGCAATTATGCGGAATTCGGGCTCAAGAATGCTCGACCACTAGTCACGTAAAACTAGTTTGAAGAGTTGCAGAGTGGTCGTCGCACAGGAAAAGGGGCACGCGCTATTACGCACGCCCCATGTAATACCTGTACACTATGCTCGAATATTCACACGAAGGTCCGCATACGACACAACCTCTTTCAAGATTTTGTGCTTCTTAGCTTTGAGTGGTCGATCCTCGCCTGGTGGCGGCGCTTGAGATGAAATACTGAACTGGAATATCTTGGCCTTGTTTGTTGTCAGGCCGAGATCTTATCCTTCGATATACGACGAAAAAAATTCATAATTACTGTATTCGGTAATGCGAAATTTGAGCGCAGCTCTTCGCTGCTAGCCACCCCAGGTGGAGTCTCGTTCTGCTACGTAGACAACCGGTTACGCCGACGAAGGTGACGCAGACACGGACACTGGTCTTTCCTTCACCGTCACATGACGCTCAACTTAGCCTCGAGGGTGCAATGCGATAGCACTGGAGATCGCTACTACCCTGTCGCATAGCTTCGGCCTACATGCTGCATGTCTACGAGGAAATGGTCATCAACTTTTCATTCATAGATTGCAAGGAGTCCTCAAGCCACTGCTGGTGCCACCTCTCGTGATCAATCAATAATTTAACTGCCACCTGCTCCGGTGGTCAGTTTACTCACAATTCGTCGCAAGGTCACGCAACCAAGGTCGCAGGTGGGCCACCTGCTCTCTCGCTGGAAGAAAGGCAGCCTTAACGCTATCGAGTTGATGCTGCTAAATAAAGTTGCGTAGATGCAGCTGAGACTCATTACGCTTCTCGACTTGGCTTCCAAGCTCTCTCTGCTCTGTTCAAATGAAATTATATGAATTGATTGCATGCCAGCCACGTGAAGGCATTCTCTGCACCGACCTCAGTGTAGGAGTATCATAAAAATGCAAAAGAACTGCAGAAATTGTATTTATGTCGGTATTGAAAAAATGCAACGTGTATGCGCTTGTAACGCAGTACGAAAAACTAAAAAAATGAACTGAAACAGTCTTCGTTGCACAGTACAGCGCAAACAGGAGTTTGGGGACACTCCTGCATGCGCCGTTGCATAAATCGCCGGACGAGAGGTTCGCAGTACTGCCGGCGAGGATGCTATCGCGCCGTGGGGGCGGTCATAGGAACAGGAAGAGACTTCCAGTTGAGGTAGGCCAGGAAATACAACCTGCGAATAGAATGGGACACGTGAGTGAGTAAGCGAAGGGTTCCCCAATGCAACAGGGTGCCTCAATGTAGAGCTTCACCATTTTGGGCGGTGACAGGTAAGCCATCTGTGTTTCTCGAGTCCAATTTTTGAAGCATCGCAATATCCTTCTGCAATGTTGCATTTCCGACTGACTGGACAAATATATTCTTCAATATAACTCCCAGGAGTAGAAGCTTAATGCCCATGCGATATGTATACGCAGTTCATGTGAAACAAAACGTCTCCCTGCTGCACAATGGTTGTCACCACCCTATAACAAGCACTGGCATCTGAACACCCAACTCCGCAATATTTCATGGCACCGCCAGTGAGAGACCGCAAAGAGAAAAACGCAAGGAATGGTCCGTGCTGATGATGAAAACAAAACATTCAAGGAATTCGGTTCCCCAGCATGCTTTCAACATTTCATTACTAAACAGTAGCCAACACTTTTTTTTTCTTTTATGGCTCGAAAAGTATAAGATCGGATGGTATTCTATTACAAAGGAAGCTTTTAGGCAACAAACACAAAGGAACTTAGAAAAAGAAAAAAGAATTTGCACAGTTGTTGTTTCTTCTTTGTTCTTGGTGAATACTGGCTCCTTGACTGGGCACATCAAAGTACGAAGTCAGTGTGAAAGTATATTTTTTTCTACTCGGAACAACAATTCCTACAGTATAGCAAAGAATACCGGTGGCTTTCAAAGACAGACCGTATACTCCATGCTAATTAGTCACCGCCACGGATTGATAACGTGAAGACCTTACAAGAACTCTATTTTCCACGCCCAAGCACGGACTGCGCCTGACAAGGTGGTAGACACCCCCATCAGAGCACTCAAATTTCCGATTCGCGCATTCGCTTTTTCGGGATCATGCTACAGGAGAGCGTACCGGAAGCGGAGAAAAGCCAGCCCGACATCTCTGCATCGGAACTCTATGCAACGAAATTTCCGGGCGGCTGCTCGCTTCTCTGAAAGCCATTCTTGCAATCAGTCCCGTGAAGTACACGGCGGAAGCAAACAAGGGAAACGGGATCAGCGAAAGTTTCAAGGCGTTTCATTTTCAGTCGTTCTGCGTGTAAATAAACTTTTGACAATCCAGGCAGAGAACTTTATTCTGCCGAAATACCATTTGTAGAAAAGCTGCTGTGGAGGCGTGCTGTAAACGCGCTTGTTCGCGCATCTGTATGTGCAGTTTTCCTCGACAGGCGGTTACTTCATCTCTTTCACCTGATGCAGCGAGTGCCTTCTATAGAACTCCGACTGACCGCCATTCTTTTGCATAACTTTCACAACGCAACTGAGCGAAAAACTGGAAGTGAAAGAAAAATACACTGCATTACATGCGCACTGCACAAGAACAACACTTCCAGAGCATTTACTAATTAACGAATGTCTTCGATGCATTATGCACAGAAATCCTGGACCGTCACAGTAAAGCTCTAAGGCTGAACAGGAAACAAGCCAAGAGGTTTTCCATTGACAAAGACGCTATCGTAGTACTGCGCGGGAGGGCCACTAAGAAGCAGCAGGTGATGGTAGTTGTATATATGGTCCCCATATGTGTTGTTCTAGGAACCGTACTAGCAGCGTTGGTCAGTTTGAAACCCCGCCGAAGAGAACGCAGGCAGAGCTATACGACGAAGGAACATGCGGGGCTAATGAGAAATGGAGCTTACGCCTCCGATGGTGCTTGTATTATCGACGGGTATTATCATATGCGTTAAATTCAAGGTTAAATGCCCCTTTCAAGACTCAGGAAATCTTGTTTAGGAGAAAGAGATAGTTGCAGTCCAGGTAGCACCGAAACGTTATGACAAGGTTAGATTTCGTTTTGGTCAAACGTAGTTACGTTCATCTGAATTCCATTTTCTTAAAATAGTTAAGGAAGCTAGCAAATAAGCAGTGAAGTAACCTTTTCCGAACATAAGTCAACATTTCAGTAACATATATTCAAATTCTGACAAAATGGTAAAATAAACACGCAAGACCAGATATCTGCCAATTCTGTGATTCAAATCAAATCAAATCAAATTTATTCCGCAACAAAAAAAGGTTACGAGGAGGGCAGGTAAAAGCTGTGAGAAACAGCTTGAGGAGCCCTGACCCCTAGCACACGGGGCAGCATAGAAGCGGGCGGCTAAGGAAGAACACTTGGACAAAACACATACATAATTTAAGCAACATCATACGAAGAGGAAAGCACCCGGAAAAAAAAAGTCAGTGCGGCATCATTATACAAACATTTCACGCAGTTCTTTTGGTGATATACCAGATATATAAATGTTAGTTTCTTTTAATACGTGATTTAGAAGTGTGGGAAGTAGAAATTTCAGCATTTGAAATCCATAATTGGTTCTGCATTTGGCGACGTACCACACTTCGGGATGGCGAACATTATAAATAGGGAAGTTTTCCGTAAGCCGTTCTAAGCTTGTTATGGCATCAGTGTTCTTTAGTAAACAGAGTTTATACAAACGACATAGCTTGTAGTCATGCATTGATGAAACGTGAATTATGTGGTGCTTCTTGAATAAACCTGCAGTGTGAGCGCGATAAGAGACTTCACAGGCCAGGCGTAAAGCTCTTTTTTTTTAAGACGGAAAGTTTACTAATATTTCCAGCTGTTGTTGTTGACCACACAAGAAACGCTCAACTTAATAAAGGAGAAAATAAAGAATTATATATGAGCATGTTAACAGACGTAGGGAAGAAGTAGCAGTGACGGCGCATATGCCGGTTGTCTTGGCTAGTTTATTAATAATATAGTTCACGTGATGATCCCATGTCATGTTTTGTGAGAAGTATACGCCCAGGGATTTAAAGTTTTTGACCACAATGAATCAACACACTGCAAGTAGCAAGGCGTAAACGATGGCAGGGCGCGCACTACAATACAGCACAACTAATACAGGCAGCTCAGACACACATTCTGTAAGGGATACCATGGGCTCAGGGTGATACGTTTGAACCAAGTTACAGCAAAAGAAGGGGCCCCACGATTTCTTCGTTACAACCGGCGCTTAGTCAGAGCGGTACCCAACCTTAGTTGCAACTGCACAATGCCAACGGTCATTGCTGCCCCTGTGCACACCGAGGACAACATAGCTGGCGCTTAGCGTGCCACCAATTTGCGCTGCGGGAGACGAGCACCAGGTGCCCACCACGTGGCCAAATACATTAGCGAATATGTCAACCTTAATTGCCAACACCCGCCTGTGTCTCCTGCAGTACGCATGGGGCTTCAGCACCCAGACCACGGTTATCGGAGCAATAATGTCTTGGAGCGCCTAATCGGATTACTCAGCTCAGTTTACTAGGCGATAAGGCCGCCTCACAATATCAGCAATGTTTGTTTATAGTTATGATTTGATTTTTAGAATAGCATTTAGAGCAGAACATTAGCCTATAGTTAAGTATGAACGTTAAATTACTGTTCGCGATACAACATGCAGCGTTATTTGTAAGTTGTTAAAGTTACAGTATAACACTCCAAAGCAGCATATGTAACGTTTCTGCAACGTGCACAGCGATTTTATACCATTATTCTAATGTTCAGTGCTACCTGGAAGAGAGCTATCGACGCATATCTGTCCTATTACGAGCTCGCATATGAGCCTCTGCATTATGCGTTCCTTGGGAGTCGCCATATTGCTCCTTGGGCTGTTACGTGAACCGGGCGCTAGCAAGGTGGAAGCGGTGGAGGCTCCTGCTCGCAACCGTCTAAAGAGCAGGTGTTAAGACATTTGCGTGCTCCCGATGGAAATGTACGTACACACGGTTCTTCGTATGGAGTTCAAACTAGCAGGTGTGCGACCAGCTAAGTAGTACCCCTGTGTCGAAAGCAATACTGAACCTTCCATTACGGTGCTTTTCTCACTCGCCTTCCACCCCAAGAAAATAAAGATGTGGTTGTGATGAATGAAAAGGTGCAGCAACTGTTTCACTCTCGGTGGGTTCGTCAGTCGCACTGCGAGGGAAAAGTGACGAAGAGAGTGAACTTAGGAAGGCATATGTTCGAAAGGGCTTATAAAAATAAAAATAAAAATGCCCTGCGCACAGAAAGAACGCGGTCCCTTCATATCATCTCTCGTGGCGCTGTTCAGGTGTCCAGCGAAAATGCGACGATTGCTGAACTTTCTCGTTCTCGCATTTCTTCCCTACGTACAGGATTGACGTCACTGTGTATGCCATGTCTGAGACCAAGAGCGCAGCGAAAGCCTGCGCGTTTCTCTAATCCCCTCAGCAGCATCCGATTCGTCGCGCGCTGAGACAGCTGCTTCCGAAGCTCCATCTGCGCCCACCTAAAGCCCCAACTCGATGGACACATCCTACGCGTACCGGCGGAGCGCCTACGCGCACGGGCGTGCGCTGGATTCTGTCTGCGCATACGCAAAGCGCGACGCGCGCCCAGGCGCGAGCAGTGCGCAGATATCTGTACATGTCAGATATCCGCGCCTGAGCGCGCGCGCATCGGAAGCGGGGTTCGATTTACAACAATAGCCCCATCTCGATGCACACATCCTAGCTTAGCATACGAATGTTCGTGTCGGAGGGCCCTTGCAAACTCGAGCAGTTTTCAGATTCAGCTTTTTCGCAGACTACGACGAGCGCGACGCATATCAGTGGCGCGTGCCCGTGAGTGAAGATCGACGCCCGGCGCGGAGGATACTGACCAGAAGTTGTACAGCGCGAATCCGACCCAGCAGGCTGTGTGTGCCATGAGGAATAGCGCTAGCAGCACGGCCAACAAGCGGGGCACGCGGGCTAGTGCGCGCGCCGCCTGCAGCCAAGCCAGGGCCAGCACCACGGCCATGGTGAAGGCGAACAGCAGGCTGAACACGAGGCGCCGCTGATGGCCGACCGTCTCCTCGCTCAGCAGCCACTCGCGGAACGTCTGCGGCGCCGCAACAATGACGTCATTGCAACGAAATAAATGCAGAAGGCTACCACGTAGGTCGTAGCGCTTATCGGGCAAATTAGGAAACAAAGTGTTGTAAGCTGTAATTGGGAAAGTGAGCTCACGCGCTTCGCCAACTCCAGGAACGAAGAAGAGGCAGCAATATTTGCTGGCTCTTTCCTCCTTTTCTTTCCCGAGGGTATTTACACCCTCGCCCCCAAGGCCGTCCCGGATCAAATTGCCTCACGCATATTTTCAGCGGCCATAGGACATACTGCGGACAACGGTCACAGTCACTGGTCAGTATACAGTCGCTGAGCTTCCGGTCCAAAAATGGATGACACCTGCACCGCGCACTAGCCAAAACTGACCTGAAAGAAAACAACGCGAAGAGCCCGGCCTCCTGTTGCCAGAGTCCTTTGCGCTATTTTCCTTTGAGCGTAGGTGTATAACAAATCGCCATTCTCCTGCTGCATTCAAGTAACCCACACAACCGCCTCAAGTCGCGAAAACGGTACTCAGAAGGACAGAAGTGACGCGTCGTGAAGTGGAAGCTATATTCCTGCAGTACTTGAAAAAGAGAAAAGAAAAAGAAGCAAACCAACGAACAATAAAAAATGGTTGCAGTTGAGCTCAGTTAAGAGCTGTTTAGCGAAATCGTCCCGACTTGGTAGACGGCTCCGGCAGACTCTCCGTCCATAGCGAGAACTGCAATGCGAAGGCTGCGAGAGCGGCGCCGGCTCCTTTTTCGAGCACGGAGATGTCACGTGGTTAGTCAAGTGACCACAGCTGCCAAGGCGGCGGTCGGCGCAACGGTTGGCACGGCAGCGGCGCGCGGTTGCAGCTGCGACGAGTGACACGTGGTACGTCACGTGGCTGTCACGCCTCCACCGCTCCTCCACTTGAAGGTCAAATTGCGGCGCCGATGATATTGGCTTGACTAGGCCAGTCAAGCTTTCACTTTAAAAAACTAAGAGTCACGGATAAAGCGCCCTGAACGAGTCGACCTAATGACAACATTCGCTAATCCATATTGGATTACCCGATTCAAGCAAGGGAAAACTGTTCAGTTCAACTGATGTCAGCAACGTGATTTCTATACACAAAGTGCAAGTGCTGGACTTATCACATAATAATTGTCCAAGTTTGGGAGAAAACACAGAAGTTTCCTCGTTATGTGCCTGCACGCATTTTTACGAGGACGTAAGGGCGGCAGTGACAGACAGCGTGGACTTCATCTGCAAGGTTTTCGCTCGTAACAGACCTTTTGATGATCCCAGCGGATGATGAAGTCGTAGTGGCAAAACTGGCAGGAATACAAATGGTTCTGGAAGACCTGGACTGCTACGCAGTTGGCGTGGGCGTGGGTCAGCTCTCCTGCACAGAAATAGAAGAGCGTTTCTTTTCTGATCTCTACGCGTCTTAAACTTACGGCATCCCGACGCTTATCGTCAAGACAAAAGCAAGGCGGCAAGCGAAAACAACGCGCTCGCTGTCTTCTAAATCAGTGGCAGCAACAAAGGATAACTTTTGCAGTGTCAGAAATTATTGCACATAGGAGCACTTTCCGTGACGTCTTAATTTCTATTAGTACCATTTCCTGTGTATTCACAGTGAGGTGGTGAACGTCCATAAGTACACCCAATTATTTCTGACCGCTTCGTAGGAAGGGGCTGGGCCGCGCAGGTTACTGCTATGCAAATCGAACCGCAGGAATACCACTATATCAAATGTATCTACTGAAGTGCCAACAGAGGAAGATGTGCCATGTATTAGCAACTCACAGCGATACGAACAACCGTATAAGCATATGTCTTGTTGATTTGGTTGCGCTCGTTGCTCCAGCTCGAGGAGTGCACGGTTTCGTATTTGCTTTTTTTCTTCAATGCCGTGTTGGCCCCTGCACATCACAACCGTTTGCAAATGCGTGCACTTGGCTAAGCTGTCATTTGCCGATAGCGAAAGGGCGGGTGATTAAGTACAGCAAATTGGGGAATGATGTGCGTAAGTGGCAGTGGTACATATGGTATGCGCGCTATACGTCCTGCAGCTGCCAATTTAGGTCATAAGAGACAACCTGGTGGAGAGCTCCGGGTTAATTTCGAACACCCGGGGTTCTTCAACGAGCAGTGACGTAGAGGAACACACGGGCAGTGTTTACGTTTTGACCCCGCCTAAATGCGGACGCCGCGGTCGTGATTCGATCCCACGACTCGAGGCTCAGCAGACGAACCCCAAAGCCACACAGCCGCGTACCGTCTCTGGTAGGAGCAGATGTCGGCGCGTGGTTGCAGGTTTAGTTAACTTGAACAGTGAAGCTAAACAGGCAGCGATTCAGTGCACATTCGCAAATCGTGTTAGCGAATGGTACGCAACACGATCTTGCCAGAGAAGCGGCAACTTCCAGGACCTGGTCGAGGGTACTTTATTTTGCGTGAAATTTCTTTCGCCGGTTGGTGCAGTCGGTATAGGCCGTGGTGACAGCTGATTGCCGTTTGAGATGTAACCGCGGCAACGCCGTGACATGCGGGCGAGAAAACGTGCGCGTGCCACGGCATTTCGGAAGCTGTCGCAGCTAGCTAGACCAGCTGTGCACGCTCATTGATTGCACCGCTGCGATATAATCCGGAGCAACGAGTGCAGCAAATCGAAGAGATGCAAAGCGGTTTGAAAGACGCCCAAAGAACTACCCGCAATGCGCGTACGTTTTTCTGCTGCCGTAAGCGGAAGAAACCCGCGAGCTATACGGCGAAGGGCGGGTGCACTCATATATAGACGGGCCGCCATGTGTGGCGAGGACATTCACTCACCGAGCGCTGCGGGTGTGTTAAAGACAGATAATCTTGAGAAAGAGCATTTTAAAGTGGTTCTTTTACTGATGCCTTCTTTTGTCTTCGATATCTGCTGCCCGTGGCACAGGAGTGACACTCATCAAGCAGTGTCTCCGCAAGAGTATCTAAAGTAAACCTTGCGTCGCTGTTGTTGCAGCTTCCGGCGATGCTAGATCAAGTGTCAGTCGCAAAGCGGTCAACGGCAACGCTGCAGATTTCATCGAGCAGCGAAAGCTGAGCGCTGACAGACACTCAGTGAAGAGGATCATCATGCTGCAAAACGTTCGAGAGGAAGAACGTGACGTAAAATACGGAGTTTCTCTTTTGATGCGATGAGTACTGCCTCAGAGCATAAAGGAAAGAGATGTATAAATGAAAGCGGAACATACGAACTCGATGATGCGGCCTCTGTGTCCACGCAACGATACTGTGTAGTCCAGTGAGAAAGTATACCTCTAATGAGACCTCACAGTTGCACCATTTGGAAAACTGCGTCCGTCTTTTCATTTTCGTGTCCTTAATAGTACCTTTCTCGGAGGTATTACTTAAGGGACGGTTATATAAAATGAACCATCTTAGTAGCCATGTGTTGCGCGAGTGATGAATAATGGTTAGCAGAGTGAGCAAAGTTGGATGTACTATACTCGCAGACAACTTTGTTTTCCCACTGCATGCTTCAGGAAGGGAAGGAGACGGGCCTTTGTCTCTGTGCCATGGTGAGTGGGTTGTTCATCTTTCGGGCTAGTGGCGCGTATATGGCTGAAGGGGGAAGTCGGAGAGAGGTGTGGGGTGGCTAGCGCCGAGGAGCCCACTCCCCACGGCACGGAGACTAATACCTGTCTCTTTCCTTTTCCTGCTTAGACTTAGCTGCATAGTTGTCTCCGAGTACGTTTCAGCGTTGTTCGAAAGAGGGGAAGTGGAGGCATGTTTAAAAAATTAGGATATAAGCTGCCCATTCGGCGCACAATAATCCGAGGAGTTCACGGCGCACGGTGATTTTAAGCGGAGGGCAACCGCGGCGGGCTATGCGTTCCGGCGCGATAGTCTAGGGTGCAGTTCGTACTTAGCCGCGAGAGAGAGGGGCAGAAAAAAAAAGTGCTGTGCTTTGTCTGCTCAGCTGCGTGAAATCTGTGGCAGGCATGGCTTTGACGGTGCGACTGGTTCGGCATGATCACCGTATACTATATATTACTAAAACGGACCTATTAATAATAGGTCATGCTGTCAATTACCCCAACCTCGCTACTGGAGCGCACCCAATCTTTTACCCACTGGGGAACGTGACTAGACTTCCCAAACCATGCATGTGGCTACAACAGTTCACAGGGCCACAGAGTTCTCTGGACGGAAAGTTCGACCCTGAAATCCTTAGGGCGCGCGGTACAATTGCGGCAGCAGCGCTGCATGCAGCAATGAACAATCTATAGCCTTAGTGGTAGACAAGTGCACCGCGCAGGTGAACCGCCACAGATAACTTTGCGGCTGAGGTGGTCGGCTGCGGAACCCAAGGCCGCAGTATCGAGTCTCGGCAACGGCACCCCGCACACCGACGGAAGCGAAAATCGGTCGGTGTGCGATGTCAGCGGTCGCTGCCGTACGTGGCTCACGTACCTCTGCAGTGGCAAGGCACAACCATGCTCATCTGGTTGTCGCTGTTGTGGCAGAAGCGGCACACCCGTGGCGGAGCTCCGCCAGCCTGGGCTGGAGTCGGCGCCTGAGTCGAAACGGTCCTGGCGGGCTGGGACTGCTGCTGTTGTGACCGCGTGACTTCCGACTGGGCGGTGATTTCGTGCTGCGAGCTGAAATCCTGCTGACGCTGCCGTTGTTGGGCCATCACGCTTTCTTCGCCCCCTTCTTCTTCTTCTCGCTTTATTCGCACGTGCGACATGCCCAAGTATAGCCAAGACAATGAGAACTAACGGTAATCGACACGGGGACGTCCCTGCTAGGCTGTCATACTCTGCCATTGCATTCACACGTAGCCAAATGAGAGTTAGGCTGCATGTCCGTTATCTTCCAAACCAACTATGCAGAGATCGAGGGTTTAGTTCGGACAGTCACGTGAGTGGCCCTTCGTTTTCCTCTTCCGCGCCCCGACATGATGATGAAAAACTTGGCAGACGCTTAAGATTTGCCTTAAGAATGAGACGCGATAGAGTTCCATTGTGGTCGAGCATCCGCTGATTTAGATGACACATCAACATTGAGGGAAGGCGCAGACTCAGAAGATGCGCGCGCCATCCGCCGGGCCAGCGCCGTGCATGGCAAAGGGGGGTTTCAGTGGATGCCTGCAGGATGGCGCTACGACTGCACGCCAAGATCGGAGGAATTATACTGGAAACGCAAGGTACTCGCTTAATTCCGGCATCTGTAATTTACATGCTCATAATTACTCATGTACGCCTCAGTATATATATCGAAGATACATTTCTAAGAAACCCTCGCATTCACTAGACGCGCCTTTATTCATGTTCAAACGTCGAGCCGTCGTGGCGGATGTAATGGTAACTCTTCCTTTAAAGTTCTTTAAAGCACATCCAAGAAAAAAAAAACATCCCAACAATCTAAAAGAACTTGATCTATTGTTTCACGTTTTTTGCATAAAAACAATTTGTCGACCAAGGGACAATGAGACCATCATGCATTCATGTTTTAACATCCTCATTACATTAGGTTTTTATCGGTAGGAAAACAGGACATCCATTATGACACCATTATCCTCCTTGGCCTCCATAGTTCACGGAAAACAAGGAAACAATTCAACAGTGCAGATGTAATTGTGAGATCTCCACGCGAGCACTTCATTGAAGGTGTCATACGTCTGAAAGAAGTGTATCGGGCACTGCCTGATCAGCGAACATGGATAAATGCGCTTGATAACTTGGCTGAACTGAAAAAAAAATTAACTCGCCTTGTCAGCGCAAGTGTTGCTGACATGTTTTACCTGTTTGTACACGTTGTAAAAATGAAATAAGGAAAAAAAAAAGCCGTCGTGGCGGAGTAGAAACGTCCCCGTCTCGAACACCGCAAAGGCCCTGGTTCGATTTCCGGCTTGGACGACGTTTTTTTTTTATTTATTGAGTGTGCGTGCCCTGTGATTTTTACGCAGTCCCCGATTATTTCGTCGCATGTGTAGTAGAGGGCTGCGCCAGGCACGGGAAATCGGCTAAACATGGCGTAGTGAAGGTATCGTTTCATAGCTGCTTTGGTCTCCTCGATCCCCGAGACTAGTCCGGTTGCTGCCCTCAGTCCAGGGCACCGTTGGCTGCCCCGACATCTCTCGTCCCTTTGATCAACCAAAGCTGTTCTAAACCAATGGAGGGGGGGGGGGGGATTGCTGCTGGGCATTAAAGGTATTTGAGGCGTAAATTGGGAGTAAATGTATGGGTTTGGAGCTGTCGCCAACTTGTGGCAACCGCCCGGGTGAGGGACCCTCACAGGGGTGGCTATTCCAGTCTGTAATATTGCGTGATCTCGGTGTAGGCGCGGGTTTCCCTGGGTGCGGTTATTTAATGGCGCTGGGTGTGTGCGTCCTTCGTTCCATTCATGGTCGGAAAGCTTCGCTGACGGATCACAACGCTACGGCGAGTCTGGGTGCAGAAGCAGGGAGTGACGTTGACCACACTTCCCACTGACAGGGCGATTTTCACTGGTTAACGCGAGAGTCAGCGACAGCTGTTAAGGTATCTATAATTTAAGATATGTTGTGGTAGAGAATATGAGAGCAATCTCACATCTGGATAGTGCTAGGGCGCTTTTTTTAGAGCTACGATGTAACGTGAGCAATTACAAGAAAGTGGCCATTCAGGCAGCCCGCGGTTAAAGGTACATTAAGAGTAAATTGTAGTTGGCCAGTTTTGAATGATCAGCGTGCTCGAAAAACATGAAAAGAGCCCACTTTAACTCACAATGGAGGTCTCTTTTTTTTTAACAGAAAATGTGAAAAAACGAAGTAAATGTATCAACGTCACCAGCTGCTTTCACAACACACTTCGATGACGTAAATACGACTGGTTGTGTAGATCTCTCAACTCAGACCAGGCGGCCATCCATCTCACCGGGCCCATATATGTTTTGACGTTAGCATTAAGGTCGCAGTTCGAATGCAGTGGCAGAAAAATGTTTAACTACGCACTTGGATAGCATAAGTTACGGATATCAACAGAGCCAAATAGAGTGAAACAATTGAATTTTACAGAGAGCAGAGTTTCGGAGTTGTCTTCCGTGCTTCTTTCGAGTCGGACCTCCTTGTGTGGAAGGCCCGACGCAATATAGTTGTTTATACAGTACAAGCGCGTTGTAACAAGGAAATTTCAAACTTGGATGATTCTAACACACCAAATATTTTTTTTTCTTAGAAGGGCGAAAATTTAATTGGTGGTAAATAAAGGTTATCCACTATTTAAGGTTGCTCAGACCTTAGTGGTTACGAAAACTGCGGTAATTGAGTTCAAAACGCTAATTTCCCTTCTTAGGCTCTACGCAGACCATGTCAGGCAAGATTAGGCCATTATAATGTTCATCTACCGACAACCACACAAACGGTTGTCTTGCCTTAATCTTCAGTTCACTTGACAGGTCTCCGTTTTTACTCTCGAGCTCATTATTTTTACGCCGGCTCTTACCTCTCGCGTGTCAAAACAACACGCGCGTACAGGAATGTGAGCCGCGAAGAAGTCTATTTTTTCTGGTAGCCTCAGCATACAGCCATGTAGTGAAAGGTGTGCTTAGCGCTTCCCTGTGGCAGCTGCGTAGTGCATCACTGACTGCCAGGAAGCGAGAAGCTTTTCCATGACTTGTGTGTTTCTAGATGCACTGCGGGCGCGTCTAGATTGTACGAGACGTGTCGGTGGAAACCGCTAAGAACTGCGGAAAATGTGCCGGCTGCTTCCTCCTCCTCGCACCGTCCGCAGGATGAAACACTAAGCTCGGACCCTATAAAAGGCGAGTCTAGTTATCTTGTTTCCGCGCCATGTGCTGCTCCTGTTGCAGGCATTCCGAAGAAGAGTGCTCATACAAGAAATGAAAGGGGGCCTTACGCCGGAGCTGAGTCAGGGAAATTCGACGCCGGCGGTTGTATCAATAAGGGGCAGCTGCTAGCAGGACTAAAAGGAGGACAGAAACGCTTCGGCCGAAGGATAAGAAATTTGTCTCCAAGAGAAACCTTTTTCAACGGCAAGACCTTACTCAGGTTTTTGTGAATTATAGATAATTAAAAAGATCCCGCTTGTATCGCAGTTGTGATAATTGCTTCCTTGTAGTTAGTTCTTAACATGTTAATTTCTTCAAATCCACTGCGCTAATTTTTTTCCCCACTACACAAACTTGCTTTCCTCCACCAATCATAACAGCATATTTGCTAGTTCCTACTTTTTGAAAGTTCAGCACACCTTGGCCGTTTTTGGACCCCATAGAATCTCGGATCTTCGTGGTGGCCTCGTGTACGGGGAACTGGAGGGCCTAACAGAGGATAAGAATTAGTTCTGTTGTTTCCTTGTCGTAAATGCAACAGCAGCAAATGTAACACCTAGAGGCAAAATTTTCTCGCAGTCAGTGCCATTTAAGAGTGAGGGTAGAGGACAACTTCTGGCTCTAGTCTCAGATCGTGGCATTGTTAGTGGCTGACTTACTCGATTGAGGGTTAAGCATAAACATGGCTAACATTCGTACCTTTGAAGTTTTTTGAAGACTTTCAGACTTCGCTAAAAGACACTAAACACCATAAAATTTCTGACAATCTCCGCTAGTCACGCATTAGCCCTTGCACATGAATGAAGTCGATCGCCATTCTTAAGGAGACAAACTGCTTGCAAGCCTTGCTTTTTCTGTTGGAAAAACACTCCAGCTTGCAGAAAGAAGACAAGATGTATCAACTCTACAAATTTTGTTGAAGCCAGCCTGTATGAGTCGGTTTGATTGATGCTCATGAATCAGCGAACAAAATAAAAGATTGTACACAGATTTCTAACACCACTTCATCTACTACCTAACCTCATGTGCCTTCCGTAAGCTAGTTTTTGCCATAAAAGTGCCGAAAATACCGTCAATTTAAACGTCGGCTAATTTCATCACTGAAATCGACTTGTGTTGTTCACTGCGAGACTTTCCTGTTTTGTCAATAAAGGTTCGGAATTTTGCTACTTTGCATTGGAGAAGGCAGTGTAAGGAGGCGCAGCAAGTGCGTTGCAGTAATCTCTGCAGAATGGCGCGAGATTTGCCCGCTGCGCGGCTCGATAGCTTGCTCAAACACGACCGACTCACCGGCGCACCCGGATGCGGCGCCTTTCATTCGCAACACTCCTTCTGTGCCCGAGTGCAACGATAACGGCTGCTGTCGCTTTTCAGCATGATCTCCGAAAAAAAAAAAACAGGTCGGCAGAGACACTTACGACTGCTTACGTACGTGCTGTGATCGCCGCCGGCAGCTTATCTACAGTTCTAACTGCTGCAGCGTCTGGAGAAGAAATTAAGCTTCTCAGCGCTCGCAATACAAACGGATAGCTTCTTCCGTTCACCTGTGTTGCACGTCATACTAGCGGGCCATGATGTACTCCGCACATAACAGGTGCTCGTTTCTGATATACACTTGGCCATTGCGTTGAAAAACTTGCCAAGTGCGAAATTCACGTAGAGTCAGGTTTTCCGAGTTTTTCGCTGGCTTCTTTCGATCTCTAAACGAACAGTGTGTCTATCTTAAATTTAGGTTAATAATAATTGGTTTTGGGGGAAAGTAAATTGCGCAGTATCTGTCTCAAATATCGTTGGACACCTGAACCGCGCCGTAAGGCAAGGGATAAAGGAGGGAGTGAAAGAAGAAAGGAAATTTAGGTTCAGATTCCAGGCTACTACCCTATCCTGTTATGATTGAGATGATTGCTCCGAGATTATAATCATTACATCATTACGTTAATGAAACAAGGACTAACGCATTTAAAGAATTTTAACGTGTTGTTAGCGTTCCTTCCGTGTAGTATGTTATGCAACGCATGGTTAGTTGACTTTTGTCATTTGTTCCCACTATCAATTACTGCTAGTGTCATTTTTCTAATAGCCTAACTATGGTAGCAGAGTTTTGTTCCATGCCTCAATAACACACTTTTTCATGCATGTTTTGTTATCCTGATGTTTTCTCTATTACCACTGCTCACGCTTTACTCAGAAGCGGTTGAAGTTTTCAATACAGGTATAATTTCAGTGTCGGTGGGAAGACAGGAGGCACGATAGAGGAGGCGCCTGGAAGGGGACATACGCACTTTCCCCAAGCCTGCAAAACAATATTAAACTACTTTTTTGGCACGAAAAAGGAAGCTAGCACTCGACACAATGACAACGTGGTACGCCAGCACGGCCTACGCTCCAACACTTGATAACAGTCACCTAAACACGCGAAATTAAATTGGCTTGCAGCTTTTCAGGGGAGCGTGCATTGTGATCGGAAAACATTGGAGATCCAAATTAAGCTAGTACTACATGCACAAGGTGCGGTTCTCTAACGCAGGTGCGACGCATTGCTCGCAAAGCGGGCTGACAAGCGGATAGTTGCGTTTGCTTTTCTCAAAGGAATCGGAAGAAAATGTTTCTTGCAGCCAGTTGGCCTTGCGAAGAAAAGAAGACGCCAGCCAGCTTTGAAGAGTCCCAGATACACTTGGAGCATCTTCTTGGAAGCTGCGAGTCAAGACACGCAGATAAAGGGCACGGGTACTTGGCAGTGCTTCGGGTTGACACTGCCACAGATCTCGATTCCTCACTGAAAGCCTCTCCGTCTCTTATGTTCGACGCCGGTGGCTTGCAATACATAGTCGACCTTTGCCAATGCCATGGCTAGAGCACAAAATGAACGCTTCACGTGACTGCCACGGGTATTTGAAGTGCCGTGCTCTGCCTGCAATGACTACCCGGCCAGGTAGTATCTAGTGCTCTTATCTCTCCGCAAGGTGCCCCCACTGGCGAGGAAGCTCCGATATAAAACCTCGCGCAATACTCTCTCCAACAGCAGACGCTGTGTATCGGCGAGAAGCTTTACTTGACGTACCGTCAAGCGGCCGCATCACTGCACACGAGATCATGGACTCGGACATCTGTATCCTCATTCACGGCGAATGCTGCGACATTCTGCTAGCCCTCTGACCATTATGGGCCTTGGGCCTATTTTCTTACTTTCTATGCATGCCGCCCATGGCGTCTGGTCTACATGCAGTCCCTCTTTGCTCAATAACGTGAGTACAGCAAACGTTTTCGTCTTACGGAATGCGTATACATGAAATAATCTCCTCCTGGGCTTGGTTCAATCTTATCACTAGAATTCCTTCTACCAGTGCTAGCTGAGTGTCCGTAACCATGGGCAATAGAAGAAAACACGATTTACACGTGTAACAGGTAACCATGCAGTAACAGGTACCACGAATAGTGCCGCGTCAAGCCTAGTTAACTGTGTGTTAAGCTGCCCAGCACTTAACGCCTCAACAGCGTTCTCGCCGGAAATAGTTCCCATCTTCCTTAAGTGCATTTCAGCATTTCAACAAAGCGCTCTCCATTTTCCTGGTTGCGTAACAGGTGTAACAAAATGTAAGCCTTTTATTCATTCTAATTCGCTTTGTGACGGCTAATATCCCTGCTAAGGCGCTCATGAGGACCGCCTGCCTGGAATCGCTGGCTTGACTAGTTATGACTGCTATAATCGGTTCCGTTTTTTTACCCCTGAATTCCACAGGACCGACACCGGACCACTAATGTGCACCCAGTGAAGATAGCGCCACGGTTAAGAGCTTCTTTCCAAGCAAGCCTCATAAAGCCAAGAAAGTCGGCGACATCAATCGACCCCATATGCTACCGAAAAGCGAAGCGATGAAGCACCAAACTAATCACTGGCTCCAGTGAAATAAATGGTGTTGAAAAAAAAAATCACGGGCGGCTTCGATTGGGGCTAATCACGAATTATTGTCCGCCAGCTTGGTTGGCCCTTGTTCTGCAGTTTATCTTCACTTTCCAAGTTTTGCTTGATTTGAATTGCCTTACCCTGGCTGATATATCCTATGATGTAAGTTTGTGAGTTATTTCATCATTTTAGACTTGCACTGCAGTAGAACTGGTGAGTCCTCGTACCACTCCTGGCGCAGTGGTGCAGAGGTTAAGCGACGAGCCAGTGCCCTGCGATGGCAAGTGCTGCCACCTGTGGGGCTCGTGAGACACCGCTAGGCTGCTCTTCCTGAGGGACCTCTCGCAACGGCTGCCTCCTCAAATGTCTCGGCGGCATGATGTGCTGAAACGTGGCGTGGCTATCCAGTCTAACAGCAGCTCGAATGGTGTGCGCCACTTTTTCTATCCAGAGTGCCTTGGTTACATGCACTGTACCGGCTACAGTATTACGGAGCACGCCTCGGTGATCAAACTTGTTACGCCTTATGTAATGAAAATTAGCAAATACGTTATGCACATAGTAAAGCAGGTTCTTTCTTTTCAGCTCACTTGTTTGAGGTACACGTTGATTTGGCTGAGGACGTTTAGCGGACAGCCAGACGATGGACGAACGAATGACACATGGCGGAATAGAGGAACAGGACTTTACAGTAATACTTCAAGAACAATACAAAAGCTAACTCATCCGGAGTTCCCGGGTTCGAACCCGACCGCGGCGGCTGCGTTTTTATGGAGGAAAAACGCTAAGGCGCCCGTGTGCTGTGCGATGTCAGTGCACGTTAAAGATCCCCAGGTGGTCGAAATTATTCCGGAGCCCTCCACTACGGCACCTATTCTTCGTTTCTTCTTTCACTCCCTCCTTTATCCCTTTCCTTACGGCGCGGTTCAGGTGTCCAACGATATATGAGACAGATACTGCGCCATTTCCTTTCCCCAAAAAACCAATTAAAAAAATTACAGTAATACTTCAAGAACAATACAAAAGCAAATACATAGATAAGAAACAGAAGTTTCGCACTCAACAAACTCAACTCCTCAACTAGCGGCGCTCAATACTCAACTAGCGGCGCTGAGGATATGGAAGCACAGAACGAACAGACGAGATATTACTAAGACGACGGTATATAGAACACGCAGCCCGGTAGGCGACCATTTAGATCAAGGCGGCTGCAACCTTGGCGGCTGTTCGAGCGAGCTGGTTCGTCATGATGAAACTCGTAGCGCTTGACGGCACGGAAAGAGCAAACTAGACAACATGGGCGCGAATTTTGAGCTGATTTTAATTCCTTGCATAACAGTTTTTTATACTTTATCGATTTTTATTTACTTCAGTTACCCTCTTGGCCCGGTGGGCATTATAGAGGGGAGTGGGGCTTGACAAACAAAAATAAACGGAGGGGGAGGGGAAACAGGGGTACATAGCATGAACAGTTATGAAGCCAATTGAGGTTTGGCAATGCAGAGATTACACAGTAAAATTATAACAACAGCAAGCAGAACACTAAACACACACGTAAGTAGCAAATTATTTAATGCCAGAAACACTGGGCAGGGCGGAATCAGTAGCCTAAAAAGCAAGGACGCTCAAGATATACATACAGGCAGTATGGTAGCATGAAAACAACCGTATTTCAGTAGGTTATCACGGCGCGTAGCTTAATTGAAAGTTATTATTAATTGTTCGTTCTGTCCGTGTATTCAAGTTTCGTCATAACAATTATGATACGGGGGCGACAGCATGTGCTGGTGACTTAGTGGTCATCGGCAAACGAAGCTGCTCGCGGTTTGCGTCGGTAGTGGTTCGAAATCCCCTCAGGACTGCAGTATGCAAAGCCCTTTCGTGCTGGGCACCATTCTTTCAGAAAATTTCAGAACGGTTCAGAAAGGCTCGGCTGCAGGTTCGCGTTCATGTTCGGTTTCGTATTGGGCCTTAAGTTCGGCCTCAGATTCGCTGTGTTTTCCGGATGATGTTCACCCGAGTTCGCCGGGAATGGTAACTAAAAGCATATCACGCTTAGCGCGCTGAGAACGTGTCCGCAGGCGACTCGTCAATGGAGACAAGTGCAATCGACCGTTGCGGCCGTTATCCAAGAGGTTGGCTCGTAAGCGCGTAAGAAGAGTATAGTATATCTGCGAGGTTGCTGTCTCGTTTCCGACGCTCCCACTTCACATAAGTTTGCGAGACAGAGCGCAGACGCATAACTGTGCCGCAGCCTAGACGAGCTTCGAGTGATTTTGCTTTGATAGTGCGTAAAGGACTCGGATAATCTGTGAAAACGGAGGCGCGTGTTCGGAGTCTAGGCCGGTCTACTCCAGTGCTGTCGACAAATGCAACGGCCTTGCCATCTTGATAGCAGCAAGCTCCCCTTCTCATCCCTCTTCCCAGCCAGAGCGCATGCGTTGGTGCATGACGATGCCACCCATTATCTTGGAAAAACAATGCACCTTCCCAGAGAAAGAATACCACGACGAGAAACTTTGCACCCCTCCCTTATAAGAATGGTCTATAGACAGTCTATAGACATCATACCAACTCTATTGCCTTTCTATAGATATTTCTTCTTCTCTATTCATAGTCTATAGACTGTCTGTAGATTAATGTCTACTAAAAGTGTATGGCCATAAATCTATAGATCGTCTATAGATTGTCTATGGGATTTGTATTGCCTATAGACTATTCTCTAAGATTTGTCTATAGACAGTCTGTGTACTTTATAGACAGAAGTCTATGGACAGCCTATAGAGTGTCTAAAGAAATTTTTGTAAGGGCTGATTTAAAGCCAGCAGACGCGTTGCCAGGTGCTGCAAGCACCTGCGAAACCCATCGAGTCGAGTGACGACTGCCTCTCCAGGCGACGTGTTTGACGGCGATAAAGTGGCCGCCGTCGGTTTCCATATCTGTCTTTCCTCTTTTTAGTACGCCGCCGATGGCGCTCGAGTTACACACTGCTCTGCTTTTCCGTCTCTCAGAATTTATGCGTGAATGGGAGGTAAACGGGTAAACGGGCGTAATTGCTAACTATCATTATTGCATAGTGGCATGCTGATGTCGATGTTTACAATCCCGCAGTATTCTGCACTGAGGGCGAGAAGCTGCAGTAAACTCTCTATAGACCGATTTGCCCAAGAGGTTAGGCAGACAACTTAATGAAACGTGAATAACTCCTTAATAACCTGCAACATTCAAGGTACGCAACAGGTGCAGAACTTGAGAGTGGCTTTGCGCAACTGCAACTGCTTGTGCATGAGCTCTTTATTATGACGCCCTCACCAGTGCGGGACGGCAGACAGAAGAAACCTGCCAGGGTTGTCCGGTTAATGTAACATCCAAAGTCAGTGCAAGAACGCAGCAAGGGCAGGAGTATCGATGTTCCACTGTGTGGAGCAGGTAAAGGACACCACAGGAGATCATAGCTGTTGTTGGCGGAGAGGTGGAGCGTTATTAAGTGCAGAGATGGTACAGGCCACAGCAGCACGGTTACGAGCAGGAACTATAAATGCTTACCAGTAAGCACTTAATGTTGCCGCAAACAGAAACAGGCACGTATGTACGAACCACAGGAAAAGCCTCCGACCTATGTGCGAAATTTTTTTCTCAAATTAAAGTCGTTCGTGATGGGTATTCCAGATGGAGTCAAAGCAGAAACCTGGCTAGTTGGCTGATTCATATTAAACGTAAGACTGACGCTTAAGACGTAGACATGGAAAAACGAACAGACAGGACTAGCGCTAATGGAGGCCAGTGTGAGTGGCGAGGAAACAAGAGAGAGTGCAGATAACTTTCGGTGCTAAAAGTAAGCACCAATAAATTTCTTCATCAGCGCTGCTGTGACACAAAAAAGGGCAGCAAGTTCTACTCAAGGGACTTGAATATGAAATCAGCAGTTGCGCAAAACGCCTCAGAGCGGGCACTTGGCTGCCGTAATCCCAAAATAATTCCAGGGCTTAGAACACCGGGCCAAGGGCTCCGAAGTCGTTTTAGATCATCTTTACAGCGTCCAAACTAGGTTTCCGCTCTGGGTACGTAACCTAACATTCAGAAAAACTTATCTGTATACGCACTATGTCGCACAAGGTGTTTTTTTCTGAAACACGTACTATACTGTTTGGCTTTAATGTTGTTCGATATCTTATTTTTCTAAAATGAGTGCATCTCGGCTCAAACTATTTCCCAGCTAATTTGCAGGAGGTGTTTTGTGCAGTGCCGTAGGCCACCAATAAAAATTTAAAATTCAAGGAATCTGCACTCACAAGATATTTGTCTTTCTCTGCCCTCAGGTTTTTGGACCCAGAATGTTGGAAGCGCGATCGACAATATACGCCTACCTACGGAAGACGCAGCCTCTGTTGAACGAGACGGAGCAAAAAAGAAAAAAAAAGATGGGAGCACTGAGTGATATCAAACGCCTGAAGCTAAATAAAACTATATAAGGATTAAATCCGAAACGCATTCATTGCAACAAGAAGTACGCGTTAAAGTAACTCCGTTCGCACTCTGTATAGTCTGGTCATTCGATGCTGGCTAGAATGAAATTTACGTCGCATTCGAATAAACATTATTACTTCTTCACGAAGCATGTTAGGACCCAAACTCGACAAGATATACAATGGTTTGGCGAACATTCAGTTTCACTCGAAGTGATGAACCCATCAGTCAACCTCAGCAAGGCCTCAGACGTGGACACTTTTTCCTTTATTTTCAGTACATTTCCTCACTGCTACCGTAATTGTTTTTCCTTTGCGTGCGCTGGCGCTCACAAGTCGACGTGACAGCAACTCTGTGTGCGTCTTTATTGCATCCACGTCTAAAGAGTTTCGTAGCGTATTCGAGTAAAATATGAAAAAATATATAAAGGAAGGTAAAAAATAGGCTCTGTCAAGCCTTGAGCCTTTAGCAACCGCCCCTCTTTTGCAGCTGAAAAAAAAATGAAATAAGTAAAAACTCCTAGGCGATCCTTCGTGGATCATTTGAATGCAAAAGCGTCTGGTGGCAGTTGTAACTTGGGTTCGTTATATCCGAAGTCAACACGCTAAGTTAGCTATAACCGATGTCAACCGTTGGAGGCCCGTGTGGACGAAGCATGGCTACTTTAACTATCTTATCCATATTGCTAATGGCATTAGCCTCTGTCACTTAACGCATACATCTGGTTTTCACCTGTGCCTAGTTTCCTCTTCACTGCTTTTAGACTGCCTCTGTCCTTCAGAACATGTTCAATTCTCTCCATATTAAGCTTCCTCACGAAGGCTACCTTGCGCTTATTTATTAACTCTAATAGCTCTGTCAGTTCTACTCTGTCCGTAGGGCTAGATACTTTCATACTTTGGCGTTTCTTAAAAAGATCTTTCGTCTCTTGAGATAGCTTACCGGTATCCTGTCGAGCCATCCTGCCGCCTACTTTTGCTGGGCACTCCAAAATGGTAGTTGTGAGATTATCGTTCATCGTTTGAACATTAAGATCGTCTTCCTCAGTTAAACCCGAATATCTGTTTTGCAGCGATATCCTGAATTCCTCTACTTTCAGACCTTAACGATAACTCGTTAATGGGCTTCCGTTTCACCAGCTTCTTCCGTTTCCTCTTCAAGCCTAAGCTAATTCGAGACACTACCATTCTGTGGTCGCTACAGCGCACCTTTTCGAGGACCTCCCCGTCCATGCCAGGGTGAGCGCATAGTATGAAGTCTATTTCATTTTTAGTCTCACCATTGGGGCTCTTCCACGTGAACATCGTGGTCTCCCGTTTCCGGAAGAATGTATTCATGATCCGTAAATTATTTCTATCCGCAGACTCTACTAGTAACCCTTCACTACGGCGACTCTTCCACTCTTCCTTATTTCTTTTCTTCCTTAATGTGCTTCCCCTAGAGACCACAACGAGCGGGCACGCTCCATGCCGAGTACTGTCAGGTACGCGAACGCCGATCGCAACATCGCTGGGCTGTCTATGACGCGGTGTTAATGCAAGATTGCATTTAACGGTAACTTTTTCACCTTCCTTTTTCTGCAAAATTTGTCTGTCCGGTTTTCTGCATAAGTGCTGCGTGAATAAGGTTAAAAAATTTTCGTTTCCTGTTTTCGTAAGTGTTAGCAGTGGTGTAAATTGGAGCTGTACGAACTACGCGAGGTTTTAAATTCTAGCCTACAACAGCAAAGTTTGCGAATGCAGAAATGCACGTCTTCACGAAGGGGATTGTTGCACTGAAAGAACCAGGCAGCGATATCATTTCCGGGATGTAGCTGCGGCGGCGTGACTTTCAGTACGCCGTGTCGCTTGTCGGCGAGCTGGGCAATGCCCGCGCGAGACCAATGAGAATCATCGAAGCAGCGATTATGTCGCCGTTATTGAATTTCTCGTGTGACTTATAAACACGCTTTAGCGTCACAGTCATCGTTCAGCTTTTGAAATCGAAACCGCACGATAAAGAAACTCAATCATTATTTATTTATCTATGTATTTATTTATTTGTTTGTTTGTTTGTTTATTTATTTTTACAGGTACCTGCAGCACTACAAGGACATTATTGCATGGGTTACAATTGGAGGAAAATGATGTGACAAAAACTTAAAGCAGCTAAGCACGGTTGGTAAAAGCAATAAAGTAACAAAATACGTAACATAGATAAGTCATCTCGACGGCAACCGGTTTTCAGGGCACCGCGGTGCAAAAATCACAACACAGAAATGAAAAGGGCATGCCAGCCAAAAGATATGAAGTAAACGGGATGATATTAATCCACGGCAGACTGCGTGACAATAAAGACAAACTCTGAACACGTTTTATATTCACCAATGCTCTGGGGATGCCTATTCCAGTAAGCGGAAGCATGCGGAAAAAATTAATTACGGTAGACACCAGTACGACAGCGCATTTCAAGAACTATCAGCTCGTGATCAGATCGTTTAGAGATGAAGTGGGGAGGGAAAATGTACAAGTTCGTATTTATTCCTGTGAGATCAGAGTAAATTTGAGAAAAAAGTTCTAATTTTGCAGAAAATCGGCGGTGTGCTAGTGTTTTCCAGCCAAGGTTCTCTTTAACTAATATAATACTGCTACGAAAGTTATAATTACCAGGAACAAATTTGGTGGTCGTAGGAGAATACCACGTGTCAATTCATGTGTAATAATGCCTTACGCGTCATTACAATGAAGAAAACACGCCCCGAAAGGTTAGGTTTCCACTCCTTTGAAGTGTTTCGGCTTTCTACATCGTGTGCTTAATCCTGCTGGGCCGCATGGTGACACCAGTTGGTTTCTAAACTTTGTGCTAGGGATCCTGTTTTAGATTCCTAAACGCATACAAATCCATATTCTGAAGCCCACATCACTGTTTAGCTATAGTTTACAAACGGTAACACGGTGCCCATGCAGCAGATTTATTGCGGGTCGCCGAGACACTTCGCCTTTTTATTTTTACTCTCGGCTTTGCCTCTGCTGCGCTATTTGATCCTCAAAATTATCTCAATGAAAATTTTGCCTGATGGAATTCGCAGTCCACAGCTCCGGCCGGTGCTCATCATATGTCAAGAGCAACAATCGCTGCTTCGCATTAATCCCTGTAATATGCATTTAAATTTCAAGTATCTTCACCTGAAAAATTATTGCAAGTGGCCTTTTCACAAACTGAAACCGGCAGGTTTCCAGGAATCGGGCGACTAGACACATCGTGTCACCGATAAGTCCGTCGCAAAAGGATGGATATATTGCCACTAGTGCGGTTTGCATGCACGGCAAGTGCACCGATACTGGTTCAGCTCTTGAGAGTACACACTTCGACCGCTTTTCGAGTGTAGCCAACGTCGCGGATAATCGCCCTCACGTCGTGTGTTCGAGTGTCATGCAGTGCGGCTGTACAGTGACTGTCTGGCTTAAGCGGCGCCGCAGTGTTATCTATCCACGTCAGCTTTTTTCAGCCAGGACGCCCTTTATAAGCCGCGTGATAGGTGTTCCTGACCAGAACGCGGTCGCTGCATCCACCGCAGGCTCTGCCCGACCTTCTTGTGCAAGCGAACCACACTCGGCAGGAAGGCGACGCCATGGACGTTTACTTCCTCACGGACAGCCAGCTCAAGGACATCTTGGCCAGCTTGGGCCTCTAGCCATCACGGCTGTCGCTGTTTCCTCATCATGTCACCCAGCACTTGGCGTTTAATTCGACCGCAACCATGTCCCAGTCACAGAGTGAGTACACACGCGGGATATTTGCTTACCGTTTTTTTTTTCTAATTGCAGATCTTGCAAACGGCTGCCATTGTCGTTAAGAAATACGCCTAGTTGAAAAAAAAATTATAAAGTGTTAAAAGACATGTCTTTGGGGAAGAAATGATCGATTGATTTCACTGATTATGGAGGAAGATTTTGTAACGCCTTCGGGCTATGTGTATTTCAAGAATAGAACTGCTAATTTAAGATCACCGGAGCAAGCAAGGGTGCATGCGAGGAATTTCGGAGAGATGCTCTAAAAAAATAAAGGAGGGAAAACTTCATAAAGTGATAAAAAGCGGTGGGCGCAGGTGGCAAAGGTCAGGGTTAATTGGAGAGACATGGGAGAGGCCTTTGCCCTGCAGTGGGCGGAGTCAGGCTGCTCGTGATGACGAAAAAGCTTGATTTTGTGCTCTCCCGCTGTGCGTTCAGAATAGAAGGCTCGTCTCGCTATGCAGCGCTGCGTGCATAAGTTCGATAATATCAAATCCACCTTCCATATTCAACAATATTGCGCACTCTATAGTACTTCAGTTTTTAAGCACATTGTCACGGCGCAAAACAGCGAAATATACAGGAGAATTACGAAGTAGCCTTGTGAGCGCCATCTGGTAACTGTTCCATTAAGCATGGTGTATTTTCTGGCTGTTAACCTTATTGCAGATGCCTTCGCCACCAGTGTTTGGCAAATAAATGAGTGGAGGTAACCACTTATTCACGAGCCTAATAAACAGTGCATGTATACACTAAGCATACGGATCATGAGCGGTTCACTGTCGCTGCTGCTTCCAGTTCCTCCGTCTGGAAGAGTGTTAGCAGCTGTGAGGAGACCAAGGTTGTGAGTGTTGCAGACGACAGACCCCTAGATGACGCTCGCGTTCCTAAAAGCCTGTAAAGCATGCAGGCGGCTATTCTGGTCGATTATGCCGCTTTCGGGTCCCGATAAGGCGCTATCGGACTCAGTGGCCAGCGTCTGAGAGGTATTTTATGAAAATTTGCCTGTGTACCATTTAATCCCTGCATGGAAGCCTCTTTTTCTTCGATAAGAATGGCCCATAGGGCAACCCGTAGAGAAAGCGCTCCTAAGCATCTTTAGGTAGTACCAAAAGGGGTAAACATGGTTATTTCGCTGCTAACACAGGAACAGTTGGCCAGTGTCAACCCTGTAATGCGCGGAGAGTGAAAGTGTCGGCTGGAACTTCTGAAACACCCAGCATACCTTCGTTACTAACTGCTTGATTATAGGAAGATGGAAATAACTGTTAGCCTTAGTGAAAAACTTTCTTTCAATTAAAGTCAGAGCATCAGGCAAATTTCTGGGCGTCTTTAAGGGATAACACAGCAAACACATACCCAGAGGGAGGCAGTAAATAAAGAACAAAATTCATTTCATAACTTGCTAAGATTGAGGAAACCCTTTTGAAATTACAGGTTGTTGTGACGGTAGGGCTAGCTTTCGTAGTTAGTAACGCCTTCTGCACCTTTGACAAGTGGCACATTGCCTTCGCTTTGAGAAATTGGTCGAGATATGTGGCTTGTGCAAAAATATAAGCCTTTCTTGTTCTTTTGCAATCACGAAGAGAAGTACCGATATTTCTGCACTCTGTATCGTACGTGACACGCCATACATTCCAGGAGTAACTTGTGGTACCCGATCTGGGAATCGAGCGACAAGAGAGCTCCTGTCTCCAAGTCTTGGCCACTGTCTTGTTGTCATGTTTTCTATGTACTTGTTGCGTGCACCCTAAGCACTCAAGTACTACATGTCTGTTATCTGCCCAGCTGAATGTCTGCCGCCTATTCAATATGCAATGCAGATAAAATGTGGCTGTGAAGTTTATAGAGGCACTCACGTTTTCCTAATCTTTGAATTGACTCTGTAAAATATAGCTTGGTGCTTAAATGATGTCACATTACGAATGTTTGCCTAGAAAGCGTGGAGATAACACGGACGAGTAAACTCGACATTACAACTAGGCCGAGTACAAACTCTCTTCAGGTGCAATCCGGACGCATTCTGTGGAATACCTTAACGGAACACTGAAGAGAAGTTCATGCAAATATTGTTCTACGTTGAAATTGATTACGTGGCTATTTTTCGGTGGGAAGGGAAGAAGGACAGAAAAGTAATTGTCCGCTTTGTGCCATTTCATTTCTTTGCAGAGGCGAGACTAACGCTGCTGAAAGCTTGTTGCTGAAGACAACTGTGGAAGCCCAGCATGTTGCCATTGCAGGAACCATCTGTCCAGCCACACCACGAAGGGGCGCAGCCTCCTAAGACCAAAGTTAACTGCACGTGCTGCCATCAAGCACATACCTGAATCCTCTCCGGAAACGAAATACGGAACCTAATTAGGTTACACGAGATGTGAATAAACTATCTCGCAGATGAATGTACTTTCTTTTCTGAAGCAAATTAAGGCGCGTAGCTTCAAGCTGAGGCACCGAAAAAGCGCATTTGGTGAGGCTTCGGACTGCACTTAATTTAAAGCTGACTAGGGGTGCCATCACAAGGTACTCTAAAACCTGCCTTCTTAAGGGTCTGTTTAGGGCAGGAAAGCCCGTGAGCCTGTTTTTCTGCACAGGAAGCCCAGGTTTGATGACGCCCTAAATCTTGTTTGATGACGTTTTGGTTTCTTGCATGTAAGGAAGAATGGAAGAAAACCAGCGAATTCCGAGCTAATGTACTGGTGTGCGATGGCATGCAGGAAGTTCTGGCTCGATATTACAGATGGCAGCACAGGTGAATCAAAACCACGGTGCGCTCCTGGAGCGATGGTGCACGCGAACTTCCGACCCGCACACCAACTGCATAGAAAGATCTCAAGAAACTAGTGGAGAGTGACTAATTACGCACATATGGGCATTAACCGATTTACGCTATCGCGTCATTCTCTTAAGGCTGAGCTTAAGTGAACCCTCAAGTTTTTAGCAAAATTTTGATATCAATACATACAACACAAACGCTATTCACAGATGCAGGTAGCGAATACTTCACAAAGGGTATAATGACATACAAATAAGAGTGTACTGGCGCACGAACTGGCTGCTTTGCTCAGAGGTATGAACGAACAAACTGTTTCGAATAATGTGTCAGAACGGCTTCAGCATAGGGCGCAATAAAAGTCCACTGCACGTTCACGCTTCATTCATGCTTCTTCGTGCTGGTCGCTCGGGAAAACGTGCCTACGTAGAGAAGCTTGCCTATTTGCTCGAAGGTGCGAAGTTGCGCGATACCATAACCATGGCTACGCTAAGGCGTGGTTACCGGTGTTAACTGAGGTTACCGCGAATGGCGTCTTTTTTGGCTAAGACGACCAACGCCTCATGTGATACTGTGCTCCTTTGGGCCCTTGGCTATTTTGCAACGACCTCTTGAGTCAATAAATAGGGAAGCAGCAGGTGTCTCAGCGGTAGCATTCAGTGTTGTTGCAAGTATGTACGTACGCAGATGTGCTTACGTTGACCCAGTCCTACGAGGTATTGATGGAGTATGGGCGGTCTTCTAAAAAAAAAAAAGACAACACAGTGAACGCCTCCCTACTGATGTGATTATTGCAACATAAATCCGCACAACATGTTACGTATTCAAAGGAGTATATGTGTACAGTCCGCGGAAGTCTTAATTGTCGATATTCAAACCCATGCAATTGTGGTTCTTCGTATATGAATGACCCGTCATCACATTAGTCTGCGATAAGGACGTAAACATCTTGCGCGGATAGGCTACATTGGTCAAGTGTTTTTCTATACAGCTTCCTCAGCAACTACGAAGTTGCTGAGAAAGCTGTATAGCTTTCCTTTGTAGCCGTATGGCTGGGCTTGGGTGAATGCTAATGAGTAATTACAAAACGTTATTTCGTCAAGAATAACAAAGTTTTTTTTTGATAAACATAGGGTAATAACTGAGTCACAATTTGGTTTCAGAACTGGTAAATCCACAGAAACAGCCTTACTAACAATGAAAAAAATTATTTTAAATAATATTAATGAGAACTTGTATACGATATGCCTTTTTTTATTTCAGTAAGGTGTTTCATTGCTTAAACCATACGATTCTTGCTAACAAGAAAGAGAGGGTTTATTGACGGGAAAGGCAGAGAGGTTGGCCGGAAAATAAATATCTGGCCTGCTACTTTGCACTGGAGAACGGGAAGAGGAGAAAAAAGAGGGTCACGATGGGGGATGATGATGATGGGAGGAGGCAGATGAAAAAATACTTAAAAAAAACAAGGCACACTATCGAACATAACAAACGCGAGGCAAGGTCCGTGTCGCTTAAAAAGTGTGAGAGCGCTCGCGTTGCCTGTACAGTTTTCAACTATCTGGCCAAACGCCGAGGATCAAATCCACCGAGAGGGGTCTTGTGTCCATAGACTTCAAAGCAGATGCGAGCATGAGTCTTTCACACGCCACTAAAACATGTTCTATAGTGTCGAGTGTCTGACAGGGGCCAGTACCTAGCCGTCGCGCTCCTCATTGATTCCGAAAGGAGAAGAAAAGTGGTGTCCGATCGAGAGAACGGCATAGCTGTACGCAGGCCACTGCTGAAGGCGCTCCTTGCTTCAACGTCGGCGGTCTGATTTCCATCGCGTCCACAGTGTCCAGGGATCCACTGGAACACTATACGGTGGCCTTTTTCCTGAGCAAATGACAGGAGACTAATGATATCAAGAGCCAGAGCTTGGTAGGTGGCGTGGCGTAGGAAGTATCATAAAATTTGTAGCGCAGGTTTACAGTCAATGAAAATGCACCACTCCTGACGCGGTTCTCCGCAGATGTGGCGGATCGCTTCCCGAAGGCCCGCAAGCTCTGCAGCGGTTGAAGTAGACTTGTGCCCTAAAATGAATCTGCGGGTAGTCTGCTGAGCGGGGATTACGAAAGCTGCTGTTGATGCCTTTGGTGACAAGATCCATCCGTGTAGACGTGCACAGGTTTGGTATTCTGACCAGATGTAGGCAAGAGCAAGTTGCTTCAGTCCGTTAACCGGCATCACAGATTTCTGGATTATGCCAGGCACATGCAGGCATACTGAAGGCTGAGCCATCACCCATGGTGGCTGCAAGCGATGATGCGGCAGAGCATAGTATGATGGCAATTCCGATCGATGGAAGCGCAGTTTACGTGCAAAACTGCTGTCCGGTCGCCCATAAAAAATCTTCGTCAGCGGGTGACAGCGGTGCCGTGTAAGCACGCGTAAATATACACGAAGTGGTTCAGTCACCAGTCCAATCCACCAGAAGTTCAGTAACCAGTCCAATCAATGCCACATTATATAGGGTTGGCTGAAAACTCCTCCCTGAGGAACTCCACGGGAAACCTGATGACGGGTAGTCTCTCCATCAGGTGTACATGTAAGCCGACCGGCCGTTGAGGTAGCTCACAATCCAAGAGTACATAAGACCGCCAACGCCTATGTCGTCAAGGGCATCAAGGATGGCGTCAATGAGTACATTATCGTAGGCCGGGCCTTTGATGTCCAAGAAGACAGTAGCGACGAGTCGGCGACTATCTTTTTCATGTTCCACGGTCGATATGAGGTCGATCATGCGGTCAATCGAAGAACGTCCCCGCCGGAACCCGGTCATCATATCCGGATAGAGAGCATTCTGCTCTAAAAACCATACGAGCCGCGCCGGCACCATTCGCTCCATAACCTTACCGACGCAGCTTGCTAGTGCAACTGGCCGGTGTGAGGTAAGCTCATAAGGAGGCTTTCCAGGCTTCAAAAGAGCAACCAGGCGGCTGATCTACCAGTGTTCTGGAACGATTCTGGAAGCCCATGTAACATTATAGTAACACAGCAGCACAGTTCGGCCTTCCATGCCAAGGTGAGAGAGAGACGTGTACGAAATCCCGTCAGGACCAGGTGTCTTGCTAACAAACTTCAAATGTACGGTATCCGTGGTAAACCACTCAGTTTGCTTAAAAGCTACCTCCAAAACAGAATTCACTCGGTGTCTATAGATAATGAACTTTGTTCCCTTTTGCCTATCAGTTGTGGTGTCCCACAAGGGAGCATACTGGGACCCCTATTGATTTTGTAATATACGCCGATGATAGCACAATACTTGTTTCAGGCCCTAACCTTAACTATTTAATTGTGAAATGTAATGATATACTCAATAAATTATCTAGGTGGTGAATGATGAATAAATTAAAGATAAATCCTACGAAGTCCAAGGCTATAATATGACGCGCAAGAAACAAACCGACAGCACCAACTTGCGTGCTCAACTATGAAAATCAACAAATAGAAATTGTTGAAGAGCACAAGATCCTTGGAGTATATTTTTCGTGTCAATTAAACTGGGATGTCCGCGTGACACACCTCTGCAAAAAACTCTATTCGGTCTGCGGAGCCCTTTCGCGATGCCGTGAAACTTATCCTTTCAAATGTAAATTTCAAATTTATTATGCATTATTTTTATCACCTTAACTGCTGTAGCTTAGTATGGGACACAATGACTAAAGATAACATAAATAAGCTTCTATTACTGCCAAAGAAAATTGTTCGAATAATCGCTAACATTGATAACATGACTAGCACCAAATACGCCTTCCAAGCGCATAACATTGTCCTCGTTGATCTTTTGTATACTTTTAAGTTATTGCAAAAATGTATTTTTCTACGGCATCAATTGTCAATTTTCCTCTACCCTATCATCTTTGGACACGTGTCGTGCCAACATACATACAAGAAGTACCAACTCATGGAACATACCCCGTTTTCGTACCGATTATAAATTACAAATGTCTTGTAATCTGCCCCACGTTTTAAACACATAACATACAATGGTATATACAAAAGTTGAGCTGCGGAAATATTTTGTTCAAATGTCATTCTATGTCTCCATTTGTTGATTGTTGAACGTATTCTTGAGTGTTAATGTATTTTTTTTCAGCATATGCATGACTATTTCAGTGTTCTAATTTTTTTAACATTATTCGAGTCAGTGTATATATGTGTCGAGTGTTTTCTTTATTTTATCTAGTACTGTATGTGTGACATGGTTTTGAAAATTTCCTGTACCGCTCGTGTGCTACTGCTTGTAGGGGTTTCCTGGACCCAGTCAAGCTGCCCAGGCAGCTTTTAGCCAAGAAACCCTCCGGTTGAACATGGAAAATAAATTTACTGGCTATTGACCATACTATAAATCTACTCCACCTTGGGGAATTCCCCTAAACATTAGAACAACACTGTTCCCACTTCGAGTTATTAATTCGCTCTCGCCCTACCATGAGCTTTTCATCACGGTTAGCTCAGTTGGCAGAGCGACTGCTCCGGTGAAGCAGTGGTCCCGGGTTCGAGCACCAGACCAGGACGAATTTTTCTTTAACTACGAAGTTGCCGAGAAAGCTGTATAGCTTTCCTTTGTAGCCGTAAGGCTGCGCTTGGGTGGATGCCGATGAGTAATTACTCCCTTATTATAGACTGCATTGTTCTATAGGTTAACAAGGCAATTCGCAATGAATTCGCAATGGAGTTTATGCGCTTTCCGGAAACCGAAGCGCACACCGCCGTCTTTTACTCGGTTAATTAAGCCGAGGTTTACAAACTTTGTATAGGGTAACCGCGATTAACGGCACAAATGCTGTCCTGTCGGCAAACCACGGCTCGAGCTGCTGGCTGCGTAACACAGGCATTAGTTTGGGCCATACAAACAATGTAATACGAACGCTGCCAGAAAAGGAATCTGGCCTCCACGGATACACCTTTAAAACTGCGGTAGCATACGCTAATGACTAAGAAAAGGTAGAAGTGTGCGTAGGTTTCCTAAGTATTTTCACTGAAAAAAAAGAAATCCCTTCTGCGTGCTATGTCCTCGCTACAACTTCACACGTTCACAACAGCAGTGCGCCAAATGACGAAAAAAAATGGTTGCTTATTTTCAAGCAGCAACAGTCGCTCGTCATTCGAGACTTCAGTGGATGTGGCATTGCCTACAGCGTGCAAAGTTCTGCGAGCAACTGGACCCCATTTCTATGGTTTGTGGTTTATGAGGGTTTAACGACTCAAAACGACTCAGGCTATGAGAGACGCCGTAGTAAAGGGCTCCGGAAATTTCGACCACCTGGAGTTCTTTAACGTGCACTGACATCGCACAGTACACAGGCCTCTATAATTTCGCCTCCGTCGAAATTCGACCGCCGCGGCAGGGATCGAACCAGAGTCTTTCGGGCCGGCAGCCGAGCGCCATAGCCACTCAGCCACCGCGGCGGCGGACCCCATTTCTAACGGTATCTTCGAGTGTGCAGTTTGTTTTGCGGAAACAGCTCGTCTTTAATGCAAAATGTGAACATATGTTGCGATGGTTTTCGTCGCACTGGCCGCCTTCGAAACCGGTGATAAATTTTCATCACTGAGCTGTTGCTGTCGAAGAGTTGATGAGGAAATTGAAAGCCTCTGGAATGAAGCAAAAACAATGCGGCGTAAGAGGCATGTACATTTTTACTTTTATACCTATATGGTGCAAATTTATTTACTCGTTAAACATACACTTCCTTAATTTCGAAGCCGATATAGGAGTGGACTGAGAACAAGTATTCGCGCGAGAATAGTAACTCCAAAAATGTACATACAATGCAGTAATACCCGAAGAAAGCGAACAGTACAACATTACCAGGTCTCACACTAATCACATTAATTTAAGCAATACAGATGAGAATTTTTCGCGGCTATTGGCACCCAGAAAATGACTGGGTAGCTTGTTATAATTCCATTCTGATTAAACGACGAAAGAACATTTAATGCAGTGTTTAAAACAACAACTTTCTTCTTCATGCCTAGGATACTTATCTCGGGAAGCATAAGAGCTACAACTGGGGCTAGTTGGAAATGCATCCTTGAAGGTATTGGTGAGCGCTACCAAAATACGGAAAGCGCTTGTCTTGTGTGTTCGTCCCTTTCCGTATTGTGGTAGCGTTCACCAATACCTTCAAGGTCGGGAAGCATATTGCTACATTATTATGATAGAGTAGAAAATAATTATCAGCCTTACTTTTGTACCGTTACATGCGCGTAGCGTCAATAACGTGACTTCTGCGAGAGTTAAAGATAAGCGCTAGGGATGGAACTCGGAGCTTGAACGTTACCATGCTGATAAAGTCTGACACTAACAGGACAGCCAGCAATTTTCGCCTCAAGTCGTCACTGGTTACAAACAGTGACTCAAGCCTACGACGGTAACTGCAGGTCGAGACGGTTCACGTTTCTTACCTTCTTATTATTCGAGGTTTTCTGCTTCACCTTCACACTCAGACACGATTTAGTACGTGACCAGAGTCCTCTCTCTGTGAGAATTTGAGGTAGTTGACACCCGCAAACTTTCAGACGAGTTTTTCTGTGTTCCATGAGGAATATTTCTGTATCCCATGAGGACTGAGCCGAGTGCACCAAGGGGTCGATTAGAGGGCTCTTGAGGAGTACCTTGCGTCGACTTCAGACTGGAGTGGACGTGCGTTTTCATGGGCAAGTCATTGAGTGCAACTTGGACGTTGTCATATGGGGCCGCAGATTGGCTCCGATCGGGCTGTTCTGGGGCAGCAACTATGTCATCTTCAATGTCCGGCAGCGAACTGTGGTTGGCTGCAGGACCCGAATTTCCCGCCACCACCACTGCGGCGCCAAGCCTGCCACTGCCTCGACGCCCACTGGGCATGCGTCTCCCGGTGACGACGTGCTCGGCACCTGGCACTCCTTCGTGATCCAGGTCCAAGTGGATATCGTCCGCTATGAAGCCTTCCGCGATGTCGACGTGCTGGGCTGCGCCGCCGTCACCTTTGCTCGTGCTGTCCGCTATGACGAAGGCGATGGCAGTGACGAGGACCCCGGCCATGACGAACGCCACGGCCAGGAGGATGAAGAACCGCAGGTCCCCGCGCTTCCACTTGCTGCTGGCCCCAACGCCGCCGCTGTCCTCCTCCTCTTCCAGCACGGAATATGGCGCATCGGCGAAGCCGTCCCCAGTGGCGGGAAACCTGTGCATGACTGCTGCTCCTGGCCTCGGCAGCTCAGAGCACGTAGGCGTTGCCGGTCGACGGCTCTCGCGCTAGCTGGAACCACGCATCGCCCATTCGCGAGATCTCGAGCGGCGCGCTACCGCTAGCAATGTTTTCGTCGTTTTCCCGCCGTCTAGTAGCGTATACCCCAGTCATGCAGGGATCAGAGAAAAATGAGCTGACTCAACGGCTAGACCACGATTTTCACAACAGGACACCTGTGATGCCCGGGTGACGCCTTCGAACAAGGCGGTGGCACACTTAGAGAACACTATGCCAATAGCGGAGAACTTCATCCCAACATGTACCGTGGCCCCATCCATTATTTAACGTTGCACAAACGCCTATACTCCGTAAAGTTTAAACAAACAATCTTAATTACAACTTGCCTACTCTTTCTTCTCCGTGCACGTTGTTGCCCCTCCCGCCCCAACTGCACCGCCGCCTACGCCAGTCTGAAGCATCTTCTCTACTCCTGTCCACTACCTTATCCGCTTCCCTTCACCCCACCCTCTCACGGAATGCCTGACTGTCGTCAGCGCATCTGGGCAGGACGGTCTTGTCAATTCCAGGCGCAGGATTTACTGATCTGCGTTTTTAATAGAACGACTTTCCCTCTTTCTAGCCACACGGGGGCCCGGCTTTTAGTTCTGACCGAAGTTTAGTATACCCCGAGCACCGCTTGCGCAGACGAAAGTGAAGAAAAAGAAACGTTGGCTTCGCGACTCAAACGAAGTATAGTATTGGCGCGCCTACCAATGGGGTGCGGTCGCAAGAATGCCTCCTCCGCAATAGTTTCCTTTCACGATCGAGACCGCTCCCTCGTTAGCATTTGATTATATTCCCTTTCCTCTGCAACGCATGTGCACAAACTTTTCTCTTTCTAACCTTTAAGTACTCCGAACTAAAAGCTCTCTTCCCTAACTCAGTTACTCTCTGACATAAAAAATTCAGTTCTTTCTAATTTTATAGCAGTTGCTGCTATTTTAGAGCGCAGGTTTAGGGCGCCCGTTCTTCGCTTACGCGTCTTCGTCGTCGGCGGCGGCGCAACCAGCAGAATCATAGCAAAGCAAAGAACACGGCGAAGGATGAAAGTAGGACTGTAACTAAAGATGTAAAATTTCTTGAAATTTTGAATGCGGAAAAAAAAACGAGGAAAAAAACAGGTTTTTTGCACAAATAATCGAAACATTTGAAAAACAGTACGCACAACTGTATTTTCAACACCGATAATTTTTTTTTGCGTGCTTTCTTGTCGTTAAGTCATATATTGCAGCACTTTTCTTGATTTAAAACGTCTTAACTACACCTTTGATGGTTTTAGCTCGTTTAGTCAATATTGCTGATCTGGAAACAATGTTTGCAAATGGCGCCATACAGTAACGTTAACGCGCACTAGTGCGCGTTTTGTAAGAGCAGTCTGGCGACAGCGGAGTTTTAATCGTGAGGTGCCCTGACTTCTCCTGCACCGCCGTGCTGGTGTGCGGCACCTGTGTTGATTTCTTTGCCATCGCAACCATAGTGAAGCCTCGTTCGAACATTTGGGCAAAGGTGAGGGACCATCGGAGTGCGGGTTCTGCTGCGCCAAGTACGAGTTTCCGAATGCAACGCGCTTCAGGAGGAGCCACATTGCAAAGTGCCGGATCCTCTACACAATCGACACAACACAAAGCGTCGGAAAATTGACCTGGTTTCAGTCGCTCCGGAAGCGCATCCATTGAAGTTGTGAAGAGTCTGTCATCAAAAAATGACAAACTAGAAAGAGGCTCGCGGACTAGCCACTCAGAATGTTTCCACAGCAACATTCCTTGACAGAGTGACACCCGAGTTTCAAAACAAGCTTGATGGCACAAACGATATACTCTATAGTGGAGCACCCTAGTCGCTAACAGAGTACCAATACTGGCGGGAAGCTTCCAAGCTTCTAAGACCCGCATTTGTGCCGCCGTCAAGGCATGCGGTGGGCGGGCGGCTTTTGGAAACTGAGTGATGACACAAGTGGACAAAAAAAAATCAACTCTGCGCTCATCATCTCATTGCTTACTTACAGCTGGGACGACGTGCTACCTGCGGGCTGCCCGCGGGTTGCCAGAGCCCCGCTGTCGTGGCGGGTCTCAAGACAAAGGAGTCCGCATCATTCACAAATGCTGTTAGTATGCATTTTAAGTCGGCTTGGTTGATTTGCAGAACGAGCTCAAGACATGCGCTCTAGTGAGATGCGCCCTCTTAACCACCGCCTATATTTTCAGCATCGTTGCTTTGTCATAATGCATGCCATTTTCCTCTGCCTTATTACATGTGCACGGAGGCAGGCAGTCCTAGCACTTTGCCGCCTTCGTGATATCGCTGCAAAGCTATCGCAAGCATTGCTCTATATGCAGTCCCGCTGAAAGTGGTTAAAATAGAAAACAACGCCCAGTGATATGCAGTTTCTTTTCCATACTGATGAGCCCCTGGTTTGGCTGTGAAGAATCGCGTCACGTGTTAGCATACGGTTAAGTAGAACTCAGTGTGCGTCGAAAGCGCGGGATCGTTCATCCTGAACTCAATGTTGTACTAAGAGGGTAGCAAGGGTGTCGCTGTAGCTGTGCTTTAATCACATTTGCCAGTCCACTTTCGTGGTGTGTGCGTTTCTTGTGGTCCTCCACCTTTTCTACTGGTTCCTTCATTACATAATATGCAAACTAACTCAGCTCTCACCTGTTGTTCACTTTTCAGAGGGGCCCGCGCTGATCGAGTATAAGCACGTCCTATATACTCCTGAGCTGTGATGAGTAAAAGGGCATCTCTTTGGGCTCTGGGGATACAATTGGCTGCTTTCGCGCATGCAGATGTCGTATCCACACGTGATAAGCACAGAACATCCGAGGGATCCGCTGCTTTGGCTGCTCTACCTCTGGCCGTCATTGAGCGCATCGTGGGCGTATGAGTAGGGGATCCAGCTGGCCCGGGAGACCCCGTCACACTGCTCGCACACGTCCGACACGAGCTTCATCTACGACGTACGCGCCTACGTGAGTGCCGAAGAGACTGCCGTCCGGATGACTGTACTGGTTCGCCACCTATTCCGAGAGCAACCGCAGCTCGGTGGAAACGCTCTCGACCTCCTCATTCCGCACGCGAGTCGGCTTTAGCAGAACACCGTGGCTGATGCGATAGCATTAGGAGGGCGAACACTACTGTGTGTGTGTGTGTGAAGCCTCGACCTGCCAACCGCGGCAGGGAGGGGTTCCTGTCTCTACCTGCGACTCTGTAGCGAGTTGGTAGCGCGTCCACGACTTTCCGAAGGGGAACGCTATCGCGTGCAGGTTCGAACAAAAGAACACAGAGATCAAACAAAACGAAGCCGTATTTATAATTTAAAGGAAAAGGGGCCAAAAAGAAACCCACACGCCAACAAGAAAAACACACACTCAACAAGCGTACAACACTACAGAGTAAAAGTAAAACAAAAAAGAGTTCACCAGGTACTGAGCGTCCCAGGTGAAGCGGGGATGCCTTGCAGACAGGGCGAACGCGGGTCAATGTAGTGCGACGCGTCGCTGGCGATGCGTCGAAGGAAGCGGTGGAAGGGAGCCAGGTGGTATTAAAAGCGGAGAGGAACAAAGGGAGACGCCGGTGGTCTCCCGTTAGGAGCCCGAAGAACTTGGCAGCAGCAGAAAGAACAAGCATAGCCGAGACCCGTCGACGGCGTCGCGAGACGCCACAGGCTTAACGCAGGCTATCCAAGGGTGCCTTTAGGCAGCACGGACCCTCAATCCATTGGCTGCCACCTCCACGCGGACCCAACGTCCGACGTCTGCCACCTCCACGCTTGAATGACCCAATCTCCACTGCGCTGTCTCCCTCCACACCTCGGTTTTCTGACGCGTCAGCTCTCCGCTCCTCGTGCTCGCCACGCTCTTTGTCGCCGTCGCCTCGCACACACCCTTCGCACGCGCACACGCGCAACGCTGGGCTGTCACGCGCAGCGCTCCGCTGTCCGATGCACCGCGTTCACAAATCCTCCGAGGATCTGTTGTGCCCCTCACACACTCCCCCCTCCCCACTTGTAGGGGACAGAAGGGAATGCCCGACGAAGGATGAGTCCGCAAAAATGATCTTGACTAAGAAGAAAATGACTCTGCAATACAGACACCCTCCCGAAGAACTACCTGTGCAAAAATGGGGCTTGCAGGAGCTATTCCTTTACGTATTGCTCGGAAAGAGCAGCCTGGGTCTCACAAAGCCCCATCAGTAGCTTTGTTTGAAACAGCCACCAATTGGCGCAACGTTTAACCGCTGCAGCACTGCAACGGTAGCGCTGTAGGAACTCGCCGCCATCAATGTGCCATGTTTTGCGTATCCGCACAGTCGGAATTGGGACAGAACAGATAGGGGAGTGAAAGACAATAGACTCACTACGGGGACAGATTGGCGAGTGAATGAAGTATTTCCTCCACATCAATCCAATTGGACGCCCCCAAATTGTTTTCTACGATTATTGCACGACGGCAAATTATATTATTCCCCCTGATTTCACTCTTGTCCGCATCCTAGAAGGCCACCATGCACGGTACTTTGCCTAGTATTTATTCCGTACGCATTTGGTAAGGACTGCGACGTAGAGACTCGCATCATCGCAAAGGGCCTGGTGTGAACTGATGTGAAAAGACATTTATGACTGTGTTTGGCCTTAGCTGCCTGTGCACCGTGCGACTCAACAGGAAAATAGATCCATTCGAGACTTACGCACTGACGGCGATGTTCAGCGAAGGCTTCGAGATGCTGCTCGTCCTCGTCGAACACGCCCTCATGCGTCACTGCTGTGCGCCTGCAGAAAAAGGGCGAAGAGCAGGTCTGCCGAGGTCCCCACCGAGCGCAGCTACTGCAAGGTGCTCGAGCGCCGCGACCTCAGCAAGCGCACTTGTGCCCACAAGTTGCAGAGAAAATTTCATAACTTGAAATATGTGCTCCACTGACATCGCACAGCACACGGGCGCCTTAGCATTTTTATGGAGGAAAAACGCTCAGGCGCCCGTGTGCTGTGCGATGTCAGTGCAAGTGAAAAGATCTCCAGGTGGTCGAAATTATTCCAGAGCCCTCCACTACGGCACATCTCTCTTCCTTTCTGCTTTCACTCCCTCCTTTATCCCTTCCCTTACGGCGCGGTTCAGGTGTCCAACGATATATGAGACAGATACTGCGCCGTTTCCTTTCCCCAAAAACCAATTATTAAAAGAGACTCGGTAGTGAGCAGAGCGCAGTTGGTTTAACATGGTTGAAAGGGAACAGCGCAAACACGGAACGAAGAAAATAACGCTTTTTATTTATGTATTTATTTCTTTTTATTTATGTAGACTGGAACGGCCTTCCAAACAACGTTGCCATCATCACTTGCCAAAGTCTTTTCGCTGAAAATGTAAAAACTTTCCTGTCATTGTGAATCTGTGCTTTTAATTGTTGCCACCCCTTATGTAACACTCCTCTTTTGGGGCCTTTAAGGTAATAAAATGAAATGAAATGAATTTATTTATTTGTATAATGCCTTGGCATTATATAATTTATACTTTTATTATTTTTTTCCAATGCTCAAAGGTTCATGCAAACTGTCACGCTGTGGTGACGACAGTCAGGACGACAACGGAAAGGCTTCCAAAGAAAACTGTTTAAGGGACTGACTCGCGCCCACTAAGAACTGAATGGCTCGGCGGCGGCGATAGCCACAAGCGTGCTCGGAGGTCATCGAAATGAATGCCTGCAGTTCTTGGCCGCGCTCAATTTAAAGCTGGCAAGGATCTTTCGAGATAAAGAACCAACAGCAACTACTACAATCCAGAAAGATGTGGAAGCCACGTGGCCACGATCAACGAAGATAAGTCTGTTTTCTAATGCGAGATGCGACCAAAGTGATAATGCCGCGTGCCGGCGGTTTTCAGTGCGAACGAACAAACGGTGCAAAGATTTACGCCAATATAAAACGAATTGAAAAGGGAAGCTTTACTCAGGAGGTGTGATCAGTTGCATTAAAAAAGTTTGTGTACAATTGGTTTAATGTACACGGGTCAGACAGTCGACTTCTGCTGGCGCATGACTAGTTTAGGTTACTTGTACGAAATGCTTTACAACTGGCTACGAAGCGAAGTAGCTCAGCCCCAGTGTGCCAGTGTGATTTGCATTAAAGGAGTCCGAGAACTGAAGTTTTTTTAATTATCCGAAATCTGATCCAAGTGAAAGCAGTTGGAGACTAGGGGGGGGGGGGGGGGGGGGGCGACCTCCTTCCTTGCCCCCTTGTTCCGGAGTCCCTGCTTGCAACCGCTTCCGGCGTGCAGCACTGAAGATCTCTTACTCGGATTAGGTGCTTTGTTTACTTACACAAAACCAATCGTATCCTCAATTCAGGGATACCGCAATACAGCGATCACAAACATCACGCAGCAACCGGTGCACCATCTCCGTCGCACAGCCCAAGATGGCGCCATGCGAAAACATAAGAAATATTGCAACTAAAAGTACTTTGGTCATAACATCATCAACACATTCCATGTAGCGTTTCTGTCGCGTTTAATCATGAGCTGCCTATGCGAACATCAAACAACCTTGACTGTCGGCCTCCGACCGAATGCGCTGGGTACGCGTCGCATGTGAAAGCAATGGCCGAAAATCGCACTGCGGCGTCACCGACTACGCCGTATATTTTCGTTCTAGTCATAGCATGTGAAACTAACTTGGGATGGCGAGAGGCGCGCGGTGCGTACGTCTTGCAGGCGTCACATAAAGTTGCCGCTTAAAAGCAGGAGGTGTGCAATGGCGCAGTCGCAGTTAAAAGGAGCAGTTAAAAGGTCTCGCATACGGGTCTCGCACCCCGCAGATGTGTTGGCATCACATGCAGACTGGCTCTGCCAATTTCGCGGAAAGTCTGCATAGCTTCCACGACTGTGACAAAGCCTAAGTGCACTCTTATCCTCATGTAATGGCCATGCGTGTTCGAATAATGCATGATTTTTAAAATGTTTATTGTCCCGTTCAACCTTCTGTGTGTACCAGAAGAATTCGATATATTCGCTGCGAAATTATACGAAGAAAAATACTTTTCGCTTCGAACCAAAAAATCGCTATTCGCACATTCCTACATTTTGCCATGGAGAAATTATGTACTTTGTCCTGAATGTGCGCAGAGTTTCACTGCGGACTTAAGTTGTATCCGACTTTAGAACGTAAGGGAAGCTGTCTTTAGAGGCAGAAATGGAGGGGGTACAGATACCAGAGAGTCGCGAGCCGCACTGCAGCTCGCAGTTCGGACACCCTTGGTATGAACAGGCCAAGGCCGCGTTGACAAAGGAGGCACTCGCGGAGGACGCTAAGGGGTGCTGTCTGCGCCTTCGTTGCTACGGTTGGCCTATGGTGCCGTTTGAGAATTGGCTTTCGCGTACAGCTGTCTTGTTCTCAACGGCTGCGTTAGTGATAAAAATGCACCGCACGCGGCAGCACGTCGGGCTCCACATTCACGAGTGCGCTGTGAAATGAGAAATACTTGCAATAAATCTCGTAAAAAATGAGAAAATAGCTGTGGAATGTTTTGTGTACATGCGCCGCGTTCCTGTCCAGTGCCCATAACCCGGAGTAGCTTCTGCACGCACATAATGTGGAGTTCTAAAAGTGCATAGACTTTTAAATGATACTTGCATGTTCTGGGATGTACTGGGTTTCTGTTAATTCAGAGAAGCCTCCCTGGGCGCACTATAGAATAACGAGAATAAAACTTTTTGCTGACATGCATCACTACGGGCCGACCCTCTGCTGCTACCCCTATCGAGCGACAGCAGCGGCATCGCTTCTTGCTTACATCACGAATAGGAACACATAACGACCTGCGACATGTATTGACCTTGGGAACTTAAGCTTGTTCGGCAGACATCGCTCCCATTGCGGGGAACGCAGGCAGGGAAACACAAGACAGCGCCTTATCAGCACGGCTGCGAAGCAACGCTTGCGCCATTTATTCCTGGGAACTCACGCTTCAGGTAGCTATATAGTACTGAGCGTCTTCGAAGGCCTCGTTGAAGCCATCCAGGAAGGTCTTGTACTTAATGTAGTACTCGACCGAGAAGGCGAGCATTTCCCGCAGCCTTCTCTGGAACTCCACCGCGTTCGTGTGGACCAGATGGTGATTCCAGACGATGGTGGGGTTGCTGAAGACCACGTGCCAGATGTCGATCAGGGCCGTTTCGGCCATCTTGGCTCGGAAATAGCGGTCCCCTGTGAGATGGAAGACGGCGCACAGATGAAGTTGTTGATGCCGGGGCTTTCCAGCGGGCTTGCAAATAATGTGATGTCAGGGAAAGAGGAGAGAGAAATTCGCCTTGGTTGGCAAGAACCTCCTTTCAGGTCCGGCATCCCTGCTGTGTGGAATTCCGCGAAGCTGTCCAATGGTGTGCATTTTCTGCAAACTTAGGTAATATCTAAGTGCCCTGTACTCGTCAGTAATCGGAGCTATAACCGGTGCCACCTGTACAAATGATACCAAGTGCGCGGCAGACGTGCGCTTCGGAGGAACTTAGGCGCAGCAACAACAAGCCAGCCCCCGTACAGTCCACAGAAACTGCGAGTCTACCAACGGATGAGCATGCTGCAGAGAAACTAGTGACTTTCGCAGCGGGTGCTGCTTTTCAAACGGCCGTCCACAACCAAAAGTGACTAGCCAGTATGCATGAAGTGTCGCCTTTCGTGAGCGAATACAGCAGCGCACGACACTCGTGCGCCGTGCTTGGCTGGATGACATACCGTCCTGGGTAAGTGTAGCTCTGAACAACGAATGAGATGCGCATCGACATCGTAATTAAGCATATGCAAAATAACCGGTAAGATACGTTTTATACTACATTTACAATTATTCGGTATGGTATATGAGGGTTTAACGTCCCAAAGCGACTCAGGATGAGGGACGCTGTAGTGAAGGGCTCCGGAAATTCCGACCCTCTGGGGTTCTTTAACGTGCAGTGACATCGCACAGTGTACGGGCCTCTGGAATTTCGCCTACATCGAAATTCGACCGCCACGGCCGGGATCGAACCCGCGTCTTTCGGGTCAGCAGCCGAGCGCCATAACCACTGAGCCATAACCACTTTTCGACTAGTCCACGACAGCGCTGGATCGCGGTATTCTGAGATTACGTGATGCAATGCGGCTCTAGCTGCATAAGCGATCACGCTGCTGGCATGCGTTTGCGAACGAGTACTCTAACGACAAAATATAAATGACCTCTTTGGACGCCATATATTGCGCTGAAACAAGCTAAATGCTAAACCAGAATAGAATGTCCTGGAGTACCTCCAGGGATCGCAGATATCATTGAGGGGAGACTAAACCAAATTGCGTGCTTGTTCATCCGAAACTACGCGCCAAACTAGTACACCTTGTTGGGATGTAGCTTCTATCCCACCGCTGGCAACCTGTTGTTGAGACTAAGGTAGCCTGGTCGGGCCGGAGAAGGGACGAGGAAAATCGGAGACGGGATAACTATTTACATCATGTACAGGTAAACAGCAAGTGAGAGTGTCCCTCAGCAAAACGGAAAGCCGCACTCGATGCCCAGTGTTATGCTGTTTGCCTTCCCTGAAATCCCTAGATGGGCCTGCCGAGGAAGGCGTGTCCTGAAAAGTTTACTCCCTCATTAGGGAACACACCGCCGTCACGTGTTGAGGGTGAAGAGGATGCCGTCTACGTCGCGCAGACAGCGGAAGGTCCGGATTTCCACGGTCTGCAGGAGGTCGCACGTGTTCCTCATCAGTGCACGGCCCAGGCTACGCGCCACCCGGGGTAGGGAAACTAATCTGACGACGGATATCGCTGTCAAACATGACGATTGGACCCCCGGGTCCACTCGGGAAGGTCAATTACGGCTGGCCTTGGCGACCATCTTGCACTGCGCTAGGTGCTTTCAGGGGAGGCTAGCTCTAGCCGCTGCCGTGGCTATGCCGGATCCGCGTCTTAATCCCCTTCGGCTGGAGAGCATCCCGATCATAAAATCGAATGTGTGCCAGCGTTTGATGTCTGTCACTTCGCCCTTGGCACGACCACTACACAGTTTTTTTTGCCGGTTTTCGCTCTCGGAAAACGGAAAATTAAGGCGCTGGTCTTGTTCGATCGATTAACGCATCCCACGGCGCAAAAACTGGATGACGTCGAGAAAAATAAGGCCTGATCACCTGTACCAAGCCGCAGCAATGGAATGTTTTGACAAGGAAGCCAAGCAACGCCATTTGCTCATCCTACGTCATCTATGACCTAGGCCAGGAGATTTATATTTCCTGCATTGTACTGCTGGCCAATTACTCAGCTGTAGTAGAGCCTTCGCTAGTGAATTAAGGTCAATCATTTGCGGCGTAGTTTTATGTCCCTGCAATATCTTAATGTTTACAAGTGTCTCTACGCTAGGCGCTATCACATACTATTAGAACAACGTAGCAACAATAAGAAAAGCTGTTGAGCTAGTTGGTGTTGCATCATATTGCTAAAGAACACACGGACGGAGCGCAAAACATGACGACACAGGCGCTTAATTTAAGCTTTATTCAAGAAGGTCGCTGAACCACTGCATGTATACCCTATAGATATAGATATGCCGAGTGGATAGCAAAATTCCTAGTACTACTTTTTTTAACAAATCATTATCCACTTGCACCCTCCCTAGAGATTGGAAAACCTCCAAAATAAGACCGATACACAAATCAGGAAATAAACCCTACCATTCGAACTTCAGACCTATACCACTAACCAGCACAGTATGCAAGTTATTAGAACATATTGTTTTAAAACACATAAACGCTTACCTACAAGTAAATGACATTTAACCCCGTGTCAGCACGGCTTTCCTAAGGGCCTTTCTACTATTACTCAACTAATTGAAATAACACATGACATGTCCACAAGCATCGATAACCAGAAATAAATTGTCCTCACATTTTTAGACTTCTCGAAAGCATTTCAAAAATGGATTAAAGAATATCTTAGTAATCACATGCAATTTGTTGAAATTAAAAACGAGAAGTCACCTACAACTAAGGTTACATCGGGAGTACCCCAAGGAAGTGTCCTAGCCGCAGTACTATTCCTAATATTTATAAATGACCTACCAGCCTGTGTTTCACAGAATATTAACCTTTTCGCAGATGACTGTGTCCTTTACAAGGAAATTCACTCTCTTGATGACCATAGAGTTTTAAATAACGCCTTAACAGTAGTGTCGCAGTAGTGTCAGGACTGCAGATAGATATCAATTTAAATAAATCCGTTCTTTTTTCTATAACTACCGAAAAAAACAGCTTTTCAGTGCACGCTTAACAATGTTCATCTTGCATCTGTCCTTGAGCATAAGTACCGTGGTATGACACTAATTTCCGACTTCAGATGGGATTCGCACGTTAACATTATCACATCTGCTGCACTAAAACAACTGTGCTTCATTAACAGATGCTTTAAATTAGAACCATTCGAAACAAAATTACTAGCATATAAAACTATCGTCAGACCAATTCTAGAGCACGCCAACAATGTTTGGTTTCCCTTTACTAACAAGCTCATTAAAAAACTTGAAGAGGTGCAGGGAAGGGCACAAAGATGTGTATATAATAAACACTCCCTTGCAGATTCACCAACAGAATTACTAAAACGTGCAGAACTAACCCTGGAGAAAAGAGCAAAATTTGCAAGACTTAAAATTATGTATCAGCTAATACACAACCAAATAAAAGTGCCCGCTGCAAAATACATAACGACCACAAAGACTAGATCGACCCGCCACAACCTCACACACAAATTAAACGAGTTTCCATTCCGTACTGACGTATTCAAATACTCATTTTTTCCACGGGCTACACGCGAATGGAACAATCTAAACACAAACATATCATCATTAGATACGTTTAGTGCACTGGTTATAGATCATCTGTTTGTTTCCCAGTAGTTAGTCTCAGTTTCCATACTTTCCTTTTCTGTCCTGTTATTTTACCGTTTTGTTTGTGCCTAGACAGAAATTACAGCATTCACCGCAGCAGATTTTCCTTTTTTTGGTACACTTGTCACCATGTTTGAAGCCTGTTTGTACCTCAACTTGAATTCTCTAACCGATTTGTAACTATTTTGCCATGTGTTATTGTATAAGTTGTTTTAGTTATCAATGCGTGCAACACACCTGATTTATTGTATCATTCAGAGCCTTTCTAATTACAGCCCCTAATGGCACTCAGTGTCAAATAAACAAGAAGACTATGCCCACCACCATCATCATCATTATTAGTTATTGCACGGATGTGTGGGATGGCCGTAGCTAACACAGGGCAGAGTTAATTGGAGAGATGGGAGAGGCCTTTGTTCTGCAGTGGGCGTAGACTGACCACGCCCACTGCAGAACAAAGGCCTCTCCCATATCTCTCCAATTAAGCCTATCCTGTGTTAGCTGCGGCCATCCTACACATCCGTGCAATAACTCTGCCGCCCCCTGCTTATCCCACCAGGGGTAAGAAAGTTCGCACAAGTGGTGGAAAGGGATGACACCGATAAGGTAAAACAAAAGATGAGAGATGCTTCCGAGGTCCTGCACTATATCGGACAGCAGGACAAGCTCACTTATGACTAAAAACCGACAGGGAAAGGGAACTAGAACAGGATGATGAATAGCACAGCAAACGCTCCTTTACAACAGCTAACACGGTTGCCACAGAAAGTATCTCACCGGGGTCTCGCTCGAGGTAGAGCCTGATCATTCCTGCAGCCACCGTGGCATTCATCGTTCCGGCTTCGATGACCGTGAGCGGTTTCTGGCGCTGCTGACCCGGCTCGAAGTTGAAGTCCTTGATGCCTACGCGCCAGCGGTAATGGAGGCCGAGTCCCGAGAAACTCACGTTGCACGTCGCGACATTGCCGTTACCTATCTGGTAGGCACAGTCGCCGAAGCGGCGGAATCCGTCACGGAGGCCCGAAATGTGGCCCCTGTAGAACTCGGGCCAGAACCACCAGGCATCGTTCCACATGTAGAACTCTCGCACCTTCTGCTCGTCACCTTTGCAGTACAGGACCTCGCACAGTCCGCCGCCCGGGAACACACGGTCCACTTGCTGGTTGATGGACGGCGCTACGGGAATGATGCCGGTAGCTGCGTCATCCAGATGCACAGTTAGTGCACGTAGACTGGCTACTGCTTTTTGTGGTGAGCACCTCATTAGCTGTGTCATACGTTTGTGATAATCGGTGATCACAGCAGTGCTCAGTTACGAGGCACGCGGACTGCATCGCTGCCCAAGCTTGAATATCATAGGCGATGGTCAGTCGTGGCTGACAAGGGGATAGAAATTTCGCGTGAAAAAGACCACTCTTATTGAATGGATGGCAATTATATAAGTCAATATAGCATGCAAAGGGAGGCGTGCCATGTAGGAAGCATCGACGATTTTGTTTTGTGTCTGTGTGTGCGTGTGGCGGGGGGGGGGGTTGCTTAATAATGTGCATCTATTTTTCTCCGCATGCAGTGGTTCCAATCAAGGGGTGATGGGCGCGTACGTCGAAGCAATCACAGATACAGCATACCATCTGCGGTCAAGTGGCTGTTAGGTGTCGAAGAAGTGAATTAAAAGGGTGTAGGGTACGTTTCAGCAGTGGCACACATCACCAGGTGATGTCCGCGTTGTACGTATTTGCTGCTTTAAAACTAGGTTCCCCCACTAGGCGCGAACCCAGCGTTGTAGTCAAGGTGCCTCACCAGTTAGGGGGAAAAAAGGGGATCGCACTTATCCATCTGCAAGGAATTGCACAACCTAGGGGCTGCGAAAGTTGTTCTATATATTCGCTGGTACATTTGGCGGGTGAGGCTCCGTGGCATTGAGTATTCCGCAGTGGGTAGAGTGTGAGGTCATTAGATATTCACGTATTTACACTGTGAGGAAGGATACCTGGTGGCGGGTTGCGAAAATGTGTTCTAAGGAAGCCATGCGAAGGCGGAAACGCCGGCTGCGAAAAGTTTAAACAGGAATGATCAACATGGCGCCTGCAGACAGACGAGCTGAGTTAGCCGCCGACAAACGGAGAACGAGTAACATCAACAAAAATTATGGTGGGGCAGGAAAAAAGTTTAAAGAATAAAATGCCCCAGCCCGTAGTAACATCAACGGCTCGCCCGAGTGTCTTCTTGTCGAGGTTTAATGCTTGCAACGTATGCTTACATTGAGTTTCTTATTGTGACTGTAACGTTGGAAGCCGCGTATTCCGTATTCGCCAGATGGATGTTGTCTGGAACGGATCCCAGCCCATAGGTGAGGCGTGCTTCGTGTCGCTCAAATGAGTTTGGCGGGATGCAGCAAAGCAGCGCTTAAGCGTCAGTTTTGCGGCCGAAACGGTGGTTTCGTTTAGCTGCAGCAGTGGCAGTACCATCGGAGTTACGGGACGGGACGTTACGGAGTTACGGGACGGCATTACAAGGCCACGATGGCACAGCCAACACACAACTCTGTACCTACAGCGTATCATTCTAGATATGTTCTGTATCATGTATACCTTCTATATCTGCAGCGCGCCAACGCGTTTCATTCTGTACATATCGTCACCCAAGGCTGAGGATGATGAGTCAGCGCCCCCAGCCAAAGCATGCACTTGTCAGCGCCTTCACTGTCTAACACTACGTCATTCTATGGTCATCGTTTAGGGGTGTATAAACCATGAATATAGGTTATTGTCGATAGAACAAAGGGCCCTCTCGTGTTCCTGATCAGCGCAGTTTGTTGAAGCCCGAGCCCTTTCATCACGGGGTCTTCCATATCCTTGTACTGTAGTCATTCGCAGAGCCACACTAAGATGCAATCCAGTACAGTACGAGGTTCTTACTGAATGCATTTATTTTTACTGCTTCGTGAAAAGCAGTAAGACCTTTTTGCGGAGCCTTTGGTGGAAATAGCCACAACGGCGATTATGAAACATTCGAATCGAATCAGCACTGGGCGAGTCAAAGCCACTCATAATCAGTGCCGTCAGCAACTCCGCTTGACAATTGGGATCGTAAGAGCAGCAGAGGCGCAGACTTCGTCCGAATTTCAGCTTCAGTAGTCGTGTACTCGCATCTCTTGCTATAGTTTTTCCTTGTCAAGCTAATATGAAAGAAGCTGAGCCACTGACATGGTGTCGGAAAACAATGTGCCGTGTTAAGCAGCCATAGCGCAATAACCAAGTTATACGATGCAGTGTATTACCGTTTGCTAATCAGTTTCGGAACGGTTGCTACTGAGTTGTGTAAAATTTGCATCTAACAAATTCCTTGCAAAGCTACAATTGCTAAACGGGCGAGTTGGTAATACATTCTGGAGGGTCAAGAATGAGCAAAATACGTTTTGTCGAAACACGTGTCCGATTAACAAGGAAGATAAGCGAGGCTTACCAAATGAAGAAAAAAAAAACAAGATTGTGCGAGAGCGAGTCCTCTTTCTGTCTACATGATAGTGAAGTCACGTTCCTTGATACCACGTAGTAACACGCGCGTTAGGGCGTTAGCTCTAGTGGTCGCGTTCCGAGCCTCCGAGTTGTGCTGATTGCATAGATAGAATCCAAGATGGCGGCCTCCATAGCAATGACATTGTATTAGAGCGTAAAGCTCTACTTCTCGCGTTTTGGGTCTCAGCGTTATGCGCTATTAGACAGATCGTAACTCAGTGGTTGCCATGGTAGCCGAGGTGGTCTCATAATGGCATACAATAATAACAAGCGGCGGCGTGATGCCCGAGCACCACAACACAAAACTAAACTATGTGGACCTGGTATACAGGGCGTCCCAGCTAACTTTAGCCAAGGTTTAAAAATATGCCGAAGCACTCTAAGGCTACGCGAACAAATGCATGCTGCTGGCTATTGTATGGAGCATGTCACTATTTTTTGTGTTGTGCTTAATTAGCCGATATTAATTAACCAATTTCGCAAGCAACGGGGATAGACGAAAAAGGTCAATGAGGAAGTTGCAGAACGGTTCGCAAAACTTCCCTTTGAACAGTTTTTAACTCTGCATCTATTACGTATCAGCTTTTTTTTAGCTGACTGCAAATGGCCGCGAAATACAAAAATACCACGTGACATGTCAGCTTGCGCGCCGCGTTTGCAGTGCTCTCAAACGTTCCGGATAGGAACTAACAGATCGTTTAGCCCGGTGTGTTGCCCCTTAAAAGGAGACAGAGCAGCGACGCAGCAGATGCGTGAGCGAGTTACTCCAGCGGTATACTTCCCTCGCGGCACTTGATGATAGCGACAAGCCGACGCAGTCCTGATCGCTTACGCTCCCGTAATCGCACAGCCAGCACACCTGGCTAAATGGCTGTTTCTTAGGCGGTACGTTTGAGGGCACTGCAGTCGTGGCGCGCAAGCAGGCATGGCAAGTGGTATTTTTTGTATTTCGCGGGCGTCTGCAGAGAGCGAAAAAAAAAAGACGATCCGTAAAAGATGGAAAGTTAGACACTGGTCAGTGGGACCTTTGTCGGACTATTCTACAACTTTCTCATCGGACTTTTTCGCCTATCTTCGTTGCTTGCGAAGTTGGTTAATCAATCTCGAATAATTATGCAGTTAGGTCCAATGTAAAAATAGCGTGAGTTGCTCCATACAACAGCCAGTAGCATACATTGGGTCGCGTCGTCTTAGAGTGTCGCGTCATATTTTTAAATCCTGGATAAATTTAGCTGGGACACCCTGTATACATCCCTGTCTGGCGGACATCAATGTCGGCCCACTTAGTCCCAACATTCGTGTAAAACTTGAGGGCGGCAACCGTTCGCCGCGAGTGTTCGGGGTGGGGGCACTTACTACTACTGACTACTTACTTACTAGTTCAGTTAGAGCCGAGCTCGCGGTAGGGATTCGAGCCGGCGACCTATGTACCCCCCTCCCCCCAATTCCACGTCTTTACGAACGTTCATATGAACATTGCGGCTCAACCGCTTGTCATAGAGTGTTAACACTCGATATTCGATCGCTGCCTCAGCGTCGGCTCATTTTTTCTGCACTTTCTTCATATTCGCCTTGTTTCGTATCAGTAAACTTCAGTTGTGAATCAGCGCTCGTCCTCTGTTCTTCTCCCGCCTTTTGCGCCGGTACGCTAAAGATTATATAGCTGGTAGGCTACAAAATAGACCATTGCTGTAGTACAAAGTAATTCACTGTTTACTTGTTGGACAAAGACTAATAGCTTCAAAACCCTGGGTGCAAAAGCACCTACGCTCCCTTCAAGCGTGGCCAGCTCAATTAGCGAACACCGTATGCCTTGTTCTGCCCTGTAATCAGCCGAGGATATAGAGCACCTCTGCGGGAACAGCGAATGTGCGGCCCCATGGCAATAATGTGGCGGTGCGCGGAGACGACGAACTGCGGTACTTTCCGCACAGGTAACCTGCCCCCTGGTTAGCGCATACCGCGGCTGGAATAGCGATTGCTTCTCCAATTAAAGGAGCGTGTGGCATGCAAGGTATCGTGGCTCTGGTTTCCTCAAATTGGTGCCACCCCTAATTTCGCCAAATCCATGATCGAATCGTCGCAGTTCGACAGTATTTTCAAACGACTCGCGGCCAGCAATGAATGTGCAGAAATCTCGCGAGTGTTCGGGCTGGCGTGTGCTCGCTATCATACTGTCTGGATGTATGCATGAATGTATGGATGGATACGGCTGAACCCTTTAGATCGGGCGGTGGCTCAAGCCACCTAGCCATGACTTATTAAATTTTACTCTTGACTTGATTTTAGCTACCAATCAGGTAACCTTCGCTTGGTTATTTCTACCCGCTTAAAATCTACTTTCCCTTCACGGTCCTTAAACCTCAATGCCTTGGATAAACCAGCCCCGCTGCTTTCCACGGTAGGGTGAAGCCCTTTACACAAAAGTATCAAGTTTTCAGCCGTTTCCTCCTCCTCTCCGCACGCAACGCACAACGGGTCTATCTCGTGGTACCTGACTTTATACGTCTTAGTCCGCAAAACTCCTGAGCCACCTGACGTAGCGCCTCTCAATGGCATACTATATCCTGCGCGGGCAGCACTAAAACGTGGCGCTTACTCCTTACCACGTTAGTTTTATCGTTTCCAAAATGACTTACCAGTCACCGCCAGGGCGATCACCAGAAGGAAGGAGAGCATCCCCATCGCTCCTGATGTCAGCTCCGCTGCCGATTCCATGCGTGCACGTGGATAGAAAGTCAGATCCGGCAAAGCTCACTTAACCCGCGCGTGCTATAGCCCTCACGTTACAACAGCCGATTCCGCAAAAGAAATGATTTCTTAACTGGACAAAATCGCTGCGCGGTTTTCTGCCGACATGGGCCGCCTGAAAGCCACGATAGGTGCTAGACACGGTACTGGTGCGGAATCCCGGCGCTGCTGCGTGTCACGTAGCTTCGTTCTGTATGTATTGTACAGTGTAATATTGGAATAATTTCATAACAGTATATTATGTGCGTACACTATACTTTTCCTGTGACTTTAACGATGCAAAGAAGAAGTCTGCTTTAACAGTTGCTTATCCGCGCTGCAAAATCGACAGCTATTTTTTTTTCTTTTGCGGCAGTAGCTTCCCTGACTTATCCTTTAGTCGACAAACAATGCTTGGAGAAGATTACACGCACTTCTCGGCTTCTGTCGCTTGTATTTGATTGTTCATTTTGCCTCACAGGCAACAAGCGCTGGAACATTCTGTGAGGGGAGGGGGATACATAAACAGGGGTAATGACAGGAGCATGAATAACATGTATGGGCAATACTTATCGACTTAGTACTGATCACTCAACAGAAAGAACATCATTATGCAGTGGTTATTCACGCATCTGTAATTAGCTAAAATCGCCGTTACTTCGGTCTTAAATGAAGGACTAAACTGTAGTACTATGCGTTTCCCTCTTCATCGACATCTCATGTCCAGCGCGTGGCACCAGTGAGTTTGAAATGGTCTCGCCTTAACATCGTTTTTGGTATTTACGCGCAAGAGACAAGTCGCCGCCAGTTATTCGCAGACGCCAGGGAAGTAATTTATAATGAAATTTCTCACGTTCTGGTGTTGGTCTCAACGGCAGATTGATGGCTGTGGCATCAAAGTTGATTTCCGGTCATGTGAGGAGCACAAGGAACGATAATATGCATCTACTTATTTATGCATGCACATTACAGCTCTTGGTGCAGGCTGGCCTAAGAGCTACGCAGGTTGAAACTACGAAACAGCGACTATATCGCAGCTTTTCTGCGCCTCCCGTGAAGATGAAGTCAACTTTAGATCCACCGTTCGGCGGTTTAAGCACAAACCGCTTCAACATGACAGAAGATGTTTAGTTATAAGAGACTGAGTAAACTCAGGCGAATTTTAAGTGGCTGATGCAGCGTACCACCTACGTGAGTTGGACGAGCCAAGCTTTTGATGAGCAGACTCACTTCTGCCTCATGCCGAGCTCCGCTTGTGAGTTTTCTGGCGCTCTTTGTCCGCTTTAAGCCGAGTCCAATGCATGTTTTTCGCTTGTCGACAGATTGCTGCACTGGTATACTAGGTGGTCATTTTGGTATTATGTACGGAAAAAAAATTCTGTCTGCTAAGGGGCTAATGTCTTACTCACCATTCTGAAGAAGAAACGTGGAACCTATAAATCTGACTTACTCGCTACTTATTAGCTTAAACCCGAATTCTGCTAACCTTACGCCACCAAACGCAAGCTGCGCCAAATCCCACAATGTTGCAAGATGCATCCTACAGATAGGCCATGTTCCGGAAGCGATCTGGCAGACGAAGGTCAAAAAACGTTGCGAAAAGGCTAAGAACTTGCAACCCTTCAAGTATAATTTAGCACGCCACGATAGGGACGCATTACTGGAATGTCGACGAATGGGTGCCCTGTTTGAAAGTCTACCCCTTCCCTTGAATCAAGCACAATGGCGGACCTCGCGCAGAAGTGCTGCTGAAGACGCGAGACCAGTAGCTATAAGGTGCGCGGTTCCAATATACGACGTTACGTCTAAGAAAATTAATTTGAAGTTCAGTACAAGCGCTGTGGCAGCGTACGAGCACATACGTAGGCGGATTCATTTCTTCTGAGAGGCGTGATTTCGTATATAATTTGCATCGCGGAGCTGGCCAACGTGCAGCAGTTTAAGACAGGAGGTCAATGACGCCTCACAGCTTCAAGCACTTGCATCAGTCTAGAAACAACGCGGCATTAAAAAGAAAAGACGGAATTTACTCTTACCATCGAACACCTATAATGTCCCTTTGGAACACGTCCGGTTCCCTAGGAACAACTCGGCAGAATAAGAAGCTGTTAACAGGCTTTCCCCGCGACGCCTGTCGCCTTCATCCGTCTCTTGACTTTCATATCGGCCACACTAACACATAAGAAAGCATTGTTTCGGTTTATCTGCCCTTGAACGCCTTCTTTGACCAGAAACCACGGGGAACACGTAGATCGTTTTGTTCCTCCACAAATAAAGGTCGCGCTAATTATCGTGCTAACTGGCAGCCGAGCGTTAAGCAGCTACGACGCGCCACTCGCGCCGTCTTACACCATGGGCGTACCGCGTTACCAAGTACAAGGTGTTTTCACTTACCTTCTCGATCTGTTACGTTCTGCTCCGTAGGACTCCCAGACACGCACTGTGCTTCCACGCGAAGCTAGAGCCAAGAAAAGTGCCATCGCTATCTGTTGCGCATGCGCAGAAATCGTCCATGTGACGCGACCGGGAGGCGAACCGCTGTTGCGTCTGGCTGCGATCGTGACGACGGTAATAAATTTTTGACCTGCTATCCTTATCTCGGTTAACGCGAATGTTCTCAAAAAGAGATGATGAATAGCATTGGTGAAATAATGTCACCTGCTTGACGCCCTTCCTTATTCCAATTTCACTGCTGACTGTATGGAATCCTATAGTAGCTGTGCAGTCATTATAGATATCTTCCAGTATTTTCATATAAAACTCTTCTACACCCTGATTCCGCAATGCCTGCGTGGCTGCTGAGGCTTCCACTGAGTCAAACGCTTTCTCACAAGCAGTGGAGGCTTTATTTATTTATTTATTTATTTATTTATTTATTTATTTATTTATTTATTTATTTATTTATTTATTTGCAATACCCTCAATCACCGAAGCATTGCAGAGGGGAGTAGGGTGAACATTTAGGAGTGGGGTGAACATTTGCAAGGAACATTTGAGAGGAATCTTGGCTGAAGAGTAGCAAGTTGTATGTAGAAGATTTTAAGAAAAAAACAGAATTAATAACCAGACCGCGAAAACACTAGAGTAAACAATAACAAACCATTAAAAACCCGACATAATATTAGCAACAAACACCTAAGAATGAAAAAATGTAGATAACAAAACGTACAGCGCAAATTGGTTCTTTCACGAGTACAAAAAATAAGGGAACACAGCCTTGGATAAAGAGGGTAAATACAAGGCCAACTACTTAACCATATCATTTTTATGACGTAATAGGATTGCAAACAAGTTTAAAACGTCATGGCTCTGTTTGAGCAATAGAAATGAAAAGTTGTTACAACGCTTAGGCCACGCCATCAACAAACATAAAGCGTATAAAGCTTTTCTGAAAAGGGCGTAATCATCGACGCATGCGATATCAGCCGGGAAGTGGCTCCAGTCGCCGCATGTACGTGGTAAAGATGATTAAGAGAATGTGTATGTGTTACAAAGAATATATCGAACCTTGCGTTCGTGGTCAAGTCGTGACGAGCGATAAGCGGGTTCTATAATCAGCTGTTTTCTTAATGTTGAATGATGGTATACTTTGAAAAAGAGGCATAAACGAAAGAAATTTCTACGCAGAGACAAACAGGGTAATGAAAGACTGTTCTTCACACATGTTATGCTTGATGTGCGATGATAGATAAAATGAAACGAGCCGCACTGTTCTGTACAAGTTCAAGAAACTGGCATAAGTTAGCTTGGTTAGGGTCCCATATGAAAGCGGCGTATTCTAGTTTGAATCGTACAAGTGTCTTATAAAGGAGTATTTTTAATGAAACTGAGGCCTTGCTGAAATTTCGACGTAGATACTCGAGCATGCGGTTAGCGTTGCAAATTATTGAATCAATGTGCGGTTGCCACGATAATGTAGAGGTTATGAGTAGACCTAAGTGCCGATACAATGATATGGCTTCCAGTTCAGTGTTATTCAGGCGGTACTTTGGAGGATGAGTGGAGCGACGTGATACACTCATTAACTTTCATTTGTTAGTGTTAAGCTCCATTATCCACATTTTATACCAATTTGCAATGCTGTCAATGTCCTACTGTAAAATTTCTATATCAGCTTCGTTGCATACTTCCCGATACACAACGCAGTCGTCAGCGTAAAGATGCATGGAAGATGTCACATAATTAGGACGGTCATTACCAAATGTGAGGGAAAGCAACGGACTAAAACATAACCCTGAGGGACACCAGATGGTACTTCAGTTCGGTTTGAATCGTAGCCGTCAAGTGTTACGTATTGATAGTGGTTAATAAGAAAGCACTCAATCCAAAAAAAAGAAGTTTATGGTCTAAATTCAAAAGAGACAGCTTAGACATTAGTACCTCATGGTTAACCTTATCAAAAGCTTTGGAGAAGTCAAGGAAAATGATACCGATATTGGAGTGTCAAGAATAGCATGCAAACAATGTGTAAAGACCAGCAACTGCGTTTCGCAGGAAAATGAACGTCTGAAGCCATGCTGCGCATGTGTTAAAAATGAGTTCTCTTCCAAGAAGTTGAAGATATGTGAATACAGCATGTGCTCCAATATTTTGCAAGGAATGCTTGTTAATGATATGGGTCTGTAATTTAGAGGTGAGTGTCTGTGACCTGATTTGTACAACGGAACCACCTTCCCGGTCTTCTATTGCAAGGGTAGTTCACCGGATTCAAGAGACTGCTTATAAACTTTTGCCAATAAAATGGATGACCACACGTTTGTTTGCTTCAAAAACTTTGAATTTATGTCATCAAGCCCTGAAGATGATGAGATTTTCAAGGAATCAATTACTTTTCCGATGCCACCAGGATCATTGATTATTGGGAACATCGGAGAACCCTTGCAATCTGGAAATTCATCCGGAACATATTCTACAGGCCCGGACGAAAAAGCATTCGAGAATACAGTGTTCAGAACACAAGGGGACTCGTCAGGCGGAATTGGCTCTCCAGAATCATCGTGAAGATAAATTGCTCTGTTATCTTTCATGTTCACAGTGGACCAAAACTTCTTTGGATTGTTTATTAACATGTTTGGCAACGTGCTGTTAAAGAAGTGATCCTTGGCATCCAGGATTGCATCAGCGTACTCTTCTGAAACTGAGAAGTAGGCATCCCATCGATCATGCGTGTTTCGAGCATTAGCTAGACGAAACAGCCGCTTTTTCTTGTTAGAAATGCGGGCGAGTGTTCTACTAAACTACGGGGCTCTAGCATTGCACCGAATGCATCTTAATGGAATGAATGTGTTGCAGAGCTCAGTAACCTGCGCAGCAAACAAATCCCAGTTTTGCTGTACAGAACGCAGTTCAAAGTCTTTTGCGTACGTGTACCAGTGTCGACAAAAGTTCTCATTAATAGCGTAAAAGTTAGCTCTACTGTAGTCCCGAATCCGCTTAGCTTTTACTGGTGAGCGTGGAAAAGAAATTTTTAGATCGAAGTGAAGCAAATCATGGTCACTAATGCCGGGAAGATGGGTGATAGAAGAAAGCAAATCCGGGTGAGTCGTCAGTATTAGATCTAGCGTATTAGCGGACCCTGACGTATACCTGGTTGGCTGTTTGACAAGCTGAGTGAATTGAAAATATGGGCAGAGCTCAAGAAAACTCTGACTTTCGGCCGAGAATGGAGAAATGATTGGATACGGACCTTCCCATGAAATATATTTTATTTATTTCAATACCCTAAGGGCTCAATGCGGGCATTACATAGGGGGGGGGGGGGGGGGGGGGGGATCCGTCAAAGAAAACCTGACAAATATACAACACAGCATATAAACGGCTGAAGACAGAAATAAACAAGTTAAGAAGGCAGGTACAAGTTAATAGGAAGGGGGGGGGGGGGAATGGCTAGGAACAGATACTGAAAAAATGCACATGTAGCAAATCCCACAAAACAAAACAAAAATCTCACCTTCAGAAGTTACAAAACTTGGCATCTAACATTTCATGGAACGTTACGGCCAAATATTAGCAAATTTAAAGTCCCCTAACCAGAATATAGGTAAGGCAGGACAGCGAAACACGATGATACTGATAGCATCATGCAGTTCATCGATGAACGTTGCTCCGGTGTTTGGAGGACGAGAACAGGCGCCTAGTATTATTCTGCTATATCTGAGAGTGATACCAACACATACGGATTCCAAGCTAGAACCCACGTCTATGGAAAACGAGGAGATTGATCTTGATACGGCAATTAGTGTTCCACCACCGTGCCGGCTTTTCTATCACGACGGTAGATATCGAACTTCTTTTCAGCGTCGAAAATTTCACTACTGCGGATTCTTACATTCAGCCACTGATCAGACACTGTTCAGGCTTGTGAGTGGCTGTTTGGGAAAGCAAGTCACTACGCTCAAAGATAGAAAGAGCGGCGACGTGCTGGCGTGACGCGTGATAGGTGTTACTGTTGCTGTTGTTACCATTAAAATGCCTGCAGAAGAGTAGCTGTGCAAACAAATTACTAATATAAGGTGTAGGCGCCTAAACACTGGCTTTGAGATGTTTTTAACTCCGTCAACATAGCCTTTGACGGTACACTGCTGCGTGTTTTCGCAACACACCAGTCGGACACACCACCTCAATCGCTTGATATATAGCCTCTTTCATGTCGCGAATATGATTCAATTAAAAAAGTTTCGTGTCTCTGGTAATGTTTTACCGCCTTGGGAAGCCTTGAAAGTCATTTATGAACTAATATCCTCTGGCTATGAGCAGCCGAAAACCAGTGTCTGACACCTTCCCATCCGGCTCACAAGCGCGGCGGCGGGGGAGCTTTCCTGACGGGGACGCAGAACTGGCCGCGCGGCGGCGCTCACCGCAAAGCCGACGGTGGAGCCGCCTGGCAGTTGCAGGGTGCCTATACCCATTTCTGCTATCACAAAAACAAAGCGATCTAGTTCTTCATGGTATGATAGAACACTGAAAACATGAAACAAAAAAACATTAGTTCATGAAGCTGAAGCTACTAATAAGAGCCACGCTTGGAACAAATATTACACTGCTGCTTGCCCGCATCATCCGAATCACGACTGCCCAGTGGTTAGAGCGCTCGCCTACTGAGCCGGAGTTCCAAGGTTTGATCCCGGCCGCGGCGGCCGCGTTTCGGTGTAGGCGAAACGCAAAAGCGTCCGTGTGCTGTGCGATATGTCAGTGCACGCTAAACATCCCCAGGAGGTTGAAATTATTGCGGAGCCCTCCACTACGGTACCTCTTTCTCTATTTCTTCTTTCACTCCCGGCTTCCTCTCTTCCCTTACGGCGTGGTTCCGGTGTCCAACGAAAAGTTTGAGACAATTACTGCACCAGTTCCTTTCCTGAAAAACCAATTTTCAATTTTTTCAATCACCGCCAGGAAACACGGTATGAAGCACATTGACACCCTTCGCCTTATACAGGCATTTGTTACCAGCCGTACCGTATATGAGGCACCATACCTTCGCCTGAAGAAACCTGACATAAAGCACCTCGACAGCACAATTAGAATGGCGTATAAAAGAGCTATGGGACTACCGCTATCAACACCAACAAAGCGACTGCTCCACAACAGAATCCAAAAATTCATCGAGGCACACTTCACGACTGAACTCGTCCGACTGGCAGCCACATACACAGGGAGAAGGGTCCTCAGTAACCCCAATATTTAGTGCCCCCTCAACCTTCTTACTAGACAAGCCATCCCAAGCGCTTGGAGAGGATGCTTCAAGGCTGCTCCCCTCCCAAGAAACATGCACCCGATGCGTCACCAAGCACGAAGACGAGCAAGGGCACGGGGAGTTCAGAAACACTACGGCATGCAAGAAGGCAAAATCTACGTCGATGCCGCGGGTCCCGAAGAAGTACCAGCTACAGTGGCGCTTGTCCACCAAGGGCAAGCGGACGATGGACTTAACAGCAGTGAGCCACGACACAGCAACAGAAGAAAAGGTGACAATAGCTGCCGCGGCCGCACATCCCGCCTCGAAATACCTACTTACAGACTCAAGAATAGTATACCGAATCTTCATTAAGGGTAAGATTGCCCCGCTTGCGTCCTTGGTACTCCAAACCAGACAAGCCTACGCTGACGTCAGAGTTGATGTGGATGTTCCCTCCCACCAGGGTATGGGGGGAACGAGTTGGCACACAACTCAGCCCGAGCTTCGCCCCCCCCCCCCCCCCCCCGAGCCCCGACAGATGTACCTCGGAATGGGTCAGTTTGATCCCCTCACAACATACTACAACACCTCAGATTAGAGCAGCAGACATATCCCCCACCTGCCGAAAACCTGAGCAAACACGAGACTTGCCTCCGTAGACTAAAGACTGGGACATTCCACGCTAAAATACTGGATTCGATTGAATCGAAATGCAGACTTTGCGGGGAGAAGACAGATCTGTACAATGTGGTTTGGGCCTACCAAAAATCATTAGTGTTATAACTCAGTTAACGCGGTAGAAGTGGGAGGCAGCACCATCTAGCTCGAACGAAGGACGTCAGCGTCATCTTATCGAACGAGAAAGGGCAGCAGCATACGCTAATGGAACCCCGGACTAAGTACATCACCCTCCTCTTCACCAACGTGTGCTACAATAAATATTTCATCGTCATCATCGCGCAGTGCGGCCTGTTTCACGCATGTATATATTCCGATGGGGCCTGTCGCGACTTAAGAGTGAGCTACCTTCATACTGCATGAAAGAATTTGAAGTTAAGCAGGTCACGTCCCACGCGTGTCGTTTACCTTTCTTTGTGAGGTTTGCCGTCGTGGACGTAAAACCGTACGTCGTACCTTTTACCTCCTGGGAACGGCGGTGGAAGAAGTACAGACAGGGCGGCCAGGGGCAATCAGGGTGTTTTTCGCGATTTCATGAAGTATGTGCGATTCATATGTCGTGAGGTCAGGGTGGGGCGTGAGGTGAGTGAGGTAGAACATGAACTGCTTGTAATCGTTGCGGATGTTGCGTTTGTACGCTAATGACTCAACACTCGTAAGTGGGCTGACCCAGAAGACTGCCGGCGCCCGGATCTGAATTTTGCGGGCTAACTGTAGATCCAGTTCATTTCCGACAATCCCTGAATCGGCAGGGATTCACCTAAGAGCTTGGTGTCTGGACAAAGAAGTAAAAGGGCCTGCTCGATGTCTTCTGTTGGGTCTCGGGGTGCGTACGATTTTAGACAAGAGGCCGCCGCGGGGGCTCACTGGTTATGGCGCTTCGCTGCTGACCCGAAAGACACGGGTTTGGCACCGGAGGCGAAATTCTAGAGGCCCGTGTACTGTGCGATGCCAGTGCACATTATGGAAGCCAAGGTGGTCGAAATTATCGAAGCCTTTCACTTCGGCACCCCTCATAGTCTAAATCGCTTTGAGACGTTAAACCCGCATAAACAAAACTAAACGGATTTAGACAAACAGGGGGAGATCTAGGAGCCAGAGCAAACGACATAACTGGAGGTTGGGGGTAGTTGTTGGAATGTCTCGATAAATGGCATAGAAAACATCAATTAATCAAGAAAACGAATTCTTGTAATGTTCTTCCTGAGCCTGAAGTAACTTGGCCGGAACTATGATCAAGTGCAGCTGAAAAAGAAACAAAAAAGTATAGGCATTTTTGTGCGTTGCTAACAAAGGTCAGAGTAAACCCATAAGTTTGTAGAACCAGTTATCTTTCTTTCTTCCTTCCTTCCTTCCTTCCTTCCTTCCTTCCTTCCTTCCTTTCTTTCTTTCTTTCTTTCTTTCTTTCCTTCTTTCTCTCTTTCTTTCTTTCTTTCTTCCTTTCTTTCTTTCTTTCTTTCTCTCTCTCTTTCTTTCTTTCTTCCTTTCTTCCTTTCTTCCTTTCTTTCTTTCTTTCTTCCCTTCTTTCCTTCTTTCTTCCTTTCTTTCTTTCTTTCTCTCTTTCTTTCTTTCTTTCTTTCTTCCTTTCTTTCTTTCTTCCTTTCTTTCTTCCTTTCTTCCTTTCTTTCTTCCCTTCTCTCTTTCTTTCTTACTTTCTTTCTTTCTTCCCTTCTTTCCTTCATTCTTTCTTTCTCTCTTTCTTCCTTCCTTTCTTTCTTTCTTCCCTTCTTTCCTTCTTTCTTTCTCTCTTTCTTTCTTTCTTCCTTTCTTTCTTCCTTTCTTCCTTTCTTTCTTCCCTTCTTTCCTTCCTTCTTTCTTCCTTTCTTCCTTTCTTTCTTCCCTTCTTTCCTTCTTTCTTTCTTTCTTTCTTTCTTCCCTTCTTTCCTTCTTTCTTTCTTTCTCTCGTTCTTTCTTTCTTTCTTCCTTTCTTTCTTCCTTTCTTTCTTTCTTTCTTCCCTTCTTTCCTTCTTTCTTTCTTTCTTCCTTTCTTTCTTTCTTCCTTTCTTTCTTCCTTTCTTCCTTTCTTTCTTCCCTTCTTTCCTTCTTTCTTTCTTTCTTTCTCTCTTTCTTTCTTTCTTTCTTTCTTCCTTTCTTTCTTCCTTTCTTCCTTTCTTTCTTTCCTTCTTTCTTTCTTTCTTTCTTTCTCTCTTTCTTTATTTCCTTCTTTCTTCCTTTCTTTCTTCCTTTCTTCCTTTCTTCCCTTCTTTCTATCTTTCTTTCTTTTTAAGAAAATTGGTGCTTGAATTTCGCGCCTCAGCCAGCAAGCAGACTCACTGATCCTCTTCCTCCAGTGTAGTTCGGGGATTTAGGTAGGCTTCCCTGGAGTTTCAGGAAAACAAGCTGTGGTGCAGAATGGACACAAGCTCAAGTAGCTGTGAACTTACTGCTCCACTTCGACATATATAGGCCAACAGCTGATGTGTTTTAAGCTAGGTGGCGCCACCTCTGCCCGCCGGGGAGATGTTACGACATTCCTTGAGGTAGACATTGCGACAGTGAGAAGCTTCCTCATATTCTGTTAGGTGCGATGACCAGAAATATGACACCACATGCAAAACACAAGAGTGTAGCAGTGCCGTAGTTCACAGTGACAGAGCGACGAGCGCTGAATCTGCTACTCTAAATTCTTAAGTGCAAGATATTTTGTATGCAAGGAGATACGTGCCAGCCCACGCGGGGCACAAAAGCGCCAGGCGCTGCAATTTCCCAGAGTGAATAATCGCGACGGCTTGCTCCGAATGTTCGCGGTGTGGTATAAAATAATGTAAAGCCATCAACTCATTTTCTGCGGCCCAAATACTGCATGCACATCGGAGACGGCATGGCTCCTCTTCTCAAAGCACCTGACGGCCGTCACGGAGAAAGCCTTCTTCGTTGCCAAACGGAGGATAATCGTCAGTGTGAGCACGATACTGTCACGTGTCTGTGACGTCAGGCATTGCAGCCGACAGACCATCAGGCTGGATCAGAACTTACACGGCCTATCGGGCGCACTTGTTCCCACTAACACGAAACAAGGTGGAGGCGCAAAAAGCAGCTCGTGCGCTCAACGGATGACGCGACAAGGATGACCGCCACTGAAAGCCACCCTGTGCTTAACGATGACATTCGAGATGAGCCACTTGAAGCACCGAGAACAATCCTGGACCCCCATGATCTTATCGCGTCTCGCGTAGCAAACGAAAAAAGGTAAAGCCACGGGCCGGCTGCGACAAAGGAAAAAAAAGAATAACAAGGCTTGGCAACATTAAGTGCACAAAGATGTTTTTGTGTATGGTGAAAAACTTCAAGAACTCTTTGCAACTTCAAACCTTAGCAGCCAAGATGTAGTAATCTCGGAAATTCAGCTGCAGTCAGGGTGGCCGATTATGAGGAGCAGGTTACCACCATGACCGTTTAATGCCGGAAGGAAACTAAGGGAATCGTTTGAAGGTGGGTGGATTATGAACCATCTGTGAAGGGGCTTTCAAAGACAAACATCAACAACATTTGAAGTGAAGATGCGCTGCGCTTTCTCCGTAATCCTTCAAAACGCTTCTAGAAGACGAGGCGCCTTTGAAGGCAAGTTGTAGTTTTACTGGACACATTACAATAGGGAAGCTTCAGCTGGGGCTTTGATGGCGGTTACACTCTTTAATAATAAAAATTAGGTGGACGCTTAAGCTTCGGGTATGACGCGACAGCGTTATTTGTTGTTTTATACTTTCGTAAATAGTATCATTTGCCAATTACACACGCTGATTATCATAGATAATTAGGCATACTAGACAAGGTTATACACCACATAAAACAAAGGATCTCCTCTTAAAGAAGTCGAACAAATGTGCCTCAATGGTCTAGAGATACAGAGTCTGACTTGCAACCCAAGGGTTCAAGGTATTAATGACTAAATGCTTGCGAGGACAGGAAGGCGCAGTCTCACAGTGGACACAAGAACCGCGCCATGGGGGATGGGATGAAGGAAGAAGAGAAAGGAAGTCGCTGTAGGGGAGTGCGCCAATTCGTAATGCCCCCTACTAGGAGCACCATCATATATATCCATCATATATAAAAACAATTAATTTTTGCCCACTCCAAGTTCCTTACCCCGCACGGACACTGTGCGCATCGTCACTATTTACCCAGTTCTTCACACACGTTAAAAGTTTTCATGTGCCTTGCACCGTAAAGATATTTAGACCTTATTTGAGTACTTTTTCACTCTCTGCTTCTTCCTGGAACACCGTGCATGCGCTTGCGTCTTCTTCCAACCGTGTACAGTGCGTCATGGGGCGAAATGGTCACGCATGGAAGAGGTCTTCGAAACAGTGTCGTCGCATATGGTCACGACCGATATAGGAATGGACACCTAACCAGTACGCGGCCCGCTTTGGGAAACCTGCGCACAAGCACACGTGATTCGCCGCGCGAGATACGAGACGGGAATTCCCCAACAGGCTTTCGAATCCAGGAAGCCCCGAGCGGACCGCTGACCCGGAACCCGCGGTCTGGCAAGCGCAACGAGGGGTCCGAGCACGCTGGCCCTGTTGTGCCGTCGGGTCTCCACGGGTAACCAACAAGCTGCGCCACGCTTGGTGGCACTCCGGCGCCCGCCGCAACACCAGGCAGCCAACAGGCCCACCGCTGCTGCAGCGAAGGTGAGTGTCTCTAGCTCCAAACCGCGAATTTTAAGTCACGAACATGCATAGAGTCGCGCTGTAGGCGCCAGACTGCATGACGACTGCGCAGGCCGCTGTGTGTTCTGAGGAGTAGCTCAAAGGCTGCGATCGGCGAAACCGAAACAAGCGGTAATGCGGCGCAGAGGCCTTTCCCTTTTGCTTTGAGCAAGCTTCGACATCCATTTTGGAGCTGTCTCGCAAACGGCGCTCGCAACATACCACGTGCGTTGCAAGCCACATTGGGCAACACAAATGCGAACAAACGTCACGTGAATAGCCCGTCCTGCACTTTATGCAAGTGCATGTCAACGAAACCACGGGTTACCATTAGTCACAAAAACACATGTATCTCGCTTATGGCGGACTCTGTCGAAGAAAACATGCAAGAACGAAGTAAAAATCCTGTTTATGACATGCCAGTGGGGCGCTTGGCACCGATGAGTTGTGTAAAACACGACCCGGTGCATGGTCCTGCGGAGTGAGCACATGCCGCTATGGGAGTGGTGCATTGCATGCACTTTGAATGTGCACCGGCCTTGCTCCACCTGTGTTTCTGTGGATTTGCTACTACCACCAAGGTCTGCACCAGCGCCGGCTCCAGGCGGGCTCGCGCCCGACACCTTCAACGCCCACTGCTGCGGCCCTCCTACTCGTCGCGGCTTAGCACCCCCACTGTTCGTGCTGCTCTGCCAGCGACGGCCGGAGACAGGCGCGACGCTAGAGCGCCATCCATCCACTGAGTGCACATTTTCGACACATCTCCCAAGTACCCTCTCATTATCTTGCCAATACTCCTAATACTAGGCCGCGTACATCATTTACAAACACTATTGATGCACTTCGCGCCATTCTGGCGTCTCAGTTTACACCCGCCTCTAGACCACCCTCCCCATTTTGGAGGCTGCACAATCCCCGTGTGCTTCTTTCGATACCTGGCATCAGGAAGAAGTTATTTATCACCGATAGAACTACAACAAGTCACTCATGAATATTTTCATGAGCACCATGCAAACCGGCTGCACGTCTACGCCGACGGCTCAGTGAACCCCGTCAACTCTTCGGGCTCCGTGGCCATCCCCGCAAGAAATACAGAACTCATGGGAAAGCTCACCAGACTTCTTCGACGGGTGCAGAACTCGCCGCTCTTCGTGTCGCCGTTGAACACATCAGTCAGCACAGCCCTCAGCAGTGGTTCATTTTCGCCGATTGCAAAGCAGCCCTGCAAGGTTTACAAGCTGTTCCTCGCCGTGCAGAGCATGAACAACTGGTCGCGGAAGTCCGACAACTACATCACTCTGCCATCAATAAGGGGAACGACATAATCTGCCGATGGCTACCAGGACACAGCGGCATAGCAGGCAATCACCGCGTGGACGAGGTCGCGCGAACTGCTCACCGCGACGGCGATTGTGCGTCGATCCCCACTTCTAGAGCAGACACAGCGGACAGGCTTCAAGCACTTGCGCGGGAGATCATGCTTGCCGCGTGGAATTCCGGCCAATTTCCCAATCCACGTTTAAAATCCCCGGGCCCTGATGTGAAGCTCCGGATTCCTACAATGATGTGAAGCTACTTTGGTGTGTCGCCTGTGGCTTGCTGTAGCTTTCACCAACCACTGCTCATTTGTAATCGGTATGCACGGTTAATAGCCCTGCATGCACCATCTGCGGGTGCGACAAGACTGTTGCCCACATTTTTTTTCCGTATGCCCCGCACACAAAGCCGAAAGGCAGACTCTCTGCCGTGCGCTCGAGCGTCTAGATCCACGTCCGCTGACGGAAACGAAGATTCAGGGGCACTGGCCATGGCGATCGTCAGCGTTGAAGGCCTCCCAGGCACTGCTCCGCTTCTTGCGAACTTCTGGCCTGCACGACAGGCTGTGACTTTACCGAACGCTTGCTGATTTTGCATGCTGACATCATTTTACTGCTACTCCCTTTTCTCCATCTTTACATCCCCTCATCCCTTTTCCCCAGTGCAGGGTAGCAAACTGATTCTGGTTAACCTCCTCGCCTTTCCTCCTCCTCCTCCTCCTCCTCCTCCTCCTCCTCCTCCTCCTCCTCCAGTTTTGAAACACCAAAGAAGACAGACAATGTCGATAGGTCAAAGGCACTTAGGTGTTCTATTGGCTTACCACCTAATGTTGGCAGCTGGGCTAGCTATTTTCAGGGCTAATACCTTTGCTCTGCACGAGGTTGGGTCATTGACCAACTTGCTGGATTATTTCACCTTAAATAAGCCAAGCCCCAGGCCCGGGAAAGCTTGAACACCGTGGAAAACTGGGGGGTACGTACCCAATGGCACTGGACATAGAAACCCCGCTCTTCTCGCGTATGAAACGCATGTTCAAACGGCTAAGTAGCCGCAGGGCCTATAGGTGAGGATACCCTGGCTGACATAAAACGAAGTGCATCCTGCCTTTACTAGGTTTCAGTACCGGAACCAGCCATGATGATACGAGAGCCCCCCTCAATTTTCTGACCGCGTAAGCGGCGACAAACTCCTCGCTCGAAAATATCAGCCAGCAACAGGACCGAACGGCTGAATTGTGCCACCGAGTACTCTCGAAGAGAGAGTGATATACACAACATAACTGAAGCTCGTACAAGATTGTGCTTCGCCAGAGCTTCTTTGTACATCTACGGATATTAGGTTCCAGTCTGTTCAAGGCTTTATACAAAAAGGCATCGCAACGGCAGCCTCGTCAGCTTTCCACGCTAAGAAGAAAAATTTCGAAGTTTCAAGTCAGGTTCTCGGAAGTGCTTTGGTAGCTTGACGTTTGCAGCAGCCTTGATTCGACAGTCACATGAAAGAGATCTCTTGCTTATAAGCGCCAAACTGAGCCAACAACTATCCTTTAAAGAACATCACAGCAAGCACGAACGTAGAAAGGCCGCTGATCTTTCTGCGTCCTCGTCTATTACGCTGTTTTACCAAATTGCTTCGCGAAGCTACCCGCCCGAAGCTATACGTTCTTTATCCAAAGAGTGTTGGCACCGTTCCATTCACGTCATATGCAACTGAACATGCGTAATCGACTGCTAACCACCCCCCTTGAATGAAAAAGCTCGCACTGTGCGCATGCATGCTCGCACGTTGATTTCAGGAGTACACAGAACTGTGCTCGCCAGTACACCATGCGTGATACCTTCGCACCTTGGATAGGTCGACACATGAGCGAAGGTGTGTAGACTCTTGCCATTTTGCAGATTTTATTTATTCCTTTTTATTGTGTTCGAAAACAACGCCTCTGCAATGATGCGCCCACCACTTGACACACTGGTCACGTCGCACAAGCGCATCGTTCATCTTCAAGAGCGCAGTCGCGCTTGACGGTGCGCTTAATAACCGGCTATCACTTTGCATTGCGGCACAGAGCTCTGCCAGGTAAACGATGAAATGAGCGGCCTCTGCCGGGGCGCTGAGAAAGGCAGAGCGAGCAGTATACGCTGGCCGCGGTAAATTCTTGTAACGCTGCGTGTCTATCGTGCATCAAGATTCTCATCGGACGAACTGAAACTTTGAATACGACGGGAATGCCAAAGTGACACAGGCCGCCGTACTGTTCCGCAGGAAAAGGTACAGCGCAGAAAAAAAGACAGAACTACAGGAGAACAGGCGCTGTGTCTGTCCGCTCCCCTAGTCCTGTCTTTTTTTGCGCTGCACCTTTTCCTGCGAAATGTACCGACTAGCCCAGACAAGTACCCTTTCGCCGTACTGCACTTCGACATGTGAATTTGGGCTTCTGAGAATTCGAAACCTGTGGCGAAAGCTAAGCAAGAAGGCTGACATTGCATGCAGTGTTCTGTCAGGCCTATTAACTCTCCACCCCGTGAAGCCCGAATAATAACAATAAGGTTTATTGCTCAACGTTGGCAATGGAAGGGGCCAGGACATGGTCGTCCGACATATTGTAGTTTTGCATTCCGCTAGATAATACCTAATGTTACTTTATTTCCGAAGCCTTGGGGCCCTAGACGCATTCTTTATCCCAAAATCAAAGACTGAAATTTAGATCGCGAAGCTCCTCCCACCAACAGCGACTGCTACGTTGAGGTGCTTTTTATGACGTCATTAAGCGACGACGGCACTCGAACAGGGGTATCACTTTAGCCCGTAAATGTGGCGTCGCTTACAAGCCGTCTTCAGTCATAGTGGCAACTGAGCAGATTCGTCCAAAGAGCGAACAGAGTGTCGAGCAGAGAAGGTCTACAGCTGTTGCTACGCGTCCGCCTGCGTTGTGATCGCCGGAATTGACAACGGCACCAACACGGGCGAAACAAAGCGAGGGTCGCCACGAGTGTGGCCCACACTGAGCAGCCTATACTCGCGGCCGAGACGCTGCCCAATGCCAAGTTTGCCGCACTGTAAAGCTCAGTTAGCTGTTGCGTGCAGTGCAACTCCGCTTCGCATGCGGCTTAGCGAAATTGATTCATGTTTTAGGTGAACCTTACCGCATTATTTTTTCACGCGCGAACAGGCTTGCGAAGGGTTGTGTGTTTAAACCTGCGCTTACCACATTTCGCTGATAAGACATTTATTTCTAGACAGAGTATGCGCACGCAGAGCATATAAACTCAACTGCTCATGTTGGATAAACCTGCCGACTTTTTCGAACAGGCTTGCCAGACGCATAGAATCACCCAAGTATTTTTCGTGGTGAGCAGTAGCTGCTTTCGGGGCTGCTTTCCCACAGGATTGCCGCAAGCTTACAGCGACGGCCGAGGCTATCTCACTAGTCTTCGCTGCCTCTTTCCTGCCTAGAAAGTAACAATCGTCTCGGCTTGGCGTTGATTTGAACAGCTGAGGCGGCGTTGTAGCGAGCCTTGTCAGTCGAGAACACACTCTCCGGCGAATATACATCGGTGGAGACAGAACAAGCCGCGTAACGTGTCAGCCTGATCACGTTAGTCTTAAGAAACGACATTTCTTTCATAACACATGACCCGTTGTTCTATGACGGCGTCAGGGAATGCAACGCAATTGTTCCCACTTCTCACTGTGCTCGCGCACTATGCCAGAGGCAAGAATAGAGAGAAAAGAAAATGGTCATTATTTCGTTGAACGAACTCTTTCACGCTGTCCAGCACTCCAGTAGTGCGCAAAACATGCAACCCACGACGCGAATGCGGAGGAGTCGGTTTGTGAGGCCAGCTGCCAGACCAGCCAGCTGTTCACGAGCAAGCTGAGGCACTGCTTACAATGTGGGAATGCGAAAGCATTACTGTCCCTGTGCACTGTTTACGCGCAATATTTGTACACGCATTAAAGTTCTACAAGTTTGTATTTGCGCACTGCTTGTGCACCAGACCACAAACGTACGGATCGTCTCGATGCACGCCGATAAGATAGGCCGAGTTTGCATTTCGACGACGCAAGACGTAGACATTTATTTGCAATTTGATACGAACCCACACACGCGTGTTAAACCACCCGGAACGCTGAGCGACGAACAGTTGCATCGTAGTTTTGATACGAAAGTATTTTAAAGGCATACAATTGAAGGTACATACGTAGTCTGTCTGAATCCCTGTTGCAAGCTAGCCTCCAACTTGACTAACACATGCAGACAGAAGCCAACAGTCACTGAAACCAAAGAGCATAGGGGGTGTCTTTTTTTTTTAATTTGTAGTTTTTATCAAAGGGTGGTTAATAAAAGCACAAGAAGAACAACCACATGCCGCCTTTGGGATCCGAACGCACGACCTCCGAATGTCGCGTCCGGTGATTACTGCTAACGCCCAGCACAACAACAAAGAATTGGCTATATGAGGACAAGAAAGACACCCTGCAGTAGTATTAGACCGCTTATGCGAACGACGACCCGATGGCAGCCGTGAGTCGTTGGCCGGGAAAGCAGAAGAGAAACCATATTTATGGTCTCGAGCGGGACTTGAACGCACGGTGGCGCGAACACATCAGCTTCGCGGGCCACTGCGTTAGAGCACTAGGTGATCGCCGCAGCCGACCAAGCCACGTGGTAAACAGCAACACGTTCTCGCATTGTGCGTTGCACATCGTCGTCTTCATTAGCTAATACTTGATTATTATGATTATGGATTTTTATGGCGCAAGGGCGTCTATGGCCAAAGAGCGTCATGGCACAAGGTATTTTCGATTACTGAAGGTGGGGTCAAAGACCCATTTTCCAAGCATTTCACCCCTGATTAGCCGAGCACCAGGCCAGGGGAAAGCTTAGTTTAGTTTAGTTTAGTTTATGAGGGTTTAACGTCCCAAAGCGACTAAGGCTATGAAGGACGCCGTAGTGAAGGGCTCCGGAAATTTCGACCACCTGGGGTTCTTTAATGTGTACTGACATCGCACAGTACACGGGCCTCTAGAATTTCGCCTCCATAGAAATTCGACCGCCGCGGCCGGGATCGAGCCCGCGTCTTTCGGGTCAGCAGCCGAGCGCCGTAACCACTGAACCACCGCGGCGGCTGAGGGGAAGCTTGTACCCTTTGTATCACCGGTGGGTACCCGGTGGCACTGGGGATCGAACCACGCACCTCCCGATTGCGATCAGCTAATACTTCTATACTGCAGTATTAGTACAGTCTGTCTCTGTGGTATGTGGCTCTGCTCGGGCGTTGTACTACCAAACTGTCACAATTTGCAGCCCCAAACTTATTGCGTCCATGTGTTGGTTCCGCACTGAGGGAAGAAGAGCACCTTGACACGGCCTGGGCTCCTCGCCGTCGTGCGCTCGAAGCTATGCTGCAGTTTGCAGTGTTTAATTTGGGAAGAAAAAAAAGTGCCGGAGAGGATGGGGTTTCACTATGAGCCTTTGTGAACCAGCTAAAGAAAGCTTAGCTAAAGTTATGCGTGTGTGGCCTATCCTCTGCAAAGCAACTCGCCAACTGAGATCATGCCATTCAAAAAGGTTGGAAAATAAAAAGAATTATGATGAACGTCAACAAAAATCGCTAACTAAAACAAACGGCAACTCCACGCGCCGTCCAGTGCCAGTTGCCGTGGTAGCTGCACTTCTTCCAAGGAGACCAGCGGGGACCGTCCTCCAGTAGACTTCACCTGAAGGGACATGATGGTGAAGTCGCCAGGAGCGGGCCTCGGCGTCCTGTACTCCGGAGGGGTGCAACCGAACACCAAGTGTCGCTTGGGTGGTGCGCTCGAACTGCGCTTTGGCGTTCGTCGAAGTAAAGCCCAGTAAATGCAGAAAGCCTCGACCTTTCAACCCGACCTGAGTGCATGACGACCTCACTCAACCTCAAACTCACGCATGAGGTTGTGATCCGATCTGCTGACCTCACTTGAGGTCAAGTTGAGGTCGACCTCGTGAGTTGGAAACCTCAAGAGGATACACTCCTGTGCTGCTAATAAACATGCTGAAATTCGTTTTCACTAATTTTTAACCTGAATATATTTACGCAGCATCTCTTGATTTTTTTTACAAATTTGCTTCGCACAAAAGCCTGCCTTCAAGCTCGCCCCAAACCCTTTGGCGTAGCTTTCAAGCAGGTGACCTCGGTGTTTCGCCAAAACTGTCTTAATTTTTTTAAGGGACATTGGCCTGCGGGGCTAGTAGCAGCAGAAACTTTTCCGTTTTAATACATGACACAGGCTGAACGATTTCCCGCGTCCTGGACATAGGTCTATCCTACCTGCACATTAACACCGCCCCAAACAGCAACACAAAGACATCATAACGTTTGCATCTTACGATACTGCCCTCATATTTTGTAGTTGCGCCTCCATGCCATCAAAGCAAAAAAAGTGTTCGACGGGTAAGCTGCCGAAACGTGTCCTGAACCTTCAACGCACAAACGATTTTGACTCCAGGCTGCGCGAAACGCTCTTGCTTGCTCAGCGTGTATGAGCGTTGTATCGCACGTTCATCATCCCACGATACACACATGGGCGTTTCTTGGGTGAAGTTATTGCCGAATGAACCTGCTTTTAGCTGTTAGTGCAGTGAGGGTGCAGTTGGGCGAGTCGTTTTGTTTCCATGCACGTACGACGCAGCGCAAGAAAGAACGGAACAAGGAGGACACAGGATGCGGCCCTTTTATTTCGAAAAAAGAGGCAAGCCCGTATCTAAGAGATACACACCAGGCCACATGATCGAGGCAAACGTAAAAAGGGAAACAAAAAATAGAAAGACAAAAGACGCTGCTACAGAAATAACCCCGTAGCGGAAAGGTGCCTGACTGAAGCGAACGAAAAGTGTTGGCCGCAAGCGAACTATAACTTTAACAAAGCGCAGCTCTGATAAGGAATAGAGCTGCAGCTAAGGTGGTATCTCCAGACCTGGCAACACAGCAACACACAGGAATGAACTTGGAAACTTGGAAAATTATTTATTCAAAGAACGAACACGAATGCATCGGTGTCAACAAAAACAGGCATCCAAAACTAAGCAAATGAAACATTGCAAGATCATATCTGAAGGTTGGACAAGGCACTGATTAATTTTGTACAAAACAAATGCTCAGCTGGTTCTAAAAAAAAAATACCTATTGCAGATTTGTTTTTTTTTTAATAATATGAAAGATTATCACCTAACAACTTCGTGCTAATACCAACCCGACCCCTCTGCTCAGGATAACTTTAACAAAGCGCAGCTCTGATAAGGAATAGAGCTGCAGCTAAGGTGGTATCTCCAGACCTGGCAACACAGCAACACACAGGAATGAACTTGGAAACTTGGAAAATTATTTATTCAAAGAACGAACACGAATGCATCGGTGTCAACAAAAACAGGCATCCAAAACTAAGCAAATGAAACATTGCAAGATCATATCTGAAGGTTGGACAAGGCACTGATTAATTTTGTACAAAACAAATGCTCAGCTGGTTCTAAAAAAAAAACCTATTGCAGATTTGTTTTTTTTAATAATATGAAAGATTATCACCTAACAACTTCGTGCTAATACCAACCCGACCCCTCTGCTCAGGATAGCCTTTTAGCTTTCCTTTAGTGAATTTCCTCTCACAAGAGAGAGAGAGAGAGAGAAATAAATGTTTAATGCATAGAATGTTTGGGGGGGGGGGGCTCATTCCAGAAGCCTATTGCCCGGTTCACCAGCGAAAGCTGGTCAGCCAGTCAGTCAATCAACTTTATTTAGCCAAAGAGTGCTAGCTTGCTCCCCTGTGGGCCTCAGCCTAAGCCGAAGCGGTTGGGCTACCGGGCCGGGGACGGTGCCGTTGGTCGGTCACAGCCTCGGCCGCCAGGCTGATGAGTTTTTTCTGCGTAGCGGGATCCTCGCTTCGCAGCAAATCGTCCCAGGCTGCTTCATGATTGAACTCCGCAGCCCATGGGGAGCTGCCACAATATTCTATAGTTATGTGTGTCAAAGTATCTTTAGCTCCACAATTTACATACCCTGTCCTCTACCTTGTGCTGATTGTATATATAGCTAAGATTTCTGACGAAGAGTAGGTTTGTATCTTCCTCCAGGCCATTGCTTCCTTTAGTGAGAGCGATTTGTCTTGGGCTGGTAATTTCCTTCTGTTGAGTTCTTCCGTGATTTCTCGGTATGTAACCGGTGGTTAGGCGCTCGACTACTGATCTGGAGTTCCCGGGTTCGAACCCGACCGCGGCGGCTGCGTTTTTATGGAGGAAAAACGCTAAGGCGCCCGTGTGCTGTGCGATGTCAGTGCACGTTAAAGATCCCCAGGTGGTCTAAATTATTCCGGAGACCTCCACTACGGCACCTCTTCTTCCTTTCTTCTTTCACTCCCTCCTTTATCCCTTCCCTTACGGCGCGGTTCAGGTGTCCAACGATATATGAGACAGATACTGCGCCATTTCCTTTCCCCCAAAAACCAATTATCAACCGGTGCTTCTTTGCATGCTGGTTGCTCCATCGTTGCCCGGAGGTAAGATGCTCGGGCAAGGATGTGCGCTGCTTCGTTCCCTCTGACGTTTTGATGGGCCCATAATAATGTCCTCCCCCTATCCAGACCTCTCAGGATGCCTCCTTAGAGATGCGGCATTTGCTGTAGTTGCGTTGTACCGTTTTGCTGTCTGCGATTATCTCTCTTGCGCGAGTTCCTCTACAGGCTAGCGCTACTGCAACTTCTGCGGTTTCGATGTCTTGCGTGTTGATCGATGCGGTGATGACTGCCCTCCCAGTCTACAACCGCCGCTACAGCAGCTCCGTCCTTGCCTACTGTGGCATCCACGTAGGCGACGTCTTCTGCCGGCATTTGCTCTAATCCTTTTTCCAGGGCTCTGGCCCTTTGATTTCGTCTTTCCTTATTAAATTCTGGGAGCATGTTTTTAGGTATTGGGGGGATTCTGAGTAGTTCCCTCCGTCTAGAGTCCAGGCTGACTTTCTAGCTAATCTTCCGAATGCGACCTGGACAGCGCCGCCTCCCAGTCCTTGGCATGCCCATACAGTATCGTAAAAACTAGCCACTTCGCCGCAGCAGCGGCAGTGCGGATAGAACGAATTTGGAAACATATAAGGGAATTTGACGGGATTTATATCAGTGCATGGCGGAAAAACTAGCTCGCCCATCTTTCTGATCTAACCCAATACTAGATTTCAATTTCCTTAGAATGGCCTCGTGCTTCACTCCCTTCATACGCAGGTGGAGCTTGCCAGAAGACGAAGTTTGCGTGCACCCGACTCGGCGTACCCGTTGTGGGCTCAGGCTTGCGCAGGCGGTGCGAGACGCTGTGGCTACCGCTCTGGAGTCCCCCGACGTGGTGGGCTGGGCGGGAGGGCCCGGCGACACCCTCCGACCCGCGGTGGGCTTCTTCAGCCGGTGGGCACGCATCGACGACGACGGTGGCTCGTGCTACGGCGGAGGCGCTGACGACGACGGCCCGGGCATGCGTAGAATGACGACGACCACCACGCGCTGGCGGGACGCCTGCAAGAAGGCCGGCCGCCGGACGGTCGCCTTCGCCAACGGCGCCAAAGGCTCGGCATCTACCAGCGACCCGGACAAGCCGCAGCGCAAGGTGAGGGCAGTACGCCGGAAACAATACAGGTTGTGCTGGCTAAGGTTTGCAAGTCACGTCGCTGGCGCCACATCGGAAGACCGGGCATAGCTTCCGCAGTGCGCGCGAGGACTAGCGGCGATAAGCGAACTCTAAAAATGCACAGGTTTTCGTCGAGCTCCGTACAGTAATTAATATTAATAATTGGTTTTTGTGGAAAGGAAATTGCGTAGTATCTGTCCAATATATCGGCGGACACCTGAACCGCGCCGTAAGGGAAGGCACAAAGGAGGGAGTGAAAGAAGAAAGGAAGAAAGAGACGCCGTAGTGAAAGGCTCCGGAATAATTTCGACCACCTGGGGATCTTTAACGTGCACTGACATCGCACAGCACACGGGCGCCTTAGCGTTTTGCCTCCAAGCTCCGTATCTCCAGCTTGGCTAAGCACTAAAAAACAACCTCGAAACTTTATGACTTCCTCCGGAGCACAGAACTGAAAGCGACGGCTGCACCACGCGATCTCTTTGCGGATTTAGAATCCGCACTCCCTGTGGCTCAATGGTTAGCACGCTCGGCTTCTGAGCTCCAGGACCCAGCTCAGACCCAATCACGGCTGCCGCGTTTCGATGGAGGCGAAACGCACAAGCCGCTCGCAGGCTGTGCGATGTCATTGCATGTTAAGTTCCTCAGGTAATCGAAATTATGCCAGAGCCCTCCACTACGGCACTGCTTTCTCTCTTTTGCTCTCTTCGTCATCCCTTACCTCACGGTGCGGTTGAGGTGTCCACCGAGAAGTAAGACAGTTTCTGCGCCTTTTGTTGCCTAAAAACCAATTCTAAATCTTTTTTATGGTGCGGTTGAGGTGTCGACCGAGAAGTGAGACAGCTACTGCACCCTCTCTATTCCTTAAAGCTATTTTTTTTATTTTGTACGACAGGCCCACAGCGCTGCTCTGAGGTTAAAGTCCGTTCGGCTGCTGAGCACAAGAACGCGGTATCAGCCGCAGAGGCCACCTTTCGATGTACGCAGAAAACAGATGACGCCCGTATATTGTGCGATGTCAGAAGTCCAGATAGTCCAAATTATCCGGAGCCCTCCACTACGGCGACTCCCCTTTCTTTCACCCCTTCCTTAATATATATTCCCTCACAGCGTACCAGCTGGCTCCGTGGTTCGGGCGCTCGGCTATTTAGCCGCAGCTCCTGGGTTCGAACCCGACCCCGGCGGCCGCGTTACGATGGAGGCGAAACGCAAAAGGGGCCCTTGTGCTACGCGATGTCAGGGCACGTTAAAGATCCCCAGGTTGTCGAAATTATTTTGGAGCCCTCCACTACGGCATCTCTTTCTTCATTATTTGACTCTCTTTATGATCCCTTACCTCACAGCACGGTTCAGGTGTCCACCGGGAAGTGACATACATGACGGAAGCCAACAGTCACCGAAACCAAGGAGAAAATGTTTTCTTTTTTGTGGTTTTCATCAATGAGAGATTAATAAAAATAGAAGAAAAATAACCACATGCCGCCGTTCGGGCCCTAACCCACGACCTCCGAATTTCGCGTCCGGTGCTCTTACCAACTGAGCTACGGCAACGGATGTCCAATCTCCTGCTTTCCGGGGTATTTACGTGTAGTGTAACCGAACCTTGAGAGTGTTCACCAGCGCCACCCTCGTCCATAGAGGCGGACGTAATACGTCCTGCACCGCGAGTGCCACGTAGGAACGAGGTCGACCGCGGTGAGGGCGAAAGCCGTGCTCTCGGACCTCATGGTGGGTTCGGATCCCAACGGCGGCATGTGGCTGTTCTTTCTTCTGCTTTTATTAATCTCGCACTGGTTAAACCAAAAATTAAAAAAAAAAGACATCCCCTATTCATCTTGGTTTCGGTGACTGTCGGCTTCCGTCATGTATGTCAAAATGAGCACCTCTTTCCATTTCCCTGTCCACCGAGAACTGAGACAGTTACTGCGCCATTTTCCTTTCGTCAAAACCAATTTTTGGTTGAGGTGCATGTCGCGTGGCGTTCCTAGTTGCTCATGCCATGATGCCACGACGGACAGCCCAGAGAGCGAGCCCGACCACACAGCTCCAGAACAGAACTCCTTTATCCCCGACACCCTACATCTCAGTTTGAACCCACATGCAGAGCGTCGCTAGGCGGCGAGCACAACATATTCAATCCAATTCCTTTATTTTTCCATATGCATGGAAGGAGCTCTGGGTAAAAAGCTGCTCGAGGCATCTTGACAGGGCCAAAGAGCCCACAGCACAGTAGGGAAGCATGAAGTTCAGTCAGTGTACATTGCAGATGCAGGAGAGACACCACTTTGAATTTCAATATGTGGCGCGAAATTTCAATATCAAGTTTTACATGCCGAAATATCAATATAAGAAAACATATTGTATGCATGGAAACGAGAAAAAAACGAAAAGGAAGATAGCTTATACATGATTAAGAAAGAAACAGTAACATCAAACACAACAAAAATATCTTTAAGTAATAACATGCAAGACCGCGTTTAAGTGTGGATCTCATAATATATTAAGGAATTGCTGCCTCAACTGGCTTATCGTAGGCTTAGTATGAAATATGTCTGTGTTTAGAACTGAAGGGAGATTATGTTTTAGTGACTGATGTTTATAATTAGTTCGAAAGCGCTGAATGTACCAGTTATTAGTGCTTCTGGTAGAAACGATATGTTCATGTCGCTGTAGTGATGCGGTTGAAATGAGAAAGTCATGAACTGGGCTATTTAATAATAATAATAATAATAATAATAATAATAATAATAATAATAATAATAATAATAATAATAATAATAATAATGGGTTTTTGGGGACAGGAAATGGCGCCGTATCTGTCTCATACATCAATGGGCTATTTGAAGAATAAAGCGAACGTAAAATCGTCGTACAAAGATGTCACGGGAATTATAAGTTGCAAACAAGTGGCCAGATGTATGGGTGATTTCCGATGTAGCGGATGATTATTTTCTGGATTCTAAGAATTTTATGCTTGTTTGTAGCTGTAGCGGTGCCCTAGACAAGACTGCAATAATTGATGTGGAACGCAAATAACGCGTGATAGTGCTGGATCCTTATTTGCGTCGGGAGGAACGTTCGGCAGTGCGAGATCCCACAGCTGCTGTGGAATTTTTTTTTCCATATGTTCTCCCCCCCCCCCCCCAACATGCAATTCAAGTTACTATTAAACATTGCTATCAAACTACTACTATCATTACTGTCAAAGTTACTATCAAACATCCTCCCTCTAGTCACAAGTTCAAGCGGTCCGACGCAATGGCACGTGGGCCGCTACGGGTGCGCATTCACCAAGGTCACGTGGAGGAGTAGGTGGAGGGTGGAGAAGCTGGGCATTCACTGCAGAACTGTTACCACTACAAAAGAGCTTAAACGCTGAGCGCGGCTCAAAAATGTAGCGCGTACACGGTCTGGCCGATTCCAAACCTGTTCACTGGCTTCAAGTGAAGGAAAACCTCTTGCCCGATGACGTCGGTCGAAGTCCTTAACAGCATTTTTAACGCTGCAGCGTTAAAGAGTTCGTGTCGTAGAAAATCCGGCTTTGTCGGCGTCGTCGATTGTGAGCGAAAAATTCACGAAAAATCCCCAGAAAAGCAACCTAGGAGGCAGCTGGGCCACATGGGTTACGTAACCTTGGGGCGTCATCGCAACCTGCCCGCCGGATTGTGAGCAAATTGGGCACCATGACAGGCGACGATTAAATAATGATTGGGCGTAAGGTTGCCCGGGAAGAGCAACCTGGTTCTCACAAGCCCCACCGATGGCAGCGCCTGCCTTCCCTGGGCAGTGCCGTATCGCTTAACAGCTGCGCCACGTTTGGCACGTGGTGTTGAGTTGAGGTGTTGAACGCTACAGGTGGGATTAGCCTTGCTTATTCTGTCGGCAACTGCTCCACCGTAGCGTCACTTCTATGTTAATAATGTCCTAAAACTGTCGGATCTGCCCCACTATGCGCACAGTCACTTATAAAAGCACATACTCCACTCCCGCAGTCACCATCTATGCACACATTCACTCCACACAGTCCACTCCAGAAGTCACCATCTATGCACATATTTAGACACAGTAGAAACACAGTCCATTGCAGTGCCACAATCCACACACACACACTCACTCTATAACATAGTCCACGACTCCCAAGAAGCTATGAATGTTAAGTAGAAAATGACCAATTCTACATATATTGACGTTAACACATTAGCCATGGCGGCATACCGTTAAGGCAGAGCTTAGGTGTCCCCTCCAATTTTTCTTGTACGCTTCATCTTCTCTTTCGGACCAATGTGGACAAAGCTGTCTTGGGGACTCGCGGATCTTCCGTTCCGCCGGCCCATTAGACTGTTGCCAATGGGGCTTACTGGTGATGTGGTCGAAGCAGACAGCAAAGGTAGCGAATTCGCGTGCAGACAAAGGTGGGCCATTTCCCGACCTTATTTGTCACGGTATCACGTGACGGGCAAACAGACCTTTAAGCACATCGATCACTTTTGCCATTGTTGTGCTAAATCGGTGACCATTTGAGCTGTTGCGTTCTTTAGTCACAACTTCCGGGAACTGTGAATAGTGCTCTACCACCAATTAAGAAGTTTTGGCACTTGAGGTAAACTAGGTCGAGGCCAAGAACTTCCCAGGGACGACTAGTGAGCTGAACAGGGAGGAGTGGTTCCGCTAGATACACTCGAGTAACGGGCGCACTTTTCACAACTGGCGACGAGAGAGGTGATGGCCCACGCCGCAGCCAAGGCCTCTTTATGAATAAAATGTAGCGCGAAAGAGACGAGCACGGGAGATGAACACGAAAGAGGCGAGCACCACAAACACGAACGCTCGTGTTACGAAGGCTCGTGTTTGTGGTGTCTTCCTCTCATGCTTGTCTTTTTCGCACTATATTTTATTCAAGTATGTGTCACCAACTAACCCAGCAACAAGTTTTATTGAAGGCCTCTTCGTCATCTGACTGTATCTTAGTTCTGTATGGTGGTCATTGGCCTTGAGGCAAAGGCTACTGGACAGTGTTTGCCAGATGGTAGCGATTGCAATAAGTCTGCTCCAAGTCCAAAAGAGATGGGTTGTACTTCGCCAAGCAGCGGTCGGACGTCAGAGATTCCTTGATTTTTATGAATGCTGAATCCCGTTTATGCTAAGTCCAACTAGTAGACTTGATTAGAAAGGTGCTTATCGGTGCAGTGATTTGTGAGACATGTGATATGAGCCTGGCAAGAGGATTTATCATCCCGAGTAGACGTCTGACTCCTGCAACGTCTGTGGGAGGTGCCATGGCATCGACTGCTTCAACCTTGGCTAGATCTTATTTGATGTATTGTGCCCAGACAAGGACGCCTAAAAATAAGACTACGAAAGGCCTCAACGCAACAGTTCTCTTGGTTTAAGATGATGTCTGCAGTTGTAAGGCGAGTCAACACTTTCTTGATGGTTCGATTTGGTTAGTTTGGTTTATGTGGTTTAACGTTCTAAAGCGACTGAGGTTATAAGGCACGCCGTAGTGGAGGGCTTCGAATAAATTTGGCCACCTGGAGTTCTTTAGCGTGCACTGACATCGCACAGTACACGGGCCTCTAGCATTTCGCCTCCATCGAAATGCGACCGCCGCGGCCGGGATCGAACCAGCGTCTTTCGGGTCAGCAGCCGAGCACCATAACCACTGGGCCACCGCGGTGGACACAACACTTGCTTGAGTCATGCATCAAGTTCCTTTCAGCACATCAAAATACAAGGATATGATTAATCGTATTTACGGCACCATCCTGGCCTTCAAGAATTCCAGCCATTTATTTTTGAAAACATAAAGGAGGAGTGAAACGGGGCACCACAACATCGAGCCGGACCCAAGAATAGTAGCCAGAACTCTTACTGAGCCAAAACTTTGATACCAGTGCTGAAATTTGTCCAGCCTGTACGAGCGGAGAAGAGGAGCGGATCAGAGTGCGCCGCTTATGTGAAGTTTAGCCACATTACCCCCCTCTCGATACAGTCGACTCGAGTAGTACCTCCCGAATTATGCCACCAAGATGGCTGTTAGAGTCACGAAACACAGCGACCAGACCGACATCATGAAGGCGACCAGCAAGTGGGTGACATATATGCTGAGCAAACATTTCTGTGTCGCGAGCACTTAGAACGTGTACGCGACTCGCTTGCTTTCTCATTAAGCCTGTGAGTGGGCCGGGACGCACGGAGTGCAGGTCAAGCAACGGACACAGCTGCTTTCATAACTTCTTTCGCGTCGAATGTGCGAAAGGTATGCTGCTAACCAATCCCCCAAAAGAATCGGTGCCACCAAACAAAACCAGAGGATGAAACCCGATAAGAGAACGCTGTACGGGATCATTCGGAGCACGTGCTACTACTACCAGAGCCGCCTCGCACAGTGTTGCAGAAAAGAACGCGGGCAAACACCGCTCGGGAAAAAAACAAGAAAGGAGCAGAGTATAGCTGCCTCGAAAGGAAGGAAAGAGGACGTAAAGTCCGCTTTCCCGCCAACAGCAGGCAGCGTCAGCAAGATAATCCATTGCAACGATCTGCGGGCGAGAGTGAATACGTGGAGAAGAGAAGGGGCGTCCCCGAAACTGCGGTTTCCCGAGTCCCGGGGGAACAGCAGGCCGTTCGCGTCTCGCCGACGCCTAATTGTCCCCGCCAAGATGTGTGCGTGCGAGCGAACACGTGACGCCCATATTTGCCTCCCAGGAGACGTAAAAATGCGGCCAAGCTCGAAACGACAAAATAGCCACAAAAAAAGAAGGCCAAAGAGGAGAAAGCTAAAGTAGGTGGGGGAGCGGATGGGGGGAAATAAAGGAGTCGGAAGCGAGGGAGGGTCCAGTTAATCGGCCTAATGGGAGGCTGCCACTCGTCCTGTGATTGGAGCCGACTTGCCCAATGGCAGGAGCGCGACCTTGTGAAGAAGGACCAGCAGGTGTTGAACTGCGAGGTGACAGTGGCGGACGAGATCGACCGGGTTGTTGCCGGCGGCTTCGTTTGCCGAAGGGAAAGAAAGTACACGCTATCCCTCGGATGAGGAGAGGCCCGCGATGTCGCCAGTGGACCCCGACGATGGCTGCTCTCTGTCGGTCAGCTGACGCGCTGCCCTGCGCCTGCCAAGCGGAACTCGATCGACTGCATACCTTTAGCGGAAAGGCTGCCTGAACTGGGCGCACCAGAGGCACGTATACCGAGCTGGAGGCCACAGGTTAGTGCTCGCTATTCAATGCCAATGCGTCGTGTCGACGCGAACAGATTACTCCGAGTGCTACAGATTCCTGCTAGTTGGCCACTATGGTAGCGAAAACTATGGCAGCGTTGCCGCGCTAACTGGAATCTCCACTCCCGCCTTCTCTAGCATCGATAGCCAGCCTGTCTCATCGTCATGCAGCCGTAATTTATCGCTGTTGCTCTCTTGCTTCGCGGAAATATGAAAAGCGGGAGTTTTCTTTTTGATTCTTTTTTTTTGTTCTAGTGGAAGGTTAGAGTCTTCGGTTGGTAGCTAGCGTATACCCCGAAGCTGCATGTGGGACATCACATGAACCGTAGTGGAGGGCTCCGGATTAATATTCTGACCACTTGGGGTTCTTTAACGTGCACTGACATCGCACAGCATGCTTGCATTTTGTCTCCGCCGGGGCCGGGATCCGATGCCGCGGCTCAGCAGCAGAACGACGCATATCACTTGAGCCACCGTGCAAGAATACAGGCGCGGAACGCGACTGAAACTGTCGAATTTCAGAGCACAGTTTGTGTCGACAGCGGCGGTTATTATTTTTGCGCTTGTTGCTTTCAGTCGCCACTTTTGCATCACACGCAGCTGAACGCATAAAATGGATCCTAGATGTTTAGTAGACTGCCTCAACGCGAATATGCGCACCCCGCTTTAGAATTTAGAACTGCTTAGTTTCGCGTTAATGCTGCGCACATTCGCTGCACACACTAATGTGCGGGGAGTCTCTTGTTGGCACGCAAAGTAGCACATCCTGTCTGGACAGCACAGCTGCATGTGCGCTAAGTTTTATTAGTCATGTTTTAGCCGGCTGCACACATTTCGGAGCTGTAACAAAAAAGCGTGCTGCTTGAACAGTCGGCCCACACACGTGCCACGGCCTCTCTAGCTTCACTTTCTGCACCTTCTGAAGAATGGGCAGCACCAGTTTCTTTCCCGAAGGTCGAGTGAGAAAGTTGCTTTACTCTCAGCCCAATATTAAGAGCTACACATCACACATCACCATAGCATCATTATACTGCACATGAACTGCACATACTGCACAGCACATGAACGTAAGCAACCATCATATTTAGCAGTGTGTGCGTGTGCCGTCGTTGTGCGACTTGCTCCTTGCACATTTATGAATTTTCAGGAAGACTTTGCTGCACCTAAAAAGACAGGAGCAAAAAGAGATGAAGCTGCCCTCTATAGAGCATTCCCTTTTATAATAGGGAGTGCACAGGATGAGGGGTTGCTTTCTTTTTGCTCCTATTTAGGTGCATTCGTGTGGAGAGCGCAGGAGCATTAACTGGTTGAGGCAGCACGCCGAAACTTGTTGAGTACTTTCTGGGACCCTGCAGTTCCTAGTGTGTAGTGACCATGGATAAGGTAACCTTCGAGAGACACGGCAATGAACGAAGCAATGTGCACCTTGCGAATTCCAGCACTGCTTTTAAGCCTGCCATGAATGGTGACCATGCTGATGGCAAGTACCTCAAGGGCTCCTCGGCAAAAGCGTCCAATTCCGGTGCTATGACATAAATCGTTGACTGCAGCGCCTATTTCACCGCGCGAACTTTATTATTCCGATCAAATTGCTAGAAAGTAAGCATAATTTAATACAGAAAAGTTATCGAATGCTTTCATTCAGGAAAGCCTGCAAGCAGTATATGACTGTTGAAAACATCTTTTTTTTTTTTACTACGCAACACGCTCTGTGCGCGCGGCCACAAGCAAGCATGTACAAGCATCCCGTCTTTTGCGGTTATTGATAATCAGCGCCTGTCCTCGAGTGTCTTTCCTTTCGTCCCTGTCAAAAGTCGCGCTGTTCCTTTTTGAAATGATAATTATTGAAACCATCACTATCCCCTTTGATTACGAGAAGACATCACAAGTTAGTAAGAACAAGCCCACAATGCTGTCGCGCACTGAACTTAGGCTAATGTGCCGGCTTAACTTATGCCTTACCAGCGTTCTATGCGGAGATGCGGCTTCCTTAGCAGCGGTTTTGATAGTAAGTTAGCGTGGTGTGAAGTAACTGAAAGATGAATAGTATAGAGGCAAAGTCACAAGCAAGTGCCATTTTACTTTTGATGTAACATCCCACCAACGCCCAATGTAACGTATTGTGGATCCTCGGCGTAGAGATTCCTTACAGGTTTCTCTTCACTTTCATGGTTAACGAAAAGCGCACTGGTCGCAGCCCATATCGGTTTGCAGGCTTTGAATCTCAGACATAACAGCGCCCTACTGTGTGTGTCCGAGAAACACATATCAGGAAATGGGGGGGGGGGGGGGGGCGGACAAGGACTCGTCAAAACACAGATATCCCGCAAGATCCTGGCCCGGCATGACGTCATATCTTGCACGTTGGTCACATGTTTTTTTTTTTGGAGGGGTGGGGGGGGGGGGGGGGGGACCAGGACGGACCCCAGACCAGGACGGATTTTTCTTTAACTGCGAGGTTTATGAGAAAGCTGTATAGCTTTCCTTTGTAGCCATATGGCTGCGATTGGGTGTATGACAATGAGTAATTACTCCCTTATTACATCTTGCACGTTGGTTTAAATATAGTGGCTTAACCAGCTGCCCATGCCATGTGCTAAGCCAGCGTGGTCAAGCCAGTCCGCGTAGAGTATTTAGGCTATTTGCATTTTAATCCTGACAGCTGCAACATAAAAAAAATTAGTTTTGATAGCACTTGCTTTATACCGTCCACGGTTTAAGAATATATTCTTACACCGTGATGCCGTCTCAAGAGTAAAGTTTCGTACAAATGGGGAACAGAGTGATGCCAAGTGCCTTAAATATTGGCTTATGTGTTCTAGTCGTGGAACATTCACAATATTTCCAAGAGCTTTCTTTTGAAGGATATGCAAGTGGTTGATATTAGTAAATGACGTGGCGCCCTGAGCCAATTAGCAATAATTAACAACAGAAGAGAACAGTGAATTATACAGCAGGAAGTATCACAATCCACACAAAGTGCCGACAACCGATAGCTTGTTCACCACAATTTAAAACTGATCATTCCATAAATAATTCTTATTATAAATGACTCCTAGACCTTTTACCGCTGAAACTATTGGGATCAGCGACGAACGCATCCTTAAACAAAATGGCGGAACGTAAGTAGGCTTACTGTGAGGCCTAAAAAAGCACGGCTTTCGTTTATTCAGTGCTTATGCCAATTAATTAATTTAGACCATTCTAGAAATGAATGTAAACGACCTGAGGTTTGTTGCTCAAGATCTAGCAAATATGTGGCTCTGAAGAATAAAGTTATGTCTGCGTAATTGACAAAAGTTGTGAGCTTACTTGTTCAGACGACGTCATAAACATAAATGAGGAACAGCAGTGTTTCAAACCTACTTTTTGCGAAACGCCTGAACAGATGCGCCTGAAATCTGATTAATCATTGTTTATTTTTAGTTGTAGTACTGGAAATTTAAATAGAGTTGAATTATTTAAATATACTTCCCGCGAAAACCGTAGTGTTCGAGCTCAGCTGACATTATCTCGTGACTGATGCGATTAAACGCTGTTGAAGAGTCGATGAATATGCCAAGAGTGAGAAGTTCCCGCTAAAACGACTCTAATATCAGCTCTCTTTGGGTTAGAATGGTGGTTTTCGTCGAAAAATATTTCCTAAATCGTTGCTGGCTGGGCGTTAATATGTTTTATTTGTTACAAAAACTAGATATTCATCTAAACAGGATCTTTTTGAAACACTTTGAAAAAACAGAGAGAATGGATACTGAGCGATAATTTAACAGAATATTTTTGTCTCCACCTTTATGAATGACTGTGACTTCAGAAATCTGCATTATTTTGGAAATTCTTATGTACTTTGCAACAATTAAAATATATTCTAACACTGGGCTATAAATCAGCAGCTTGTTTCACTGGTGAAATTTTGTGGTTATCAATATCAAGTGATTTGCTGTTGTGTAAAACAAGGAGGCAATTTTTGGTTTCATTAGCATGTATTGGCGACAGGAATTCACTGAAAATAACCCGCAAGTCAAGACATTTCACATTAATGAGATCGTTGTTCTCGTCTACCTGAGACGTTAAATTATCTGATAAACTTTTCCCACTCACTGGTTCATTGTCAACTAAAATTTCAAGCTCACCACTAGCAGTTGTGCCTCGATTTAAAATTCGGCTGATGCTTTGCCACACAAGATCTCTCCTTTTTAATAAGCCTTGGGTAAACAATTTTTCCATGCACTCTTGTATCGCCTGACGAAGAAAGGACGCAACTTTGTTTTAAATCGTACAATATCGTCCGGTGACCTGGTTTGGATAAAGCGGTTGTAAAGGTCTGTTTTCCTTTTTATCATTTTAAGGAATTCTTTTATCATCCACGGCTTGCGAACTTTATATGGCTTTTTGATGGTTTATGGTTTATGGGGGTTCAACGTCCCAAAACGACTCAGGCCGTGAGGAACGCCGTAGTGAAGGGCTCCGGATATATCGACCACCTGGGGTTCGTTAACGTGCACTGACATCGCACAGGACACGGGCCTCTAGAATTTCGCCTCCACCGGAATCCGACCGCCGCGGCCGGGATCGAGCCCGTGTCTTTCGGGTCAGCAGCCGAGCGCCATAAACACTGAGCCACCGCGGCCGCTGGACTTTGTGGAAGTTACAAGAGGAAAGCTTGTTTCAAGTATAGACTTAAATATGGTAATAAATGCACAGTAAGCATTCTCTGGGTCATTTTTGTTGTGCACAACATTTCGGTCAACATTTGCAAGTGCTACCGAAAGCAATTCAATGTGTCGTAATTAATGCTCCGCTATTCTATCGTAGGAAATATGCATTGTTTTTCAGAAGTTACACTCAACAATGAAGTATATTGAAAAAGGTCATTCATATGGACATATAATTGAGCTATGCACAACGTCTACGAAGGCGCTTTTTCTTTTGAAAGGACTTTGGGCAGAAAGCAGTCAGCGTTACGACTCATTCTAAACACTGAAACTTGTACAAGTAAACGCAAGATGTATGGAATCGACCGTAGTGTCCCTTCAAAGAGCTTGTGCTTCATAGCATGTACATACACTTTCGATATTCTTTACACTTTCTGAAAAATGTTTAATGTCAAGTAAGATATTTAATCTATGCAGGCCCTTCTTCGTGTCAGCGCATGAGTCGTCAGCGGAAGTCCCGTCTTTGTTGTGGCAGTCACAAAAATCTTCAAACAACTGCAGTGTCATGTCGTTTTTGTTTCTATTATTTTTTTTATCTAGGTGTAATACAAGAGGTTCGAGTCAATTCTAACTCGCTTAACTCGAATATACGGTTTATTCGAACTGACGCTTCGGTTCCGTCAACACCGTGTGCATTAAAAAGGCTCCCCTTAATTGTAACTCCACATAATTCGAACAAATATTTTGCCACCTTCGGGTTCAGATTATTGAATGTAGTTCCATATATGTAGCGAGAGTAGGCGGTGCTTTAGTAAGTGCTCTGTTGCTTCCTATCCTTTATTATTTTTTTTTCCAAGAGCTTCCGTCCGGCGACATCTGCGCTAGCAAGCAGCAGCATTTATAATCGGTAAATTTTCCGCGTCGTCACCGCCGTCTAAGAGGCACGCAGCATGGTGGAGGACTTTGGATTCATTGCAAACATTTCAGGTTCTTTGAGGTGCACCAAAACCTTAGCACTCGTACTAGTGGATTCGAACTCGTTACTCAGGGCTAAGCTGCAGAAACGCCGCAGCCACTCCGGCGAGTAAGATGAGCATTTAGGCAGTCGTTACACGTGTATTCAGTCTGAATGCTCAAAAGTTGGTGGCCACTTTCTGTGAGGGCGAAATTTTAGAATAAAACTAAATGAAATAAATTTTCCACATATTTGCTCGAATGCTTCGAAAGAAGAGCTCGCGTAAACTATTATGCTGCCTTTGAAAGCTTGTAGAATCGGTATTATTAACTGGAGGTCGCCTAAGTTTGAATACAATTGAACGAAGTGTTTTTATATATTTACTTATTTTGCAACCACATTTCACGCTTGTTATTACTCTAAGGGTGGTTACATCAAAGTAAAGAAGTTGTAGCTAGCAGCGAGTAGCTACCGTTAACTCCTCGTAACTTATTCGTTCATCGGCGAGCGACAAAGTTGCCGAAACCAAGGGAAAGCTTTCACCACTAATTTCCATCACAGGCAAAATAGAGAAAAGAAGTAGTGGTGATCTCTCGTTACACGTGTGATAACCTGCAATCAGTTGGTTCTGGCGTTATCCTGATTTTTTCTGCTTCTTTTTACCCTAGTGCCATGCATTGACGCCACCACTCCCTGCACCCAATTTTAGTAATTCTGCGCAGTACACCGACGGCTGAAAACGTGTTAATCTTTAAACTCCCCTCTGTGTATCATATCAGATGAAAGCACGCAAGCTATCTCTGTAGGCTTCCTTACCACGTGCTTATCCCTCGCCCTCTGTTTTCACTAACCCCTTTCCACCTTCGGCTGTAAGTATCAGCGCTGAATAAACAAGCACGTTCTTTGTTATCCAGACACACTGGCTGTCCATTCCTGTCGTCCCGCTCGAGGACGATACACTCTGTACTCTAGGTTGTTGAGCATTCCACGACATTATTATGTTTCGAATACAGTGCAACGAAAGGCAAACGCGTGAAACAGACATCGAACAGCCTCTTCTCCGTTCGTTCGTCTTCATTTGCGATTCATCCATGGCATCTTGTTTCGTTAATAAGCCCAAATGCGCACATACTCACGTCCAAGAAACACCGCTAAAGCTAGCTGCAGCCAAAGGCATAGCCTGTCGTTGCTCAGGTGAGGTTTCGTTTTGATTTAGTTGGCGCACAATTACAAGGCGCATGTTTCGAAGTGTTTGTTTTTTCGAGCAATGCCGAAGCTTGAAATTCACTGCGCCTGTGTAGGTGGTGCTGTGCAGGAAAGCAGAGTTCTTTCGCAACAACCTATCTGTACTCCAGCGTCCCTCTTTGCTGTGCCGTAAGTCTCAATGCATTAGGCGAAAAAATGGACAATGACACAGTTGTTGCTGGTCGTGAAACAAAACCTTGACGATTTGAAACGAACCCACGTTTGGTGACAACGGGAAACACGAAGTGTTACCAGGCTTACACCGGGATGTCCAATTTAATCTTAGTAATAAGAATAATAATTCATTGCTTCGGTGCTTTAGCAATTGTTCTAGCAAGTATGGAGCTGTATACTTCAAACCTGACATTTTTTTCTCGGAGACCCGCGATGGCCGTAGTAAATGAACACTTGCGGCTGGGCTAGTTGTTCCTGACGGAGGGCAAGAAAGTCGCACGACCTGGCTGACCTCCACTAAAGCCGGCTGTTCATAGTGCTGCAGCGAATTGCCGAGATGAGGCGTCGTATAGGGGGTCGGCAGGAAGACCGCAACATAACAGACGTCGCAAAGGGTAGCCAAAGTGACGTGAGTGCCGTAAGGGCGGGGTCCCACGCATTTCGGACGTGCAGCCGTCCTGTGTTTTTCTTCATTTTCTTTGCAGCGTCAGATCGCTCGAGAACGCACGTCCGCGTTGGCCCTTCCTCCCACCGAGGTTACGTGCGCGCTGATGAACCCTTGCATAGCTTTCGAAATGGCGCTGTACGGCCCTCATCGGTCGTCAGAAAACGGCGTTGCTCGGACGGACGGAGGGCCTCGACTGGACGCGCTTGCGAAACAGGCCTGCCGCTACAGACAGTGCTCTCGACCAAGTGTCGAAAGCAAAGACAGCTTGTTACTCAAGCTCTGTGAGAGTTGAGCTGTTTTGCAACTGGCAGCACAGTGTTTCACTCTTCAGAGCGGCGGCACTGATGGCTGGCAGAGGTTGGCTGCACTATAGCGCGCACAAGCCAGCAAGTCTACAAACGAAAAATTAAACAGCTATGCATTAAGGCTTCTTGTTGAGCTGCTTGGTGTGTATCCTTAAAAGGTGGTAAGCATGGGCAGAAAAACGGGCGGGAGAATGTCTGTTGTTTTCCGCGAAAGAAAAACCAGGACGCCTATGCAAAAAAAAATGAATTCCCCCGCGAGCAAGTCAGGATAATGTGCGCCAAAAAGCATGCGGACCGATATGTGGAATGCCGAAGCAGCGTTATATACCATATTCCACTATCGCGTCGGCGTTGCTACGTAGGTCAGACAAACGAACGGCTGACTGAGCCCGTTCGCAACTTAAAGGGAACGACCGGAAGCACTCTGGTGATTCATTGTTGCAAATGTGAAGCTGACAGCCATTTTCTTGCAGGACAGAGACGACAGGAACGAACGAAGACGCGCGCACACCAGAGATATTTGAAGCGTTCTGGATACACAAGAATAGTAAACCGTGCGTTAGCACCCCATCGATAAAGCTGAAAAAAATAAGAAATCAGGTGTGCGTGCGTGCGTGCGTGCGTGCGTGCGTGCGTGCGTGCGTGCGTGTGTGTGTGTGTGCGTGTGTGTGTGTGTGTGTGTGTGTGTGTGTGTGTGTGTGTGTGTGTGTGTGTGTGTGTGTGTGTGTGTGTGTGTGTGTGTGTGTGTGTGTGTGTGTGTGTGTGTGTGTGTGTGTGTGTGTGTGTGTGTGTGTGTGTGTGTGTGTGTGTGTGTGTGTGTGTGTGTGTGTGTGTGTGTGTGTGTGTGTGTGTGTGTGTGTGTGTGTGTGTGTGTGTGTGTGTGTGTGTGTGTGTGTGTGTGTGTGTGTGTGTGTGTGTGTGTGTGTGTGTGTGTGTGTGTGTGTGTGTGTGTGTGTGTGTGTGTGTGTGTGTGTGTGTGTGTGTGTGTGTGTGTGTGTGTGTGTGTGTGTGTGTGTGTGTGTGTGTGTGTGTGTGTGTGTGTGTGTGTGTGTGTGTGTGTGTGTGTGTGTGTGTGTGTGTGTGTGTGTGTGTGTGTGTGTGTGTGTGTGTGTGTGTGTGTGTGTGTGTGTGTGTGTGTGTGTGTGTGTGTGTGTGTGTGTGTGTGTGTGTGTGTGTGTGTGTGTGTGTGTGTGTGTGTGTGTGTGTGTGTGTGTGTGTGTGTGTGTGTGTGTGTGTGTGTGTGTGTGTGTGTGTGTGTGTGTGTGTGTGTGTGTGTGTGTGTGTGTGTGTGTGTGTGTGTGTGTGTGTGTGTGTGTGTGTGTGTGTGTGTGTGTGTGTGTGTGTGTGTGTGTGTGTGTGTGTGTGTGTGTGTGTGTGTGTGTGTGTGTGTGTGTGTGTGTGTGTGTGTGTGTGTGTGTGTGTGTGTGTGTGTGTGTGTGTGTGTGTGTGTGTGTGTGTGTGTGTGTGTGTGTGTGTGTGTGTGTGTGTGTGTGTGTGTGTGTGTGTGTGTGTGTGTGTGTGTGTGTGTGTGTGTGTGTGTGTGTGTGTGTGTGTGTGTGTGTGTGTGTGTGTGTGTGTGTGTGTGTGTGTGTGTGTGTGTGTGTGTGTGTGTGTGTGTGTGTGTGTGTGTGTGTGTTAGCGCTTGTCCGTGTTTCTTTCCTCCCGCGTATATGTTCGCTTGCGTTGTTTTCCACCTTTTAAAGCTATACAGTAGTATCGCTGGTTATGTACGCTATACATATATGCGTTGATCTTTTCGGTTTAAACCAATAAAAACCGATAAACGTAAGTCGAATTCTATTTTCTGAATTCGGTTTTAACCTTGAGTAGGCGTGACGCTCAAAGGAGAAAACCAGCAGAGCTGGATCGGTGTCGTGCGTTTTGGTGTCATTGCTCCGCTACGATACACGCCTCTGCAGACGGATGTTCCACCCTCTCGAAACGCCGTCTGCTAACGTAGCGCTGTTCTCTGTCATCACCCGCTTAGGGCGGTTGCCCGGTTAAGCGGGTTCTTCTCAGGGCACTGACGCTAAAACAGGCGCCGCGAAAATGTCATATTCTGGCTACCGCAACGGTAAAGCGGCAGTTCCATCGTTGCCGTCAACAGGAAGACCGAGTGGTGACCCGTTCTCTCACTCGACCCAGCACATCAATCCAACTATAAGATGACAGCCTACCTGTTGCCATTCAACTCCTACTCAAGTTTTTGTCTGGCGGGTCCATCAGTTTGCTTCCATTCCCTTCTGAATGTCGACCGCAGTTCCTCCTACAAGCACAACGTTAAATACGAACACCTGTGCTTTAATTACTTTCAATTCAAATGGTCGGGCTCACAAGAAGGGCAATGCAAAAAAAACAGCGCGAACAAACGGGGACTAGACGAAGAATACACAGGACCAATTCTTCGTCTAGTCCCCGTTTGTTCGCGCTGTTTTTTTTGCATTATGTATCATCAACTCGCCCGCTTATCTATCCTGTTGAAGAAGGGCAAGAAAAATTATAAGTGACTTAAGACTGCACCACTATAATATATCACCGAAAAAAAAACGTAATCATCTGTAGAAAATAATATTCGCCGGAAAAAACCGAGAACTGAGTTCTGAAATAAAAATCGATAAAAGACCGCCAAATTTCCAGAAAATAAGACCGAATAGTACAACCCTTAGCTATACAGCTTTCTGAAACGAAAACATTTTGCTTGAATAGACCAGGCAGAAGTGCAGCCAGAAGGTGCGTCGTTATCATTAGAGGGCTAGTATACCTGAATTACAAATGACTGTGAAAAATTGTGTGTTCATGGCCAAGGAATTCATCTTGCTGTATGCTACCCTCTACCTGGTATACCCGGTGGAAACTTCTTAACTTCTTAACTCCGATATACAGTATTGCCATTTGGTATGGGGCTCAACGACTGAATGCAACATCAACAAATTGCTGCTATTGCAAACAAAAATGCCGCGCATTACTGAAAACCTACCGCATACGTGCACACTGAGCCTGCCTTTAAAAAATTCATCTTCGTAAAATTCAGAAAATATAGACCCAAAGACTATAAAAACAATTTTATCTAGGTTTAGATATAGCGATCAAATGCCCCTTCAGTATCGCCTACCCAAACTTCTAAACAGTTTGCACTACAGAGGTATAGAAAATTTCCTCCTAACTCCATCAGAATTCAATTTGCTCATGATCAGTCACCCTTAATAATTATGTTCCACCATTCGCCAAGACATTTTGACGCTGCATTAATCCGAGGACATATTATTGACCTATTTCTGCATTGTTTGATTTTGAAGCTATCCCAACATTTTTAACTTTGCGTTATAAACATTTCTTTTTTTTTATTGCGACAGTGTGCCTGCTGCTTTCTGCGTATTGTAGCCATTGTTATCTCTTAAACTGCTCCAAATGTTATGTACGTATGCCTCCCATTGCCGTTGTTTGTATAGGGGTCGAGGACTCCTCAATCTGCTTGCATGAAGGTTTTACTTCGACCTAGTTCATCCTAGAGAATGGGAAATAATTAATAAATTAATTAATTAATCTGCTTCAAAATTTTGAAAACTCCTACCATGGAGCCCCTCTTCATCCCTTTCACTTCTTTTATTTGTAGAGTATCGTAGAGAGTATCACACACGCACACTCCCTGCGTACCGAAACAACTAGGTTTTATTAAAACGTTGCGGTGTAATTCATGGAGTACGCAATTTTTGCGTCTCGGAGATAACAGTATTATACGTGGAACGATGTGAAACGGGCCGAAATCGAACACGTTTTATCGTAAGCTGCCGCGGTGGCTCAATGGTTACAGCGCTTGGGTGAAAGACACGGGTTCGATCCCAGCCGCGGCGATCCAATTTCGATGGAGGTGAAATTCTAGAGGCCCGTGTACTGCGTGATGTCAGTGCACGTTAAACGATCTGGAGTCCTTCACTGCGGCGTCCTTCATAGCCTGAGTCGCTTTGGAACGTTGAACCCATATAAAAATGTCCTATGGGCGTCTGTGGAAAAAGCTATGTCCGTCTATGGCCTTTTATGAACGTCTATAAGCACCCACAGAGGTGCTTATTGCCAGCTATTGAAAAATCTATGCCACTAAAGCTATAGCTTTGGAACCATACAACTGTCTTAAGCTCTCTATAGAAAATAATATCAGTCTCTATATACAGCTATATATAGAAATAGGAAAGGTTTATAGCTATTTGGGCCAAAATCCTATAGCCGGCCATAGGAAATTTTTGTATGGGAACCACCTCAAACCAAACATTTTGTCGCATTGGCAGCGCTGCGTTGTAACTTATCAGACAATGAACATTAAATTACGTATGCTAGTGGCGCTGCCGAGAAAATTCATCAACATACGCTCAATATGCGCGCGCGCAATTTTAGAGCTGCAATGAACCACAAAACCCTTCCTTCCAGTGGGTGACGTGTATTACGAAGTGTGGGATGGTGCTTGGCTGGTTATTGTGCGTTGCATCAATGCATTTACATTGTAATCTTTACGCCGACGTGCCCCGATAAACTTACATTTGTATCATTTCCATGCTTCCCCCTGGCACCTTCCAAATTATTTTTACAGGACAGCAGGATCAGCTTCAGGAACGTCTACCATGCTGTAAGCGAAGTGCTCATCGCCTTTCTGCTTCATATACAGGGTGTCCCAGCTAAAATGAACCAAGGTTTAAAAAAAAAAACCAAAGCTTTCTTCTGAACTGAAATCAAGTGAATATTGCTGGGAGTTCAGCATTTTTTCCGTTTCACCGACTTTAATAATTAGTTGACAATTATTAACTTTTTAAATACGTTCCTGAATACTGATGTGTAAATAGGAAAGTTGTCGAGCGCCACAAAAAGTAGCCCCGACCAGGTGCTTCCCATCAAGTACCCTTAGCGTAGCCGTTTTTATTCGGCAAGAACGAAAGCCTGCGAATTTTTTTTAAAAATACCACATGACAGCGTGCTCCATGCGACAGAATACGCCGTCATTACCGCTCATATCGGAGCCAAGTACGCTGTTAGTCGCCGTTCTATCCGCTCTGCGAAAAAGAGCAGCTCTATTCGCTTGTCGGGGGAAACGAAGACGAAGTGTCCTTGCTAAGGTGGCTGCACATCGCTCCAGTGGAAAATCTCGCAATCCGCGTAAATACGTTCCTTATGTCAAGAGAATTAACTTCACACCATCTGAGGAAGCTCCCGAAGCTCATGCGCCGCCTGACTCGGTGGCATTCAGCAGGTGTCCATCAGTTATCCCTGCAGCTGGACGGTGCTCCGAGGCTAGGCCTAGGGCCAGCGGTGACGCGCTGGCAGAGGTCGCTTCGCCGGCGTCGTTCACGACGGCTTCATCAGCCCCTCTTTTGACAACTGAGCCTAGATTCCGGCTCCTGGTTCCTGCTGCTGGTCCATCAGCGGCAGCGCACATCCCGCCTTCTCCAAATGCACCTCAGCCCTTGAGCGATCTGCCCTCTGGGAGGAACTCGGCAATGGCTGCCCAGCCTCCACTGCTGGATGGGGCTTCAACCGTGTTGCGTGAGGAGAGCTCTTCAATGGACCTGTCTTCAGCACCTCCATTCGTGCAACCCGATTCCCGCAGTTCTCAAAAGCGCCCATCAGGGGACGCTGCACTGGATCCGTCTTCTGCCAACTGCAGCTGACAAGACAAGCGTTCCTGCCTGCCGTATGCCAACCAGGTCGTGCCGACATCGGGATCGGTATCGTATAAAGTGGCCATTAGAGCTCTGGCAGCCAAAAACTTGGAAAGCCTGGCGAACCTGGACTCATGTCTTGGGACCAAAGGTCACCGTGGCTTCACGGCTAGAACTAAATCTAATACCATCGCTGTGTGGCTCCCGACTTTGGCTGCTCTTGAGCGTCTGCAAACGCTCAAGTGCATATCGATTACAAGCGAGATCTCGGTGCCGGTCCAGGTGTACCTAGTAGAAGGTTCGGACCTACAACGCTGTGTTGTTTACAACGTCGACGTGGCCGAAGACCAGACGACTCTCCAGCGTGAGTTATACTGTGCAACTCACCGTGTCATCCAACCGCGGTATATGGGAAAGGGGCGCTCTTGCATCGTCACACTGCAAGGCCCACCAACTCCTCCAGAACGACTTTACTACTATGGCTGTATTCTGCGGCCTCGGCCTTACAAACCGAGTGCTGTTTATTGCTACAGCTGTTTCAGACCTGGCCACATGCGCCGATCATGCCTTTTTGCAACGTGAGATGAGGCTCGGCCACAAGGCACACCGTCTTACAGGTGTGGACTTTGCAAGACTGACGACCATGAGATCACCTCTAACTTGCCCCACAAAACAGAAAGCTACTGAAAAGGTTCGGCGTGGGATCCGTAAGCAAGTGCCTCCGAATGAAAACAGAGCCCCGATACAGACATCCAACAGGTCTTCTGCAGCACTGCAGGATAACTCAACAACATTCCTCCTCCGATTTATGGTAAACAACTTATCTAACCTGACATCAGTTCTTTTATAACGCTTGGAAGGCTAATCGAAAATGGCGAGTACACGTTGTTGTGGTGTGCTCCAGTGGAACTGCAGATGCCTCTCCACAAAGCTGAGAGAGCTCAAATCTCGACTTCGTATGTACAAGCTCCAGGTGTGGGCCCTGCTACTGCAGGAGACCAATGCCTTGCCATCCATTCCGGGCTTTAATGGATACATTTCTCTTTCAATGAACGACCGTCGTCTGCACACTGCTGGCCCTCCAGGAAAGGCGGCGTTATAGGTTGATGCGCCTTTTCCTCAAGTTCGCCTCTCTATAGAAAACTGGTGCACCTCATGCCAAGAGGTAGTCGCAGTGGCTGTGAAGCTTTTCAAGTCAACGGTTGTGGTCGTGTCATACTATGTAAGACCCGCCGGTGGAGCTCCCTCCCGCATTAATCTGGGGTGCATGGTTATCAGCTCTACGACGACAACACCAGAAAACAAACAAGAAAATTCGACCGTAAGAATATTGGGCTTGACAATACACGAGTCAGGAACAGGAACTGCTTGGCTTTCTCGGGGTAAAAAGCAAGCAATTCAGGCGTTGGGTCTGATTAGACGCATTGCTCCTAAAACAGGCGGAGCCCGCTCATGTTGCACGACAGTTGGTGCGGGCGGCGGTTCAACCGCGCCTCGTTTACCAAACCCAATTCCAGCACTCGACGAGGGCTCAATGGGATTGCCTTGAAGCTGTTAATCGAGAGGCAATGATGGTCATCACTTGCCTTCCCCGCATCACCCCGATCGTGGCGCTCCAAGAACATGCGCAGCTGAATACTCAGATGAGCTGGTGCAGCAACGACGCGATGCTCGTCGGCTTAAGTCTAACCCTACACACACAACGTGTGCACTCCGAGCATATGCTTCATCGCACTCCATTCTACAGCCGCCCCCGCCAGTTCTTCCTCCTTGGCGCTTTGTGCAGCTAAGCGACAACAAGCCAACTGATCTACGTCTGCCATCATCTACCCGCGTGGCATCGTTTCGCGACCAAATTACAGAGCAAGACGCCAATCTGCCGCATGGCTCCATCGTTATATACGTTGACGCAAGCATCCAGGCCTGCGAAGCTACAATGGCAGTTTACTGTCCTTGCAAGCCTGCGCTGAACAAAAGTCCAGGTTTCACCTCTCGGAACCTCCTTCGTCTTTCTGTGCGGATGCTTGCGGTTCAAGAGGCACTTAGCTCTGTGGTCGCTGTTCCCATTCTACCTACGGCCCGCATTGTCATTCGCATCGACGCACTGCACGTCATGCGCCTACGACGACGCGTCAGTCGCACCCCAGAAATCTGCCATGACATCCATCGTCTAGCAGCACGCATCCCGCAGCAAATCCGTATTAAGTGGGTCCCACGGGATCTGCTGACCTCTCAAAGCCAGGCAGATTCAGCGACCCGCCTCGCGAGCCTAGGCTCATCATTGCCTCGAGTCCTTCATTTGTACAACGTCACCCTCCTTTCATCAAGAAAGGAACTCCTCCGGCGCCGCACACGTGCTCTCATCCCTCCGTGTGCGGTAACCCTCCCCCGCGGTCTTACCCGTGCAGAGGAGGTTGCGCTTAGGAGGATCCGGGTCGGGGTTGCCCTCACACCTGCCGTCACTCGAAAGTGGCCTCAGTACCGAGATTTATTTCCTCGGCCTGGGTGTACAATAAGTAAACACGAGGACATTGCAGCTGACATTCATCACTTTCTGTGGGACTGCCCAGCTCTCAAGCCTACAAGGATCCGGCACCTGAAGGTAGCGGGTCTTTCACCAAGCAACCTTGCTTCATATATTGCCTGGACGCAGGGACCGTAACATCGTTCTCTACTGGACTTCATCAAATCAGCTAACCTTTCTCCATTAATTTAATCACTACAACACCCTTCATCACACTTTCACCCATCATTGATACCCTGAGGCAATAAATTTCGCTTTAAAAAATTCGCCTGTCGGTCGAATCAAGGAAGACGAAAAAAAAAGTAGCCCAACCTCACTGACTCAACGTCGCGAACGTTGATGTTACCAGCGAAACTGCCTGGCGTTTGGCTTCTCTCGCTCGAAGCTCGAGATCTTCAGCCCTCTGCTCGCGCATGGTTTCGGCATCCCTCGCGCGGGCTTCTGGATTCGCCCGACGACGCTGTGTCCTTTCGCGCGAGAACTCCATCTGGCGCTCCCGACAGGCGGCTTCTTCCGAAGATCTGCGCGCGACTTTACCCATTTTCCGATCATTCGAGAAACGTCCGCCAAACGAATTCGTAGCACTCCGAATCATCTGTTGGGCGCGCACTCTCCAATTGGCCGACTCCTCTCCTCGAAAGCGACCACCTGTGCTCGGCGCGTGCTCTCACCCGCGCCTTGGCACCACCCACCTCCACCTGGCGGCCGCTGCCCCTCTCCCCACTCGCTGCACCTGTGCTTGGCGCTTGCTCTCCCCCTCGCTAGGCTATGCCCTCTCCCCATTGCTACGCCCGCGTTACCACGCCTTGTCCCATAAAAGTGTCGACCAAGAACAGCTTCCCTGTTAAAAACCACTACTTAGTCAGTAGCTTGTCTAAGACATCTGCACTCTGATCGGATTGTGCGACGCAGCCATATCGTTCGTAGAATTCAGCTTTCATTCCACGCAGTGTCGAAGAGCGGGCGCTTGTGAGCTGAGTGCGCTTGATTACTGTCGCGCCGGATATCACTGCTAGGAAGCTCTCGTTCCTAATGCACCAAGCATGATGCCCTTGGGAGCGGCAGGAGGCGACAAGAGAAGGCTGCCAATGTATACCGAATGTGGCACTGCGGAGGAAGACATGCCGGAAGCACAGTAAGGAGGATGTTACTTGACGCTGGGTTAGCTGAGAAAATCCACAGCCATTTTTTTTTTAAATCTTGGTCTATCATAGCTGGGACACCATGTATACTTTCGTTTGAATTTAATGATCTCTTCCATAGACGACATGAATACATGATCAGTTTTTTAGAGATTTTGCACGCCGCCGCGGTGGCTCAGTGGTTATGGTACTGAGCTGCTGACCCGAAAGGCGCGAGCTCGATCCCGGCCGCGGCGGCCTAATTTAGATGGAGACTACATTCTAGAGGCCCGTGTTCCGTGCGATGTCAGTGCACGTTAAAGAACCCCAGGTGGTCGAAATTTCCCAAGCCCTTCATTGCGGTGTCCCTCATAGCCTGAGTCGCTTTGGGACCTCAATCCCCTATAAACCAAACTGAAGAGGTTTTTGCAGCAGTGTTTTGCGTACTGTCGCAATGAGCATGCGATTTTTTTTAATTTTCACAGTGGTTTCAGAAACACGTTTTTCGAATTCTTTCAGGGTCACAGGTCTGAAGCAAAGACGAAACACAAGGTAAGCCATATAATAAAATGAAAAAAGTGTGCACAAAATGTAAACCACCGTAGAATTAACCATGCAAATGGAAGTAAGCTTTTAGTTTTCAGCACTCAGAACAGCAACAAATGAACGCAAGGTTTAAAATTATATTCCCCTGTAATCCAAACTTTTGTTCTTTATCACAAAAGATACTGTCAAAATTTTTCTTTAGTCGAAAAACACACCCAGCTTTTTGTTGCTTCCAACACGCATATTTCGCGGAACAGATTGCTTACATGTCAAAGTGACTGCAGTATACCGCCACGAATTGCTGACATCGCAAAGTTCTGCTTCATCGCAAGCAAGTAATTCGAATAGCTTATGCAGTTCGAGCAGCCGTGGTTGGATGAAAATACTTCGACAGAAGACTGGCACTTCGGGGAACAGTTGCTTAGTGGCCGAAGGCGTTACTGGTTGGATTCCACGACATGAGGCCCACAGCGTTTCGACGAGAATGTGAAGAGCACATGCATAAAGCTGGCATTCCCAAGCTGGGAAAAAACACGAAGCTATCGACATGAGAAGAGAAAAACGGCAGAACAAGGTATTTCGAACTCGTGGTCAGCGGTGACGCACTGAACCCACCACACAAAGGCCACCTTCAAGCTGGTGGCCTCACCTGCTCGCTACGGCTTAGGAAGAAGCAGTGGTGCATGCGCCAGACACGTCACACGCTCGCAGCACGGATGGTCCGACTCCTCCAGCTGCTTCCCTCACTTTCACAACTGACACCCTTCCCTTCCGAGGGCGCAGATCGGACTTTCTCAAATACAAGGACAGAAGAGTAACGGCTTCGGCAGCGATCGGCGAAAAAACGCGCTCTGGAGCAACGCTGCGATACCTGAAAAAAACAAACCGTCTTGAGTGGCCGCCTCCAATCGTCCGTCACGTTCTTGCCTTCTCACCGAACTCAAGAGAGGCATCAAGTGTGAAGCACGCCATTGGTTCTTCACTTTCTCTGCTTGAGGCAAACTATATATAGGCGCTCCCGTTGCGTATGCGATACACTACATCGTTGGTAGCTAATTGGGATGTCATTTGTAAGGATTCGGCGGTTTATTTCTGGTATGGCATGTCCTCCCACCCTCGAAAGACGTCCACCGGCAAATATCCTCGCAGCGTTCAAATCCTCTGTAGAAAAAAGTATTCAAGCGAACACAGTGTCCTTGCATTCCACAAAATCAGGAGGCGCTTTATGCGTTCAACTCCTCCTCATTTCCACCGATGTGGTCTTAACAGCTATGCGCACTTTTATTTTCTTGTTTCCTAAATATGAGCGTCCTGCACTGAGTAACCTTGTGGCATCCGGAAGCTGTCGGTTGAATCATGTCAGCACGCCAAATTTCAATTTTTACCCCGGTAGTTTCTCCTCTTTCTGACAGAAAAATGCATTTTATGTCGCGCAGCTTATGCTCCTGCTGCTGTTCGAGGTTCAGTTCATCCGAGGACCACTCCGTCTTCAGGGCAAGCACCAAGCTTCCTCGGGGCTGAAAAACAAGTGCGTTCGTAATTCTGCACTTTGATGCTCCCGCCCGCTTCTCCTGCTAGAAACAGATGCTTTCGCTGGCCTTAGAACGGCGTAGTAGAGCCTTGCCTGTCGCGTGCTCATCGCCGACGCTGCTAAGGAGGGCCTCCCTTCTTGGAACACGCAGTTTCTGTGGCCGTCATGAAGCACGACTCGTGGACGCTCTCCAAATTCCGATGGAAGAAGGAGAAAAAGTCGCCGCCACGAGCGGACAGCAAAGCTCCGGGCCTCCAGCCGACCTCGCTCGTGTCTCAAGTGGACCCTGGTGTGGACCCCACAGCAGTGGCCAAATACAAACGCAGTCGTTACATGGACCGCAAGGTTTGCTCTCTGCACTCCTTCCTGCCCTTTTTCGGTGCCCGGTTTTTCGGTGAGAAAGGGCTCTACTAAGGAACACTGTCAAGCGCAGAGCGTTCTCAGCGGCATACCGTTCGTAAAACTATTGCGGATGAAGGCAGTTATCGAACATCTTGGCACTGCGACTGAACGCGCCTATTAGTATGCCTACCCAGAGTGGTTTCTACACTCAGTTCACACCTCACTGTCGTCATGTGCCCACTTTTCTCATGTCACACCTCACCTTTGTTAATGCGAAAGCATGTCTTCCCTCATGAGTGGCGTGGACAGGATATGTCACGCTTTCACCAATCCAAAGCCAATCTACAATCCAATCCACAGCCAACCAACAAGCCAATCAATACTTTCATCCACAATCAGACAAGCCAAACCATAATCCGCAATCCAATCCAGAATCCAACAAGGCAAGAACTGTCAATGGAGAAAACTGCGGTATAGGCGGAAAACGAACTCTGGCCTGCGGCGTGCGAGACGGACGATTCCACTGCGCCGCGACGGTTCGACGTTTGCAGCTGAATAAAGGCCCGTCTCGTGAATGAAGAGTTGTCTTAGAAACGTATCTTCGAGATGTGTACTGAGGCGAACATGAGTAATTACGAGCAGATAAATTGCAGAAGTAATTAACCGAGCACGAAGGTGCGTTTCCGGTAAATTTTCTTCTTGCTTGGCGTGTCGCAGCGCCATCATGCGGCACCCACTGAAAGTCGCAATGTACGACGCTGGTTCAGAAGGTGGCGCGCGCGTAGTAAAGCAGCAGCAGCTCGGCCACTTAGCCATGCCCGAAGCCGCAAATTCAGATGGCGGACCTCGCACAGCTTTCGCATTTCAGCATTAAGTGCACTTCATTTTTTTTTCATAGTGTGAAGCATTTGGCAGGCCACAAATACATCGCTAAAGTGACGCTTACGTTTTTGTGTTAAAAATATTTCTCTAAGCGTGCTTCTTTTCTTCAGTGCGTGCGTGTGTATAGCTGTGAGAAGCGAACATCTCAATTGTCTGCTATATATGAATATGATGAGGGAGGGGCCTGATTACAATTTTCAAATATAGAAGCATGGCGATGACAAATATAACGAGCCACATGACAATTTTCAGCAAGTTTTCGCAGAAGGCATTTCTGGATGTCGTATAGAACAGCAGGATCAAGGTCTTAACACAAAGTAAGCGATAAAACATCAAGACGACAAATAATCATTGCGAAAGACAGACAAGTTCTAGCTGTCGTCCTCGCATGGCAAGCGATAGTGCCATGGAAAAAGTAAGATACCGCGTTATTACAATGCTTTCGTAAAAGCTATAGGTCACATTAGCTGCATCTTTTTTTTGCTGCTGCTGCTGTTGTTGTTGGTGGTGGTGGTGGTGGTGGTGATGATGATGATGATGTTGTTGTTGTTGTGGTTTTTTAATTACGACAGTGTGTCTGCTGGCATAAACTATTATTTAAAAATTTAGGTCACACTGGACTCTCGGAGAAAGTTCAGTAACATCCGGCGGTGTGGCGCAGAAATCCATTCTACACCTGGCGGACGGCCTGGGGGCGGTCCTCACAAGAGCAGGTGTTTCTATCGGATAGCACGCAAAGAGGGGTAGGTCCAAAGCAAGTGTTTAGTGTCCGCCTCGCAGACAGGAGCGGCACAGAAGGGGCATGAATGATACTGTGCCGGCCACGACCAGTTGCCGCTGGGGTGAGGGCGACACGGAGGCGTAACCTTAGAAGCAAGACCTCTTCCCAGTGTGCAAGACCGCCAGGGAGGTCGGTGCCACGCGGTGGGAGAAGCGCTCACGAGGCGCACCGGAGGTTTTCTTTTTCTCCAAGGAGTATTGTCTCCGCTTGAAGGGGACGTGGAGGAGCTGATTCCTGCGACTTGCTCTGTCCTGGTACTACATGACCCACGTTTTTTTTTGTCTTCTCTTTTGAATTATGCAGTTTCTACAGAAGCCCAAAATTGCAGAGGATGTCGCACCGGATGACTTCGGCTCGGCACTTTTCGGATCTCGGGTAAGCGGTTTGCTTTTACCGCGAACTGCAAACTGTGCTCCCATGCGCAACGGTGCCCGATAATATAAGCTGCATCCGCAACTGCGTAGTAATGTAAGAAGAAAAGCCGAAACACAACGTAACAAGCTCGTTTGCAGCCACGCCTATGCGCACGTTTCCTTTCAAGTGACAATCGAAACACGCGCCTGAAGGGATTATCGATCCCTGCAGGGAACAAGCATTCAGCTGGTTGGTGGCGGTTGTGGGTGGTGGTGGTGTAAATGTACAGGCGGGATTAGCCTTACAGTGCCTGTTGTCAATTTCTCCGCCTGAGTGACTGATTTAAGTCATTGCGTTTCTACCGCTGTTCCATAAGGCAGTGAGATGGTCTGATCTGAACTAAGGCATTCCCATCAAGGTGAGGAGGTTGTCGAAACTCCTCCTGTTTGGACTGTTCCAAACAGTTTCTGCTTGCGCAAAGTACACCCAGCAGCCCTGCAAGCACCCACACCAACGGCGACGCCCAGGCAGTCTTCCATGGAAAGGTCTTTAGTCAGCTTGCATTTGCTTTCTCAAATCGTTAAGCCTCCTTGATTTATTCATTCTCTATAACATCCGAAACATATATAATACGAAATAATCACGCGGCCTTCGCGGATTCCCCATCTTGAAGCCAAATCAACGTCCTCTTGATGACAGATATTAAAGTATACGTGTCCAATTATGCCTAATCTTGTAACCGACCAAATTACATTTGGTTGTGTAAGAGACCCGCAATTCGAGTTCTAATACACCAGTTCAGCGGTTAGCATATTCTATAACCCCCAAAATAGTTCGTTGACTTGGACACGTTGGAAATGTGGTTACTCGAACTTTGAAAACGACGTTCTTTCCGTATTTCTGGCGACATCGCGCTCACGACACTGCCACCCGGCCCCGTTCTGCGGCAGCCGCCGCTAGAGCGCGCTCGGCATCGGATTTGCGTTTTTTTCATCAGGGTGGAGACAGCTCCGCCATTTTGAAGCACGGGCTCATTTAGCCACCTCAAAATATTTTTTTTTTTTGCGTAAATCAGCATTTTCTTAGCTTTGAGACGTGGGAGAGTCTAATACTACTCCGTGGAGCGCATATCGCATGTTCTCTCAGGTCATGAATGGTAATATCCCTCAAGAGAAAAGTATGCAACAGCTGTATCTTACCTGTACTCACCTATGGGGAAGAAACATGGAGACTAACGACAAGGGTTCAGCTGAAGTTAAGGACAACGCAGCGAGCCATGGAAAGAAAAATGATAGGTGTAACGTTAAGAGACCGGAAGCGGGCAGAATGGGTGAGAGAACAAACGCGGGTTAATGACATCCTAGTCGAAATGGAGAGGAAGAAATGGGCTTGGGCAGGGCATGTAATGCGAAGGCAAGATAACCGCTGGTCCTTAAGGGTAACGGAGAGGATTCCAAGTGAAGACAAGCGTAGCAAGGGGTGGCAGAAAGTTAGGTGGGCGGATGAGATTAGGAAGTCTGCGGGGATACGGTGGGCGCAGCTGGCAAATGACAGGGTTAATTGGAGGGGTGTGGGAGAGGCCTTTGCCCTGCAGTGGGCGTGGTCAGGCTGATGGTGATGTGCTTCCAGCCATCTTAGTCCCAAAAGTCTTATTTCAGACTAGGTAAATTTTAGAAGCTCTAAGTGGCGCCCCCCGCTCGAACAATTGGTGACACCATCATGTATGGTAAAAGAACGCTGCATCGAGGCACACTGCTTCATTCGTTTCGTCCGTGCGTTGCGTGTAAGTTGCGACTGAAGCGGGGCTAGCTCGAGGAAAGGATGAGCTGACCAGAGCAGAAGCGAATGGCTGTTTGCTCGACTGAGCCGGTATGTCATTCGCATATCCTGAGGTATACAGTCTTCGCGAAGAGCAACCAGGCTGCCGCGAAGGCTGCGGGAGCAGGCGCGGGGACGTGCGGTGGTGTTGCGTTCGCTCGCGCTCGCCGGCGCTTGTCTGCAAGCTCCAAGGGTACACAGCACCTGACGTAACTTCGCGCCCTCACTCTCGTTCATTAGGTGATAGAAACAAGCGCATATGATGTGCGGGCTGCACTTTAACGTTTCCAGAGCACGGTTGTGCTGAGCGAGGGCTCCCAGTGTGGCAACAGTGCTGTTCGTCCTTTTCGGGCAACTGCCCTGAACGGGATATGTGTCGCATTTTCTCGCTATATAATTATGCGTGCTTACGTATGTTATGGGCGCCGCCACTGAAACGGATCAGCAAAACAGCGCTCTTCTGCGCGTTTGATGTGTCTCTAAATTCAAGCAGGGTAACGGACCTCGAAATTTAAATATGCTTTTTCAGGAGCGCCTTGCGCACTGCCACTTTATGTGACTCGAGTACAGAAATATGGGGAAGCTTGTTAGCCCTTTCCGGCTCACTTATCGGTCCTTTATATTTGCAAACCGTGCCTGTTAACCCCTTGTTCACTACGCTTTGTACGAATCTGTATAATGCTTGATTGTAATAATTTCATGCATTTGCTTGTGGGAAAGGTTTTTTTGTTCAAGAAATAAGCTGTGATAAAGGACTAACAAGCTTCCCCATAATTCTGTATTCGAGCCGCATAAAGTGGCAGTGCGCAAGGCGTTCCGGAAAAAGCATATTTAAATTTCGAGGTCCGTTACCCTGCTTGAATTTACAGGCACATCAAACGCGAAGAAGAGCGCTATTTTGCTCATCCGTTTCAGCAGCGATGCGCAGAATGTAAGCACGCATAATTATATAGGGAAAAACGCGGCTTATCTCCCCTTCAGGACAGCTGCCTTAAGATGACGAACAGCACCGTTGCTACACTGACCGCCCTCGCTCGGTACGAACGTGCTTCGAACACGTAAGAGCGGAGCCCGCACATCATACGCGCCTAGCTTTTATCATCCGAAGAACGAGAGGGAGGGTGCGAAGTTACGTCAGCTGCTGTACCCTCGGAGCTGACCAGCACCGGCAAGCGCGAGCGAACGCAACGCCGCCGCACGGCCGCGCGCCTGCTCCCGCAGCCTGGTTACTTCTGGCAAAGACTGTACATGCAGCTAGAAAAACCCCCATTGCATATGCCAGCGCCGCTTTACACTTTCTCCTGTGCCCAATAACTCTCCTCATCGGGACAGCCGAATAATCTTGTGCAGAGCGTCACAGCGAAGCGTGGCATGCGTGCAGGTGTCGCTGCGGACCCTGGCACCGACGGCGCCAGACGCAACCTCGGTGCACGGGGCCGCGCCAGCGGCGACCGCCCCGCCCCTGGTGCCCATGTTCCCCACGCGGTCGCTGCTGCACGGCAATTATGGCCGCTACCAGGGCCCGCTGAGCCAGTGGCAGATCTCCGCTGACATGTACATCGATAGCGACATCCGCAGGAGGGGACGGTATGTGCGGGAATCTCCGTCGTTTCCTAAGCTTGACGCACTCCCCGCGCTGTCCAGTTGCCATCATAGAGAATGAAGACATTTAGTTGCTGGATCAATTAACTGTGCTGGAACTTAATTTCGCGATGCCCCAGTGGAAACGAAACGCCCGCATTCCCTGATCATGAATGATGGCTTCGAGTTTGTCAACCAGAGCTTCACAAGATTCCGCTAATGGCGGGGTGGTTACAAGATATGTCTCCGTTTATACATGCACTTGGATATGTTGCAGGGGTCACTAAAGTCTTCTTCTCTGTCTCGTGTATTATAAACGATCTTAGCAACCCTCGAGTGCTGAAGAATCCCTGCGATCGCATCGTGGCGGGGGCTTTAATCGATCGCAACGTGCCTCGTCGCAGGCGGCGAGTGGTGAGCCGTTCGTGCGCCGAGGAGGCAAAAGCACCCCTGGCGCCCGTGGAACGCGTGGAGCGGCCTCGGCCGCCTCGGCCACCGGCCGAGCCCTGCCCTCGGCGCGAGGACGTGGACCGCGAGATGGGGCTGCCCCGGCGCCGGCTCGTGCTCAAGGGTCCCCTGCACGCCTCTTCGTACGCGCACTGGTACTCGAGGGTGTTCAGCCCGGCCTCTTCGTCCGCCGAGGACTGCTGACGCACTCGGCTACCTGCAACTACACTCGTGGGGCCATCAAAACCGTGCCTCCTGACCTCTACTGTTACGCACTCCTGATCTAGCTATGGGGGGCATAATGTGGCTGTGCCGGGGCCTATTCTACTATGACTAACATGGAGACCAGCACAGGGTTGAGAAAACCAGGCGACAGCTGCAATCTGCGTGGCGAAGAACTCTGCGTGTCAATGAGTATGTGTCTTGCCGTAGTTGAGGAAAACACGCTTAAAGTTTTAATTGTTTGTTCTTGCTAGCAACACCAGAAGCTACAGAGCTGGTTTCAGAGACTGCTGCTGGAAGCAGGGTTCAAAGCCGAGTTAACCGAATAAGAAGGGAAATTGTGTTGTGTGTTCAGGCACAAAGGTCTGCAGCTGGGCGAGCTGATTCGCATGCATATAGGAACCGCCCAAACAAGAGACAACCAAAGAGGGAAAATACGCTTGCATTGCTTATGTCTCCCTTCACTGATTTTCCCGTTTTTCTACGTTCGACTGTCCATGAGACAGCTGGTAGTGATAAGAAAGGTCGTTCAGGGGGCAAAGGTGCAGCTCATGGAAAAAGCAAAGATGGCAGCTTACAGAGTTTGAGGGCAACTACTGGCGTGGATAATTTGCTTGACGAACCACATTATAGTGCACTAGCACTTATAGTGGGGCCATTCTACGGATTTATCCGTTTTTCTGCTTTGTTTTTTTTTTTGTCTGAAGCCTCTGAAGCCCGCTTTGTAGCAAGCTGCCCACCAGGTTGTGGACAGCCTGCCAAGATATATATATATATATATATATATATATATATATATATATATATATATATATATATATATATATATATATATATAGAGAGAGAGAGAGAGAGAGAGAGAGAGATAGACCTGGCAGGTTCTGATGACGTCATAAGATCACATGACTTAGGTGGCAGATGGACGATGAACAATTCCGAAGATCGCCTACCATGGAGCTACTGCGGTCAAGAACACTGTTGAGCTATTGATTGCTGCTGTTAGTACGTGAATAACGGAAGTCAATGAACAAGCTGAAAACTGGTCGCCGCAGGAAGTTGTTCAGAATGTGCTGGTAGAACTTCATTGCAAAATCAAGTGGGCAAAGACATTCGACTGCAGTTACCTAATGATCCATAATGTGTTCATCAAGGTTCCAGTACCTTTGACAGTACATTTGTTCACAAGGGCACTCTAATGTGTCGCCAACAAAAGCTGAACTGGCTCCGATCTCATCGCGTACCGTGCGTTCATACTTCATCCGGCATGCGCTGTCGGCTTTATTGCACACACGTGAGCTACGTAACATAGACGTGCCTTATCGGAAGCTGCAAACGTGTTATCACTGTCGCACATGGCTCGCAGAAGTACGCACTTAGATAATAAAAACAGATGTGTATCTTACTTCGTTTGTAGTACATTTTTGGCACAAAGCTTGGCGGCGCAGTCAAACCGACACTTCGCGGCCTCAAGCTTCAAAAAAAGCAAAAATCTGGCGGAAGAGACTGCAACGTATTTTTGTAATCATGACTGCAAGTATGTTTTCCATCAGCGGCCACAACTGTTCGCCTAAACGTGAGTATATTTGAAACTTGTTCTTGCGTTTTTAAGACCGCGGCGATACCTGGTGCGCACAGTCAGGCTTCCTCCGGGTAGCTGCTAAACGGCCCCTGAAACGCCCCTTTGTCGATCACGAAAAAACGCCCTAGAATTGATGAGGCGCCTTACAAGCTGCGGTGCGTTTTTCCGCGGTGTAGAATGCTGATGTAGATCGATGTTTTTCCATCGATGTAGAGGTTTGCCCGATGTAGAGGAAGGGGCACTCGCTGCAAGGGATTCTATAAACAACACCGGGAAACTTGGCACGTGGTAGCGGGTCCTTCACATTCAAAAGTTCGGCTCGCAGCTTACTTGCTGCAAAGTGTGCGATGTGCACTCCGTGCTTTCTAAAGATCGAGAAAGGGTTTCGCTGACCAGAGACACATAGGGAAATTGCAGCGCCTTTCATCCTTTTGGTGTCAGGTGCCGTGCTCCTCGCGTGTGCTCGACCTTTTTCGTCGCATTCCAGACAAAATGCCTGGGGTAACCGTTTCGTTCAAGATCCCTTGTTTCCAGCTTCATTTCACTGCCAAGGCTTGCCGGGTCGGAACAGATGTTTTTGGCACGGTTGACTATAGCAACTGAACGCTTGTGAGCCGTATACGGCGAGCTGATCCAACATCCAGGTATGTTCCCGTGGTCGTTGCTTTCTGGAAGAAGGTCAAGCGATGCGCATCACGTTTGACGAGTACGTCCAGAACCGGTATGCTACCGCTCGTCTCTTCTTCCAGGGGTGATATTTATGTATGGCTCTACGGCATTCAGGCTTTCAAGAAAACGTTCAAGATGCTGCTTGTTTAAAATGCAAAAGCAATCATCAACGTACCTAAGGAAAACCTTTGGACGTGGTGTGAACGAGTTGAGAGCTTCCTGTTCAATAGATTCTACTGTCACGTCGGCAGCCATGACTAAAATAGATGCTCCCATTGCGGTTCCGAAAATCTGCTTGTACACCGTACCATTGTTAAGTGAAATACGTGTTGGCCAAGCAGAAGTGAAGCATGTCGCCGATCTCGCTGACGTCCAACGGTGTGCAATCGGGAAACGACGGGTCGTTCTTCAGGAGCTCTTTGCAGCTGTCCACCGCAAGGTCGACCGGAACAATTTTGAACAACGAACATACATCGAATGACACGAGTACGTCACTTTCACACAGAACGATATCCTAGATTTTTTTTTCCAATAAATTCCTGCGAATTCTTAATGTGTGTCGCTGCTTTTCCCACCAACGGAGATAGAACTTTGTGGAGATAGCCGATTTGGCGGATATTGGTAGATTTGGCGTTCGAGACGCGGACGCTTCCACTCCGCCACGACAGCTCAACGTTTGAACACGAACAAAAGCACGTCTAGTGAATGCACGGGTTTCTATGAAACGTATTTTCGAGATCTGTGCTGGGGCATACTTGAGTAATTATGAGCATGTAATTTACAGATGTCGGAATTAAACGAGTACCATGCATTTCCAGTACAATTCCTCCGCGCTTGGCGTGCAGTTGTACAGCGCCATCCTATAGGCACCCACTGAAACCCACCATCTCCATGCACGGCGCTTGCCCGGCAGATGGCGCGCGCGAAGGCGACCGTGACACCGTCGGAGGCGGACGCTTTTTTTCGGAGCTCCAGCGACTACGTCTGAAGCTAAGTGCCTTTTGGTTTTTGCGCTTGTACATGCTTTCGGGCAGTAGTTTTAAACCGAGTTAAGGGTAGAAAGGCTAGCGGAAGTGTGTGTGCGGAAGGTTTTTGCGTAGAAATTTTGGAAGGCTTTTACCTTGCGTATTGCTGAAAGTTTTTGGTGTAGGATTTTTGGCGGGCGTTTACGTTGCGTAGTGCCGAAGGTTTTTGTGTAGGAATTTTGGTGGGCTTTTACGTTGTGTAGTGCCGAAGGTTTTTTGTGTAGGAATTTTGGCGGGCTTTTACGTTGCGCAGTGCCGAAGGTTTTTGTGCAGGATTTTTAGCGGGCTCTTACGTTGACTAGTGCCGAAGGTTTCTTCTGTAGGAATTTTGGCGGGCTTTTACGTTGCGTAGTGCCGAAGTTTTGTGCAGGAGTTTTAGCGGGCTCTCACGTTGACTAGTGCCGAAGGTTTCTTCTCTAGGAATTTTGGCGGGCTTTTACGTTGCGTAGTGCCGAAGTTTTGTGTAATATTCTTGGCGGGTTTTTACGCATAGGAATTTTGGCGGGCTTTCACAAGGCGTAGTCGGCCGGACGATGGGTCGGCAAGCTAGGAAAGTTAAGGAGGACAAGGACGGGGAGTTAGTACAGTGCCAGGAGTGCGACCGTTGGTGTTACTTAGATGAGACAGGGTTCGGGAGCTTAGCCGAGGCGGGTGAGGCTAGCTTCGTGTGTAAGATGTGCAAGCGGTTTGGGGACGCCGTTCATGCGTTAAAAGGGGAATGGGAAGCTGGGTTTAATGCACTTAATGCGGACCGGCAGGTCGAACGAGAGGATCGGATTAAGCTGGAAGCTCAGGTCGCCGATTTGATTAAAAAGGAGGAGAATAATGCCGCCCTGTTGAAGCGAATGGTGGGCGAGATTAAAGAAGAGCGGGAAAAGCGGACCCAGCTAGAAAAACAGGTTGAAGCGCTCAGGTCGCGGCCGGCTGGGCACCCCAGTTCGGAGAAGTGTCAGGTGGAGGACGAGGCTCGTCGATCGTACAGTGCTGTAGTGCAGCGAGCATTGAGTGAGAAAAATGCGAACGAAATGAAAAAGGTTAAAGCGGGCATGGAAACTCGCGACAATAGCGTACAGCGGCAGGAGAGTCAGCTAGAGCGATCCGGAGGCCAACAGATGGAATTAGGAAGCGAACGTTTGGGGCACAGGAGAGTTCTGGTGGTCGGGGACTCGAATGTAGCGAGGGTTGAGGGAGGCGTTCTGACGGCAGTGAAGGCAGACAGGCGGGTGCAGGTGGAGGCTCAGTCGGGAAAGTGCATGGTGGATGCAATGGCCAGAGCCCGGGAGGTGGTGGTGGGTAGCATGGATGGCGAACACCTTGTGGTCATCCATGCTGGTCTCAATGATGTACTGCAGGGGAGGAGCCAGAATCTTGAGACGCAGTTGGAGGTGGGGATGCGTAGGCTTAGAGAGGCCTCTGAGAGTGTGCATGTGACCATATGCACAATCCCAGAGGTCCAGAGGCAGGCTCGCGAAACGGAAAGGAGGGTCGTGGAGACTAATCGGGTAATTAGGCTATTGAGTCGACGACTAAGATACGAGGTGATGGAGGTCAACAGGGAAGTGTACGAGGTTAGGCCCCACCCTTTTGCACAGGATGGCATCCACTACGGTGGTGCCACTGGCAAGAAGGTGGGTAGTAGGATAGGTCGCCAGGCAACAGCTTTTTTGGGGGGACCCAGAGCTCTGAAGGAACCAGTGTAGAGAAGGAAGAATTAAGATCAAACGGACAATGGAACCATAGGGGAAGAAAGAGACGCAAGCGCCAGGGCCAAGTTAATTCAGATATAGGTTTCATTAACATGCAAGGTGGCAGGAATAGACTGAAATGGGAGGAAATAGAAGAACAGTTAAGACAGGAGGAATTAATGGTATATGGTTTAGCGGAAACACATCTTAGAGACATGGAGCAACCACCCTGTAACCCAGACTACGCATGGGAATATTGCAATAGAACAGAGGGCAGCAGAAAGGGAGGTGGAATTGGGGCATTCATTCATAAAAGTATGAATTTTCAAAGGGTTAGACTGGGATGCAGGGAACATTTATGGCTAAAAGGAACAGTGGCAGCCAAGCAAACACTCCTTGGCTTTGTATACCTGTGGACAGGGGTTAATGCCAAAGAGGAAAACAGGAAAATGTTAGAATGTATTGCAAGCGACATTGATGAGCTAGGAGGAAAGGGCGAGATAATTATATTAGGCGACATGAATGCACACATAGAAGACCTGGATGGGTACACGGATTCGACAGGAAGCATGCTGCAGGACATGTGTGACAGGCATGATTTAGTTGTATGCAACAGCACCGAGAAGTGTGAAGGGCTCATAACATGGGAGGCGGGGAGTCTGCACTCGACGATAGATTATGCACTAATGTCACAGAGGATGTATAACAGATTAGGGGTAATGAGCATAGATGAAGATGGTTCCAGAAGTCTAGGTAGTGACCACAAGCGTATCAAGTTGAGCTTCAGAAGAAAAAGCAATGTAGGACTGAATCAAGATAAACAATCAGGGGGAAATTTTTACTCAGAAAAGCAATTGGAAGTAGCAGCCAAACAAATCGAGAAAGTAATTTTTGAGGATAGTGAAACAGAATGGACTTATACCAAATTAACTCGATTACTGGAGCTAGAGCTAGCTAAGGTGGGAGTAAAGCTAAAAGGGAAAAGATGCAAACCCAAGAGTTGGTGGGATGAGGAGGTCAAGAGGGCAATAGAAAAGCGCAAGGAAGCATCCAGGGAACACAGATATTCCAAGAAGAGGGGGGAACCAAAACCCGAAGTAGACAGAAAATGGGATACCTTCATAAAGTGTAGAAGGGACGCATCCTATTTGATTAATGAGAAAATTAGAAGAAAGGGTGCCCAATGGATGTCAAAAGTAAATAAAAAGGATAGAAAAGCAGCCCAAAAATTCTGGAAACATCTAAATGCAATGAGTAATAAAACTAGGCTAGAACAAAGGTTTATTGTTACAGATGAGGGTATTCGACTAGAAGGGGATGAAGCAATAAAACACATAGGAACAAGGATGACTGAAAAATTTTCAGCAAAGCACGTGGTACATAATTTATCGAAGGAGGATAGACCGGTTACAGCAATAGCTTCACTTGAGCAAGGAGAGTGGGAAAGGGCAGAGAAGAAGGTTCCTAGTGGCACATCAACAGGACCAGATGGTATCCCGATTATGTTGATAAAGAAGTTAGGACCAAAATCCAAGCAAACATTAATACAGGTAGTGAACAAAACGATAGTGGATGAGAAAGTCCCCGATGAATGGCGATTAAGTAGAATGAACATGATATATAAGGGAAAGGGGGACAAAGCAGACGTAAGTAACTATCGCCCCATAACAGTGACGTCTGTGGTTTACAGGGTGGTGATGCAAATTATAAAGGATAGACTGCAGGCTTGGGTGGAGAACGAGGGGGTGCTAGGGGAACTACAGAATGGGTTCCGGAAACAAAGGAGGTTGGAGGACAATCTATTTTCATTGACACAGTGTATAGAAATTGCGGAAAAGGAACATAGGCCCTTATTGCTAGCATTTCTGGATATTAGGGGAGCCTATGACAACGTTACTCAGGAGCATTTGTGGGACATATTGGGCACATTGGATGTGGAAAATGGAGTAATTAATCTTTTAAAAGATATATATAGAGGTAACAGAGTGCTCATAAAATGGGAAAAAAATGTATCAGGGCCTGTAGAGATACAGCGGGGGCTTAGACAAGGATGTCCTCTGTCCCCTTTGTTGTTCATGTTGTACCTGCAAGGTTTGGAGGCCAAGCTAGAGGGGAGCGGACTAGGTTTCAACCTATCTTTTTTCAAGCAAGGGGAATTGATTAAACAGACATTACCGGGACTAATATATGCGGACGATATAGTGATAATGGCTGACAACAAGGAAGACCTGCAGAAGTTGTTAGACATATGCAGTACAGAGGGAGATAGATTAGGCTTCAAGTATAGTAAGGAAAAATCTGCAGTCATGACATTTAATGAAGAGGGCGGCGAGCATAGAATACAGGAGTTCGTGCTAAAGGTAGTGAATGAGTACAAGTATCTTGGGGTGTGGATAAATAACAGTGTTGAGTATCTGACAGAGCATGAAAAATATGTAATGAATAAAGCTAGTAGGAATGCAGCTGTCATGAAAAATAGGGCACTGTGGAATTACAATAGGTATGAGGTGGTAAGAGGGATCTGGAAAGGGGTGATGGTCCCTAGCCTGACCTTCGGGAATGCGGTCCTGTGTATGAGGCCAGATGTTCAAGCAAGGCTGGAAATTAGGCAACGGGGAGTAGGGAGGTTAGCTTTGGGAGCACATGGCAATACACCAAATCAGGGGGTACAGGGTGATATGGGATGGGCGTCTTTCGAGAGCAGAGAGGCTAGCAGTAAGATAGCATTTGAGGAACGATTGAGAAGGATGGAGGAAAAGCGGTGGGCTAGGAAAGTTTTCAGATACCTGTATATAAAGAATGTTGACACGAAATGGAGAAAGCGAACTAGAAAATTGACAAGCAAATATCTGGACAGCAGTAAGGGGGCAAATCAGCAATTATCGGTTAAGAAAAAGGTTAAAGGAACAGAGAGAGCTTTGTGGAAAACAGGGATGCTGACGAAATCGGCACTAGAAACATACCGGACCTTTAAACAGGAAATTGTCAAAGAAAATATCTATGATAATTGTAGGGGAAGTTCTTTGTTGTTTGAGGCCAGGACTGGAGTTTTGCGGACTAAGACGTATAGAGTCAGGTACCAGGAGATAGACACTTTGTGCATTGCGTGCGGAGAGGAGGAGGAAACGGCTGAACACTTGATACTTTTCTGTAAAGGGCTTCACCCTACAGTGGAAGGCAGCGGGGCTGACTTACCCAAGGCATTGGGGTTTAGGGATAGTGAAGGGAAAGTGGATTTTAAGAGGTTAGAAGTAACCAAGCGAAGGTTATCTGATTGGTGGCTAAAAGCAAGACAGGAGTAAAATTTCACAAGACATGGCTAGGTGGCTTGAGCCACCGCCCGATGTAAAGGGTTCAGCCGTATCCATCCATCCATCCATCCATCCATCTTCTGCGTCGGAGTAGTGTCGTTCGTTTCTGAACAGCCGTCTATGAGTGCTCGGGTGGAGCAGCGTCTGGGTTGTTTTCAGTGGCCTCCTAGAGACTCCGACCGATTTGTCCAACGGACAAGGCGATAGCGTTCCGTGGACTCCCTGGCAGCGCTGCAACACGTTTTCGCGTCCGCCAATTTTCTTTAAATCTTCGGCAAGCCGTTATTGCGGAAGCCGATATCCATTAGTGCAGAGATGCCTGTAGCACAGGTTTCTTTGGGAAGGCGGAAGACCACTGAATATTTTAGACAGGATTTCCTGGAGACTAGACTGCATTTTCGATATAGGCTCCTTGACGAGCTTACGGCAGCTCGTCGCGTCCGCGAGCATCTCTATCATTTTTGAGCGGTAAAGAACCACACTCACATTCCCTTTGTCTGCGAGGAGAGTAGCAACATCCTAGTTTTTTCGCATGGACTCGAGAGTTTTGAAGCGAAAAGCTTCACTACGCTAAATAAAGCAGTCGTCGCGTGGGTCAGAAAATGACCTTGAACGACCTCCAGCCCAACCACGTTAGTCGTGTATGGCCATATGTGGTATAGTTATGGAGTCGAACCCTTGACCCCTGACCTCGACCCGTAGCCTTTAGTTGACCTCTGACCTTGAGTTGACCTTTGAACTTTGACATCGGGTGGCCTTTGAACTTGAGAACATCCGATGGGAGCGTCGTAAGACCATGTGATACCATGTCCTGGCCACGTGGTCGTGTGGGAATATATAGAACGGCTGTCGCGAGCAGTAGTGTAGCTGCCATGAACGAGCCTCAGGCGCTTAGCAAGCGTCCTTACTTTTCACTGAATTCCAGGGTTAGCAAAGTTAAGCCATTGCCAATTTTTTCGTTCAGCTTCGGAGTGTGCTCACGAGGCCGCCTCCGCATCCCTTTAAGAACACCGACCGCATTTGTTCTCACATCTCATTGCACATCTTGATCAAGGAGACTAACGGCTCATTCCACAGCGCAAATCATCGTCCGTGCATCCGGCGGTTTCCCCTGATTGAAATCCAAGCCCCGACCCTTTTTCGCCCAGCAAAGTGCACAGCTTCCTTTTCTGAGGGTCTTCATGCTTTTCCGCCTCATTTCTTGGTTGGCAGTGAGTTGCACATCATGGAAGATTTCCGGCATGCGCGGCCGCTTTGCAAAGAAAGCCTCCTGTTGTAGGCACTTCAAGGAACACTCACATTCATCGATGCGGACTTGAATGAGCTGTCGATCTGCCTTCATGACGACCTGGCGTCCGAAGGCGGTGTTCACAGATCGACGTCATTTCACAGGTCGACGATGTTCACAGGTCGAAACGTCATTTTCGTTTTTTTTTTACTTGGTCAGTGACCCAATCTTCATGTAACATTGCCCCTCTTAAGTACCACCTTATCGCAAGTTGTGTGTATTGTGTATTGTGTGGCAAGAGTATTGTGCGACTTGTCTATCATCGTCAGTGGTCCAGATATCATGAAGGCGAAAGGAACTGTAGTCCTCACTCCTGAATGAATGAATGAATGAATGAATGAATGAATGAATGAATGAATGAATGAATGAATGAATGAATGAATGAATGAATGAATGAATGAACTTTATTTCCGTCATCATGGGGCCTCACGGTCGGGGCGCTGCAATTAGGAAGGGATGCCTCCCAGCCGGTTCTCAGCACCGGAGACCGCGGAGAGAGCCTTGTAGTAAACCGCCTTCACCTGACGGATGATGAGTCTGCTGATCCGGGTCGTGGCTCCGGATCAGCTCTTCCCAGGTGGCAATGTCTGGGATGCAGAGCTCAGGCTCCCCAGTCTCATCATCGTGTAGTATAGAGTACGGAAAGAATCTGTTGACCTGAAGCCTCCTCCAAGCCCTGCACTCCTTTGGAGTGAGTGACCTATCCGGAAGTGAGAGTGTTCTCCTATCCAGTCTAGGTGTTTCGGTTATTTCTTTATACGTTATGAGAGGGTCTTTATTCCCACTCAGGGGCACTTCCAGAGCGGTTCGGATGTATAATTCTCGAGCGAAGCTGTGAGCAGCCTCGTTCCCCGGAATGCCCTCATGAGCAGCAACCCATATGAGTAATTTGGCGGCTTGACTGGACACCACCCCCTTACAAAAGTTGTGAACAGCTGCCTTACTGTCAGACAAGAAGATCTTGGTTTGGTACTGACGCACGCTAGGGCAATAGCAGCCTCCTCTGCCACTAACGTATTCCTAGTATTAATCGATGCTGCAATCACTTTCTCCCCATTCCCATCAACGGCGGCAATGACGGAGGCGCCATCGGACCCACAGGCTGCGTCGCATAAGGCTATGTTACCCGGTGGGTCCCGGGCAAGACTGTTCATTATTGTTTGAGCTCTGTGTCTTCTCCTTTCTTTATCATGCTCCGGGTGCATGTTCTTAGGTATACTGGCAATTTTGAGATGCTTCCGTATGTCTAGGGGGATTAGCTCTGCAGTATACGGGGGTTTCTTCTCGCTCTCCACTAGGTCATTGAGGATTCCTCACTCCTCCGAAAAGCCCTTTCAGGATTTGAAATACGCGCCACACCGTGCAGTGAAATGCGTGCAGTGCGTTTCGCCCCAAGCAGAACGATAAGCAGACCCAAGGTTTCATGAATGCGCAAGATTTTGGCCTAAAACTGCACCGCGCAATAAGTGCATGCTGTATTCATTCGTGTTCTGGCCCCCTTTGCCCCCCCCCCCCCCCCCCCCTTGACCCCATTACTTTTGTAAACAAACCTCCACCACAAGGGCGCTGCGCTTCTTACGCCGTCTGTAAAGAGCTCACTGTGATGCAAAACCACAGCAATAGCCTGTGCTGACATTATTTGTCCGTGTTTTGAAGCAGCATTATTGCAAAAACGCGTCTCCAACTCACGAAAAGTCGTTTGGTGCAACACCGACGCAACCGAAGCCCACAATCACGCGCTGACAGTGCAGACGACTGGCGGTCTGGCCTGGCGATAGCTATGGCATGCTATGGCTTCAAAAGCCTTGGCAATTGCAGAAAAAAAAAGAAAGAAAAAGTCCCGGAACGTTTCTTTAATAAATTGCATCTTTATATATAGGTTAAAACAGTCGCGTTGAAGCAGACAATTATTTAGCAACAAGAAATTTGTAGTTTGCATATGAGGACATTTCTTTTCACGCCTGCGTCATATGGCGTTTGGTGAGAATACTAGAAGCTTGCGTAGTCGTGACGTACTTCATGAGGCCAGTTTCAGCCCAGTGTCCTTTTAATGTATTTTCCTTCTCTATGGCGAGAGAGCGTTGCAGGCATGATCGGCTGCGGCGATAGCGTAGTGCTCTCGAGCCGTTGCCAGCGAATGTGATCTATTCGCGCCGCCACGAGTTCGAAATATTTAGTTTACTTGTACATGGTCTGTTGCTATGCTAGGTTTGGCCAAGGTCACTCTCAAGGTCCCCCTCCTATTAGCTAGCGTGACGCTCCTCGGATCAAGAAATACAGGTGGATGGGCTCTGCTTTCGAGCCCCAGGCACAACACAAGCTGAAGAGGTTGCGATCGCCCTATAGCTGCTTCTGATTCAAAATCCAAATACATCTTAACAGACTCGCGTTCGGCGTGTCGCATATATGAGGCTGGATGGATAACTCCACTGGCTGAACGAAGTTAAGGAACTGCAGCCGTGGTACTACTCCCCGCTGCATAGTTTGGACTCCGGGCCATCAGGGCCTAGCAGGAAACGAAGCAGCAGACGCGGCGGCCCGAGCACTCATTCATCGGGCGTTCCCAGTGGCTCCTGGGTACATGGAACCTGAAGGTGGCTGCTTACTCTCCTTCAAAGATATCACATCCTATTATAAGGATAGGCATCGCCTGTATCCAGCCCCTGCAAAGGGACTGGGCAAGCAAACGAACGCGTTCTGCTCCGATTATTCCCGAATACAATGCTGTGCCCGGCCGTACTAAAACACTTCCATCCCGCGTTCACTGGCAGGTGTAAACACTGTGGGGAGGTGGCCGACACATAACACATGGTTTGGGCTTGCCAGCGCAACTCAGCTCTCTACCCCTCACCCCAACCCTACCAGAGGGAATGGGAGGCGGCCCTGCTTGGCTGTTCGGACCTTCAGGCCCAAAAGTCTCTGGTGAAGAGGGCTAAGCTGGCAGCTTCGACCAATTGGGTCTCGGAATGAGGACTCCACCTATTGCGGGGCTCTTTAAAGAGCCTAACCTCTTTTATTCAATAAAGGCTTTTCACCACCACCACCAACACCACCTCGGAACTAACCCGAGCTTAGCCCAGTTACCCAGTAACCCGAGTTACTCCCAGGCTTCATACAGCATTCTTTGGAGCCGTGCTAAGCACAGCTGACCGTGGCCGGGGCGGCGCTGCGGTTCGCAAACACACCAATAGCGGCAGAAAATTTGAAAATTGTTTTTAGGGAAAGGAAATGGCGCAGTATCTGTCTCACATTTCGGAGGACGCCTGAACCGCGCGTAAGAAAAGGGGTAAGGGAGGGACTGAAAGAGGAAAGGAAGAAAGAGGTGCCGTAGTGGAGGGCTCCGGAATAATTTCGACCACCTAGGGATTTTTATCGTGCACTTGCATCGCACAGCACACGGGCCAGGCCACGTTTTCAGCAAGAAGCGGCGGGCAGGCAGTAACCTTCAATAATAATTGGTTTTTTGGGGGAAAGGAAATGGCGCAGTATCTGTCAAGCGCGCCGCTTTCCGAGCGTCGAATTCGTGCCACGTACTGTGCTGACCCAGGCGTTAGCCGGCCGTGCGCGACCGTGGTGAACAGCATTGTCTTCGTTCTACAGCGAAGCTGTATACCTCTACCGTCCAAGGAAATTTTCGTGTCGACGTAAGCAAAAAACGCCGGGCAAAAGAAAAACACGCTCAAAGATGCACTTATTTTACAAGAAACAAAACGTAATTTTACTGAGGTCGTATTCCAATGTGCACTGGAAGTCTCTTGGATGTCCTGCAGACGTCCTAAACTTCCGCAAGACGTCCATGACAGTTTGAATGTCCATTGGGATGTAGCGATCCTCAGATCATTTTTTTTAAAATTGCGTTGAATTAGTTAATTAGGTAAGTTTAGTTATGTAAAAATCTTAATATTTACGAAAGGGACACGTGCGTTTTTTTTTATTTGATACTGTAAGTCCCATCAGGGACTGTAACAGGAAGGGCTCTGAATGATACAGTTGTAGTGCACATGTTGGTAAGTAAACAATTTGAACAATAACATATGGCAAAAATAGTTACAAAACCGGTTAGAGAATTCAATTTGAGGTACAAATAATAGGCGGCAAACATGATGACAAGCATACCAAAAAAGGAAATCGGCTGCAGTTAGTGTTGTATTTTCAATCTAGGCACAAACAAAACGGTAAAAATAAACAGGGCAGAAAAGTGTGGAAAATGAGAATAACTACTGGGAAACAAACAGGTGATCTATAACCAGGGCACTGAACGCATCTAATGATGAGCTGTTCGTAAAGATCCAGCTATTTGTAGCAACGTACGTACTTTCTACGTGTGCATAATGTTTGTTGACTAACTCGGCACAAATTCGCAGCCATCGCTCTGAATATAAAATCCGCTAATTTTCAGCACCCAATTTGCACTACGGCGAGGTGTGCGCACACCGCGCAGCGCAGGCGAACACAAAAGTTTTTGGGACACGGAGATCGTAAAAAAGGTCTTATTGTTTGGCACTCGATCTATGCGTGCAGCCACATACTGGAGCGTGTTCTTTGCACTTCCCGGCGTGACCTGCACAGTGCAGCCCTCAATACCTGGCCGCGCCTCCAGCAGACGAGAAAATCCAGCTTTTTCATTATTTCGATGCTCAGAAAACTTCTGTGGGCGTCTGAAGTATACGTATACGTGCTATTGGCAGCAAAGCTCTGGATGGGAGTTCTCGGATAAAAGAAAAAAAAGTAGCGCTGCCTCTCAGCCCAGTCGATATATAGGTAATATTACCAGTGGAAGTAAACGCCCCGTCATATATACATTCGTACATTTCGGGCGATATGCTTGCGTGACAATGCTGAAATAATCCCCCCCCCCCCCCTTCCTCGCATTCCGTTAACTTCCGTTAACAACGTACCTCCCCAGGTGCGCCCAGAAAGGATGGAATGTCCCAGTACAACATTTATCGAACATTTCCAGGCCGTAGAGGCAGGACACAAAAACACAAGCAAAAGGGCAGTGCGCCCACTAATGGCCTAGAAGCGTTTTTTCGAGTGTGTTAAGCAGAAACACAAACAAATCATAGCATTTTAGTCCCAGAAAGGTAACTTGGAGAACGTTTTGGGACCAATGCTTTTCAACAAAAAATACAAATTGACTCCTCGCTCCCTTTTCTCTCTCCCTCGCGCCAAAAGCTACGGGGAGAGAAAGTTTTGCTCTTGCATTCGCCGTTTTGAGAGATCGAACAGTTTTGTTCGAACAGCCGAAGAAAGCGCAGTTCACCCCGCATCTCTCTCGTGGGCCGTCGGCTCCATGCTGCAGTCTGCCTTTTCATCGCACCGCCGGGAGCGGCGGTCACCAACGTGCCCGTCTTCTACAGTGTTTCCAACTTCAGCACGGTGCGGCGGTCCCTGCAGGCGTCTCCAACCACCAGCAGTCCTCTTTGCGCCTCTGTCTAGCAGAGGCGCAGTCCTCCCATCGCTCGCCCGGCTTCCTCGCTGGACGGAAGCCATCTTGCGCACACATATTCGCGCAGCCCCTAGCCGTTCGCGCGCAAGCCCCAGCGCGCGGCAGCTCTTGCTCTCATCACTGGGCTGTCGTGAACTTCGTAGCTGCGAATTCATGGCAGCTTTCCCGCGCACCTCGGCGTGCCCACATAATTCCTTTTGGAACTGGTGCAGCGGCGCGCGGCGCATCGCAAGTCTTTTGCACAGCTTCACGGCCCTACACCATAATGGCGCTCTTACAGGCGTCGTTCGCGGCAGCGGATTTCAAGGCAATGGGCGACTCCTAGCGCGCACTCTGCATCCCTCAGCGCCTACGACTACTGTGGCGTGTTGTTGGTGGCAGCGTGGCCGTCCACTGCGGTCATAGGCGGGAGAGATCTTCGGAGGCCCACCAGACTCTTGCTGCGAGTGCCCATATTGGATTAACCTGCTCTACCTACATTGCCGTCCTGTCGCAGCGGTATAGTTTGTGTTGTGTTCGCGTCGCTGACTCCCAACCACCCCCACCGGATTACTTGTGCCTTGATCACCTTGACCTCGCCTCCCACGCCGTATTGTGCCGCACGCGCGGTCTGCTGTACCGCGGCTGCGGCGCGCCAGGGCTCCTACCTAAGACGTTTTCCCTTTCTATCCGGCTCCAAGCAGCCTTATCTCCATACTTAGTCACAAGAAAATAAAACGGGGGTGTAACGAGGATGTAACGCGTATGTTTGAGCGTTCGCCGCATTGACGAGACCCTGTCATCATGAAGTTCAAAGCAGTTTTGACACCCAGAACCGTCGGCTGAAAGCAGCAGGTTGCCCGACGAGACTGCTATCCAGTGTCGCAGAAGGGATTCTGCAAGCACTTAGAGGCAGAAAATATGTCACAACCACATCAGTATAAAGGAAGCCGTACGCGGTCATTCCTTGCATTAATGGCATTTCCCACAGTCTCAAAAAGGTAGGAGCAAGAGCTGGTGGAAAAGTGCTCATGTCAGCACCCAACAAGTTAAGAAGCCTGTGCGCCAACGTCAACAGCGAGCAAAAAAAAAATTAATGCAAGAAACAACACCGAAAAAAAACGTGAAATGTGTGAAAAGCGGGGTTAATGAAATACCTTTGTCATGCGGACGCACATACATTCAGGGCGCTGTTTGAATAAACGGATTCGAGAGCACAAAAGATCCCTAAAGGGCGCCATCAGCAGTGAATTAGCAAAACATTGCAGTGAGCATGAATGTGACCTGCAGCTTAGCAACACAATGGTCATCACGTCATATTTTGATCAACGGACCAGGGAGATTGAAGAAGCCTTCAACATCCGACAAAAGAGCGACGTACATGCGTCAGCATGCTTTCGATAGCGTTTCGTGAGAGCGAAATTGATTATCTGCGTGCGTTGTCCTAATCTTTTACCACGTGTACATCTTATGCGTTTGTCATGCTTCTGCCCTTTCCTTCTTGCACGAGCGAGATGTATATATTCGACGAACGTGCATTAAAAATCTGGTTGTCATTCAGCGCCGTGTCCCGCCTATCTCTTTGTCTCGTGCTGCGCTGCTCTCGTCCCAAGATCATGCACCAACCAGCCCAAATTCTCACCTTGTTAAAGCACATTTCATGTAAACAGGTAAGTCTGAATGGCCTAGCCAGCAAGCATTCACGTGAGTGGACAGATGTATTACACCACCTGTAACGTAAGCATGTGCCTGAAATTTGGCACATATGTGCGCTTAGGTGCCTGAAGTCTGCATGAAAAAGAAGAAATGATTTTATTGAGCCAGAACCGAGATCTAGCATTAACCTTTTGGGGCTGTCCCTGGGACGCACAACTTTTTGGACACGGCTAGTTGTGCGCACGTTTTTTGAATGTCTTCGGGAAAAATGAGCACCTCCTGGGGACATTTCAAATGCCCTGATGGGATATTTCTGGGAGATTTTGAGGAGGTTTTGTGTTTGTTGGGTAAAGCGCGGCGAGAAGTCGCACGAACGCCGAAAATGCGGTCAGACGACCGCAGTTAGAAAGTAGCTCTAGTGCTATCAAAATTCTAAATGCACAACGCACGAGTTGTAACGCGTACGTAATTTGAAAATGTAGCTTTAAATGCACGGCACTACGACTGACTTTGAATGTGACAAAGGTTGTCGACTGCCCGGAGCGCTACAATCCACTTCTCGGCCGGGCAGCTTACCCGAAATCTTGCACATTTTGATGCCAAGCTTCCTGCCCAGCTGCGATAATTCTGGACGCAGCGTAACCGGCAGTTGTGTATTTTGCTTCCTGGAATTTCTTAGGTCATTTTCTATAGTACTTGCTATTGTTGCAGTGCCGTGCGCGGCGCTTCCTCTCTCGCCGACCCAAAGTTACGTGAAAGTTGCGATATGTGGCGCAGGGCTCGTGAGAGAAAAAGAACAGAAGGATGACAGGAAATTTCAAAGAAATGTTGCACATAACTTGTCTTAGGAGGACAGACCGGTTACTGCAATTGCTTCACTTGAGCAAAGGGAGTGGGAAAGGGCAGAGAAGATTCCTAGTGGCACGTGGTATTCCGATTATGTTAATAAAGAAGCTAGGACCAAAATCCAAGCAAACATTAATATAGGTAGTGAACAAAATGATAGTGGATGGCAAAGCCCCCGATGAATGGCGATTAAGTAGAATGAACATGGTATATAAGGGAAAGGGGGACAAAGCTGACCTAAGTAACTATCGTCCCATATATAACAGTGACATATGAGATTTACAGGGAGGTGATGCAGATTATAAAGGACAGACTGCAGGCTTGGGTGGAGAACGAGGGGGTGCTAGGGGAGCTACAAAACGGGTTCCGGAAACAAAGGAGGTTGGAGGACAATCTGTTTTCATTGACCCAGTGTACACAGATTGCTGAAAAGGAACACAGGCCCCTATGGCTAGCATTTCTGGATATTAAGGTAGCCTACGACAACGTTAATCAAGAGTATCTGTGGGACATACTGGGCACATTGGATGTGGAAGGGGGAGCAATTAATTTTTTAAAGGATATATATAAAGGTAACAGAGTGCTTATAAAATGAAAAATAATGTATGTATCAGGGCCTATAGAAATACAGTGGGGGCTTAGGCAAGGATGCCCTCCGTCTCCTTTGTTGTTCATGTTGTATCTGCAAGGGTTAGAGACCAAACTAGAAAGGAGCGGACTAGGCTTCAACCTTTATTTTCTCAAGCAAGGAGAATGGATTAAAGTCATTACCGGGACTAATGTACGAGGATGATATAGTGCTAATGGCTGACAAGAAGGAAGATTTGCAGAAGTTGATAGACATTTGTGGTACAGAGGGAGATAGATTAGGTTTCAAGTTTAGTAAGGAAAAATCTGCAGTCATGGTATTTAATGATGAGGGCAGCGAGCATAGAAGATCGCGCTAGAAGTAGTGGATGAGTACAAGTATCTTGGGGTGTGGATAAATAATGGTGCTGAGTATCTGACAGCATGAAAAATATGTAATGAATAAAGCTATTAGGAATGCAGCTGTCCTGAAAATAGGGCACTGTGGAATTATAATAGGTATGAAGTGGTAAGAAGGATCTGGAAAGGGGTGATGGTCCCTAGCCTGACTTTCGGCAATGCGGCCCTGTGCATGAGACCAGATGTTCAAGCAAGGTTAGAAATCAAACAACGTGGCGTAGGGAGGCTAGCCTTGGGAGCACATGGCAATACATCAAATCAGGGGGTACAGGGTGATATGGGATGGGCGTCTTTCGAGAGCAGAGAAGCTAGCAGTAAGATAGCATTTGCGGAGCGATTGAGAAAAATGGGGATAGCAGTGGGCTAGGAAAGTTTTCAGATACCTGTACATAAGGAATGTTGACACGAAATGGAGAAAGCGAACTAGAAAATTGACAAGCAAATATCTGGACAGCAGTATATAGGGGACAAATCAGCGATTATTGGTTAAGAAAAAGGTTAAAGAAAGCCCTGTGGAAAACAGGGATGATGACGAAGTCGGCACTGGGAATATACAGGATCTTTAAGCATGAAATTGCCAAAGAAAATATCTACGATAATTGTAGGGGAAGCTCTTTGTTGTTTGAGGCCAGGACGGGAGTTTTGCGGACTGACATATAGAGTCGGGTACCACGATGCGTTGTGTGCAGAGAGGAGGAGGAAATGGCTGAACACTTGATATTTTTCTGCAAAGGGCTTCACCCTGAAGTGGAAAGCTGTGGGACTGATTTATCCAAAGCATTGGGGTTTAAGGACACTGAAGGGAAAGTAGATTTTAAGTGGGTAGGAGTAACCAAGGGAAGGTTATCTGATTGGTGGCTAAAATCAAGACGAGTAAAGTTTCACAAGTCATGGCTACGTGGCTTGAACCACCGCCCGATTTAAAGGGTTCAGCCTTATCCATCCATCCATAGTGTGTGTGGTGCGTGCGTTTGTTTCAGATAAGAATGGTAATCAAGGCACTATGACCATTTGTTTGTTTTGAATGAAATGTTTATACGTTGTGGGCAAATGTAACACACAAGGGAATCACACTTAGTTTTGCAAGAAACGCTGTAACTTTTTTGGAAAAAAATCGTAAATCATGCTAGGTGGAGAACGGCGATGCAAAATCAGTAGTTTGGATCCCCGCAGAAAGTAAAATTTTGTACAACCTGATTACTTTTAATAATTGTATGCAAGCTTTCCTGTTGGAAGAAATGCAAAAATATTTTTACTTCCTATAATTTTGCAACAAAAAATCTCGAATATTGATGAATGAAAAAGGCAGGCAGTCCAAAAGCATAGATTTTATAATGGAACAAGAAGTATTAGGAACCTAAGGCTGAAATGTTTTGTCAGTATTCATTCGTTCCTTTCGCTACCGTTGGCCAAGGCTTGTACTTCTAGACTGGGCAGATGATTTTTAATTGAGTGTTGAAATCTAGAAAAAGAAAATTCATAGAAAAGGCAAACTGAGATTTTATAGAAACCACTCCGTTTTCATGAAAATTTCCCTGAAATATCTTCAGTACCTGGCCTAGCTCAAGAAATAAGTGTTGCATTACATTTTTTAAACTATAAAATTAAAGGCCTAACACAGACCATATTTTACTGTTATCCTTACTGGATATTATGTGTTCACAAGAGCAGCAGTTATGAATTCAACTTTGAGCACATGTGGTTGCATTTTAGTTAGCACAATGTCAAAATCTCAGAAAATACCTTGTAAAGATAATTTTGCTTGTCAGCAATTTTAACCACGTTCAACATTAGCATACGTCCTCCATCGTAATCTTTCCAGGTCTCACTAATGCCAGAAAAGACAAACATTCCATTCTTCCTAGCTTGAATCTTCTCATTTTATTTTGTTTTTTAGCTATTGTGAGTGTTAAATTATATCTTTTATTGTCTTTTAATGAATTGTTTTAAGACAGGCAACTTTTTCAAATGTAGATGTCAGTGCAATCATGTGAAAATTATCTTTTAACTGACCAGTTCCTTGGACCATGGCCGTAGCAATCGACTGCCCTCAAGGCCTACAAGGCACTGTTTTTCTTCCTGAGGGCAACTGGCTTGAGGAACCAATTGTGACTGTGCCCCTCGCCCCTTCTCTCTTTCCCTTCTCAATCCCTCCATCCCTCTTCCCCAGTGCAGGGCACCCAACCAGAACCCCGTTCTGTTCGACATCCCTGCCTCCCTCTTCCTCTAACTGGCCGCTTAATTTAGGCTGAACTACAAGCCGGAGCGGACACAATCACTCCATGGACTTTCTTTACAAGGACATTGGCAGCACGCATTAGCCCAGTAATGCTCTCGTATCTTGCGTATATAGCGTTTTAGGGTTACGATGGCCCTACATGCCAGTCTGTTGACAAAACCTATCCTGCACTGAATCGTTTCACTTTCAATGTCTAAGATGAAATGCGAACTTCTCCAAATAAAAAGGTTTGTAAGCTGCATGGCTGCGCTTCTGTATGCTGAATTACCAAATAAAGGGGAACTGTTCATGTCGCTATCCCCACAAGGAGTGGCCCCACACAAGTCTGTAAATTAGTACAGAACCGATTCCACTCCGAAACAGTTAGGTGTAGGCCACCTAAGAATTGCCCAAATTAAATTCAACATCTTTATATTCGAGACATGTCTTGATCATGAAATTCTTTCCTAGCTCTCTTCCATCCTGTTCTAAAGGTCAGTAAGCTGACTATACCAAAGGTCCTGAATGCTAATATTATTTAGCTTTCTTTTGAGTGCGCCTACGAAGCCACTGGCTTTCTACGCGTTTATTTCAAATCGAGATCAAGGTGTGTAGCTTTTAACTAGCCCACCATCGCTGTTGCACACTCTTGCTGTGCCCTGTGGCCAGAAACACGAGCTTTATATATTCCTTGTGTGCGAGTTCGTGAAACTAATATTTTCTCCGAGAGCAGCTGGGGGTCCTCTCATTGGAAAAGGTTTCCTTAGCATACAGATAGACATGCTGTGTTAATGCATGTTGCGCCTTCATTTTGACAAAGCCAGCCATGCATGAGCCGGCCCATCAGACAGTTCGTTAAATATAATGGCGGAGCTCTGCGCCCGTGCAGTTTTTTTTTGTGGAAATGCATGTGAAGAACAGCAACTGATTTTTTGTTTGCCAGTGCTAGGCTTTGACTACATTTGTAATCACAATTGTTTAGTACTAGACAAAGTGCAAATGCAAAACTATTATTTTCTACTTATAGCCCTATCTTCATTCGTAAACCTTGTTGTAGATCTTGAGCACTTGTAGGGAGTAATTCAGTAGCCTTCCTTAAAAGTTATTGTAATAGTAATAAGTAAGACTCAGCTGTTTAACCTTCTAATTCTGCTCTGAAATTGACAAATTTTCGTGCCGACTACATAGCTTTTTATGTGGCGCAAGTTGCCTCATTTCTGCTACACTTTTCTTTACCGAAGGCGCAGGTTGCACTAACTTGCAAACATGTGCACAGAATTTTTTTTGTTTCTGGGATAAAGGAGCTTTCCTGGCTCATTTTAGAGTACCAGGAGCACAAAGCACAACTGCCATTTCGCGCACCTTCACTTTTAACACATCATTGTTGATCTCGACACCATGAAAGTTTGAGGTATTTTATAACTCCGATTCCAATCCAAATTGCCACGAAATACAGTTGAAATAAAGCAAATTGTGCATCCCATTAGATGTATAGGAGCCAAGGCAACGGACTCGTTTCAACTCATTAAAAACGCTCACAAAAACTTGCTTGCAAAGTATTTTCTGAGGCTCTACGAATTTGCTAACTAAAGCGCAAACACATCCGCTCAGTTCGAATTCATGACCGCTGCTGTTTTTAATACACAATCCAGTTAAACGAAATATGGTCAGTTCCTTTTAGTTTAAAACAGCATAATGCAACTTTTTTCTCGATTTAGAATTACTATGTACTGAAGGTGTTCCAGGGATATTTTAAAGGAAATTGGAGGTTTTTTTTAAGATCATCAAGGTTCACTTTTTTGAAATTTTCAAATTAGATAATTTGAACATCTAATTAAAAATGATCTCCCCGATATAGAACTACAATTGCCCAGCTATAGTACACAGAATGGATTAATATTGAAAAATTAAATGGATTAATACTGAAGTCTCATTGTCCTAAAAACTGCCCTTATTGTAATGCTTACTTTTTTGTCAATGGCTGCAATTGTGCTGCAAAATTATGAGCAGAAAAATATTTTCACATTGCTTCCAACAGTAAAGTTTGCATACAATTACTGCAAAAATAATCGTGTTATACAAAATTTTATTTCACTTTCTGCAGAAATCCAAACTAGCTGCTAAGTGCGATTCTCTTGTGCACACATTTTCCCACCACATATAAACATTTCATTGAAAATAAAGTCATGGGACCTCTATTACCACTCTTATCTACACACACCTATATACATACAGGGTGTTTCACCCACAATTTTTAAAGGTAGCCTTTTTGAGTTCAAAAAGTGCTTTTTTTGGAGTAGTATTGTCAGTGGTGTAGTACATCACAATACAGCTAAGAGGTGCTTTCAAGCTGGTTAACTAATACTGAATGGTTAAGTTTTCAACTATTACTGCTAGGCTCCGTTATTATTGAGAGGCATGTAGCCCACCGTAAGCAATATCCATATCAGTTTTTGGAATTTCAAAAATGCAATTACCCTCGCAGCTCTGGCTCGACAAAATTTGGCTTTTTAAGCCAGTTACGAGCACTGGAGGGCTTGCTTGGCCTGCATGCTTTCAAAAGCGCATGTATTTTGGCACCATGCAGCCAAATTCTGTCGAGCCACAGCAGCAAGGGCAATAGTTTTTGAAATTCCAAAAACTGATATGGTAAGACATGCTAAAGGAGTCAAAAAGCATGTAAAAATGTTTGTTTTTTGTACAGTATGCTCCCTTTAAGACCAACTTGAAGGGACCAGAGAATTTGTTTGTTTTATGAAGAGTTCCTCTTAACATAAGTTCCCCTAAAAGATGTGAGCTTGCTAGATCTTTCCCTATACCGGGTGTTACAAGGAAGACAAGTTATTTTCAAAGATAAATTTTTGAGGCAAAAATATGGCTTTTGAGGCATAGTACTGCCAGGGTTGGCGGACGCCAGAAAACCGGTGAATCATCTTAACTAGTAAGATGGCTAACTTGTAATAAATAACATTTTAACTTATTAGAGTTTGGCGTTTAGTTCCAATTGGAGATTTGTAGTTGACTGTTAGTAACGAATAATAATAATAATTGGTTTTTGGAGGAAAGTAAATGGCGCAGTATCTGTCTCATATATCGTTGGACACCTGAACCGCGCCATATGGGAAGGGATAAGGAAGGGAGTGAAAGAGGAAAGGAAGAAGGAGGTGCCGTAGTGGAGGGCTCCGGAATAATTTCGACCACTCTGGGATCTTTAACGTGCACTGACATCGCACAGTACACGGGCGCCTTAGCGTTTTTCCTCCATAAAAACGCACCCGGCTGCAATCGAGCCCAAGCTTGACACTGCTGCGCAGAGAAAACCCGAATTCTAAAGCTCACTGGTGCATGTGTCATCACTGGGGCTCCAAAACACTGAGTTCCCCACTCTAAAACACCAATACCTCACTGATTTTATGTGGAGTGAAGATAGTGATTTAGATCTATATGTGAACATGTGTGAATCTTGAAAAACATTGGAGATATTTGCAAACAGATATTTACAGCTGTCTAGAAACTGCTACAGTGCTGCTAATAAATGGTATCAGCAAAAACTCACCTCGCATTCTTTTTTAAATAAGAAGGATGTCCAAATGTCAATTACGACAACGCAGATGAAATAAAACTCCTTTATTCTCATTTGTGCTGGCATCAGCATTCTCTCCAAGTATACAAATAATGCACACAAGCGACAACAATGCATAGATACCAAAACAGTCAACTGATAGACAGCGTAATAGGAAACTACACACAAATGATTCTGCAAGAAAGCACAGCACTTCTGGCATAATAGTGGTAACAGTATCAACATGCATTTAGTTGCCCCTACACAGTTTTGCTTACTTAAAAACAACAGCAAAGCTCTGCTATGTGACAGCAAAGCTCTGCTATGTGACACCAAACCAAGGAATGAGGTACTTATGGAACATTCTTGATAAAAAAAGCAAAGAAATAAATCCAAGTCTTCATGTGAGTTTGATATGACTACTGGCCACTAAAAAACTGGCCACCAGAGAAAAACTAAAAATGCACTTCAGCCTCGTATTTCAGACTTGAATCATGCAAGTATGTAAAACATAAGCCTGCCTCATAAGATGCTACACAGGACATGATGGCACGATCCTGTTATAAAGCAAACATACACAGTTATTCAACAATACACCAGCCCCGATACCTCAGCAAGGGAAATTAGAGCAAAGTACACAGATATTTAAGGAAACATTTCCCGACACTTCCAAACATCTGCACACTACTGCAGCACACCTCTGGTATATATATGGAACAACAAAGCTTACTGCAGCACTTAAGCACCTATTTTTGAGGCCGACAACATGCTGTCAGTTGCCTGCAGCACTTCCCTAAGAACACATTTTCTTTCACTGCTCCTCTAAATGGTAGCAAATGCCGAAATACCACACATAAAGGTAAGGAATAACAACAACATCACACTAGTGCTATATGTTTTCCTCACCTAGTAAACACTCATTTCCCATCACATTTCACTAAACACTGCATCACAGGCTCTACTGAGAAACTTGTTTTCCTGATAAAAATTGACCATTACCTTTTGTTTTTCCCGTTTGCATCCCACTCCCGAGACATGCCATGGATATCTTTGTGACCACCAGTCAGTTACAGCCATGAACTAAACATGTTCCTATTCAAGTGTTGCATCACTAAGTGCTTGAATGCTAATCCGAATATATACTCTTTCTTTTACATGTTTTAGGGAAATTCTTCACCCTTGCAGAAGTGCAACTAGCAAAACCAACAAGGTAGAGCAATGCAAAATATTTTAGAAGACGTTTCTGGTATGGTTAAAAGTTACATGCCAAATTGTTTCTAGCCAGAAAATTAAAAGCTGTGGACATATGCTACATTCAAAGTACCTGACTAAAAATAACGGGGGGGGGGGATGCAAATTTTACAAGCCTAGCTCTCATCTAGCAATTAGTCAGCAGCAACGCATCCATGCAAGTTGATACAACCAACAATGTCCATCTGTAATTTTACTAACTCTTACTTTGTACCTACCCTCACTGCCTGTGTGACTACCAGACTGGACATAGCACAATATGTGAAAAACTGCATATGACATACCAAGTGTGGCACACCTTGAACACACAATATACCAGAAAAAAAATTGTGGGGCATGCCTGCCCCAGTCTGTGAAATGATTGCGCGAGTGTTTCTATAATGTAGCCAAAAAATAATGCTAAAGGTTCGTTTTTTTTTTTAAAAACAGGCAGCACAGACGTAACATCTACATTATCAATGTGAGCAAGCTTTGCAGCTCAATATGACTGCATATGTAGAAGAAACGTGTTGACATAGCCCTCACTGTAAAGCATTTAGCTTTGTATACCTAAGCAAACATTGCAGATGACTGAAGAAAGAAGTGGCAAGAAACAAGAAAATCTTATGAAGTAATTTTTTACCTCCCAATCTCTTCAGTGTGGAGCCATTCACAGAACTCATAAAAGACTATATGAATAGCACTACAATAAAAAGGTGACCACCTTGCACACAATATTACTATATGCAAGTACTTCAGCATGATTTAGAATGCAACTGAAACAACAGTCACATTATTACTCAGATATGTGACGAATGGAAGCTAGTGCAGATACCATAAGAAAACCAGGCTTCTGCAAGTCCTTACATAGTCTGGAAACTTGACTATGGCAGTCCCCATGCACTGCAATAATTGTACACATGTGCAAGACTACATCTTTAAAGTCCAGAAAGTGTGTCAAAGGAAGATTAGCAGTTTCCTTACACCAGTCATGTCTAAATTTCTTTTGTAGTCATCATTAGCAATTAAAAAAAAAGGAAGGCATATCTAGAATGCAAAGATAAAAAAGGGGATTATGTGGGTTGAATAATGGTGCGGGTAGACTTGAGAATATGCCACATAGTTACTGGCCCTTCATGAAAATTGTTCTTGCCTGTGTTCTCATTAATACTTCCCACTTCATCTTTCTTTTTGTCCATGACATCACATTTCAAATCACACTGTTAGGCAGAAAAGGATCCTGGCTGATTTAATTTTGCACCAAGTCACCATATGGAATTTTGTGCACAGCTGAAAGTGCGGACTCAACATTTCCAACGACAAGACGCTGCAGTTAAATCCACAAAGAGCCACTGCAGCTTAGGCCATCTCAAAACATTTGCACCACAATAACAGATCAAAAATGCTGCCCAGCTGATGGCAGCCAATAATTAACAAGGTACACATGGTTTCTGTCTACGCTTCCCCAGTGGGCATCAAGACTGAGTAGACACCGCTTCCCTGGACTGCGCTTCGATTAGCAACCAGCACTAGCCAACTTCCTGGCCATCTGCACAGCTCTGGACGTGGGCAATGTACAGCGAGCGCGATGTGCAGGCTTGCATGCACAGAGGACACGGCAAGAGAGACTCCATCCCCTGCAAGTGGTATGATGATACAGTTTGTGAAGCCAGGATAAATCCAGAAATTATGCACAGACAAGGAAACTAGATGTATACTGCTGCTGTTTGCTTAGAACCCTGCTCATTTCCATGCACTTCTTAGGTAAATGTGTCTCCTTGTTTCGTCATTAAATCAGCTGTAAGCACCAACTGGTGTGTCTTTTACAGCTAAACCCACCTGGCAAATTGATTTATTGTACAACATTGACCTGACCTGAGTACAGAGTCAACTTTCTTTCAGGAAGGGTGCAGCAAACAAGAGAGCCCGGAATAGAAACCACAAGCTGGGGAGACACTAAACTTGGCCCAGGACCTCGAGTGTGACCACCACACTTAAAAACGAGGCAAATACTAGTCACCCTGGATGTGGCCACCAGAAAAACCACGACAGAAAAACTCAGAGGAAACACCATCATGTACCTACCTGGTTGCTGTTTGTTTGGGCAGATGCAGAGCCGCTGTCAGAAGCTCTGCAAGAAGATAAGCAACACATGTCTCTGTATAATCAACTACTACTCTGGTAGCAGCTATAGTTCTAAGCAGCAGTTAACTTCTTTATCTCTTGACTGAAAACGAAAAACAGCAGGACATCAGAACTACACAAACTGAAGAGCACATTTCACTGAGCATGAAGAGGGCACAGAGCTAGAGCTGGGCCATCCTTTTCTTTCCCATTCTCATGGCTGTCCTTGCTACCACATGACCTATCCTTTATTAATACCTGCGTTGGTCTCAAAAGCCTCCAATTGGCCAAGAGGACAATTACGTCATAAGGTCATGTTCCCTTCCAACGTTATTACAACCTGCCCACCGTGGCAAGTGGAAATTAAAGTATGGTGTTTACTCACTTTATTTTGGGCACTTTTTTCCCTAAAATTAAGGCTTTGAAAAGTGGGTGCATAAATTACGCGGAGTTAAGAAACAGATCCATAAAGAAACTCTACAAAGGTCATAACACGCAATATATACGGCATATTGGGGTGTATAAGCTGACTCTGCAACTTGCCCCCCCGTCGTTGGCCAAAACAAACTTGACTCTAAATATGTCGTTTCACTCCCTTGCATGAATGCACTGCGGGGAAGCCGTCGTGCAACTCAAGGTCGCAGTGCTTTTGCTCGGAGTTTCCTAGACCCATTCCATTAGTATGTAAGTGCATCCGTGCAGTTTACAGATGCTTTTCCCCTTTGCCCTAAGGCACTCTAAAAAAGCGACTGTTTTTCTCTTCTTCATGTTGCATCTCGAGAACGAATCGCTCGTATGTAAAAGCACTTATTTTTTTCTTTTGCTTTGCCTCTTTGCACCATGGCACTGCAGAGAAGCAACCATAGCAAGAGACTGCCAATGCATTTCAGTTCTTACATGTCACATGCTCCCAGGTTCGGCCCACTCGTTTGTTTGCACACGTGCAGTTGGTCGCTGAATGCATTATACGACAAGAATTTGTCGAAATTTTGATAGTAGCAGCCAAGAAATTGTGTAACCCAGGAGCGTATTAACCAGGATAATTATAGTGCAACTCTAAAGGACATCTGTATAGCCCGCAATTTTTAGTGTACGAACCAAGAATCGTATGAACCAGGAACGTTATCAGAAAGGTTTTACTTCATAGCATGCTTACTATCTTTCCTGGGGGCATTTCTGTTCAGACAAACTTCTGAGGTAACGAACAAATTTTCTGGTCCTTTCAAGTTAGCCTTAAAAGGAGTCTACTGCATATGGTACAGACAATAAATATTTATGAGTGATACTCTATTTTCAAACCCTATGTTTCTGCACTTTGAGAGCTGAGCATAGAAACAAGAAGAGTAATGTCGTTGTCGCAAACAGAAGGGCAAACCACACCTGCCTTTCCCAGGCTGGATTGCTAGAGTACAGGAAAATTCCGCGGCCTGCATGCTTTCATCACCAAACACTAAATGAGTGATGCAGACAACATGGGATGTAGACTGCACACACACAACAAGATATGGGGCATTCTCTTGCTGCAAGACTGGAAGAAACATCAGGCGTCAACCGATAACTTTCCAAACCAACTGAGTGCAACATTTCGACAAATAAACTCCAAGCTTAAACCAGGGGTTCTCAATTTTTTTAACCTTAGGGAACCCCAAGAGCTTTCAAAAGGCGCCGAGGAACCCTGTGAGTCTTGACTTCCGTCCCTTCCTGCCCAATCTGTATGCAAGAAAATAGCAATCACAGCCCCTTACAATATGCCCATATTCAATTACTACTGCCCGGCAGCATAGTGAAAAGTCTGCTATAAGCAACTAGAGACTGATCCCTACCGCAATAAAAGTGACCGAAGGAAGGCAGGGGTTGAGGCATGCATGAGTTTAGGTGCCCGGGGAACCCTAGAACGAACCCCAAAGGGTTCTGTGGAACCCTGCATCTAAACTACCCCCACTGTCGCACAGCAGTTTCTTTTTTCTTTCAACACAGTGCTGTGAAAAATCACATGAGTGGTGCTGCACCTCTGCCTGCTGCCTCCGCTGCTGCTACTCTGGGTACTGCTCTGCACTGGAGCAGTGTCCTGCAGGGCAGTAATCTGTAGATTGAGTCTCTCGATGGTGTCCAGCTGTTCTTGCACGGTTCCTTCCAACTGCCGACGCAGGTTGCGCTCCGTTTCGTAGTCTGTGCGGTACACTTCCACCTGGAGCGGCACCCATGCACAAAAGCAAGCAGTTAAACCAGTTAACGGTGACATGATCGCCAATAATATTCAACCACAACAAACCTTGATAACTAGCACTTTGTTAAAAACAAATTCGAAAATTTTTGGTGGCCAGGTATATTTTAAACGCACTTTAAAGCACCTAACTCCTACAGCAGTTTCTCTTAAATTAGCTTATTTCAAACTTGTTGTCTAGCTCCAGTGCTCCCACTGTGTTCCATACACATTGCCAAGAAGTGAACCAGAAAAGACAAGTTTATTTCATGAGCTGCATTTCTGTGGCTCACATCTGCAGTGTCAACACAGTGAAATGTTACCACAAATATCCAACAACAAACCTTCATACAGAGTAGAGTCTTTGTAATTCACACTTTTGGTTAATTCAAACAAAAGTGCAAATTTCGGTAGGAAGGGTATATTTTCAATGCATTTTAAGGGGAGACTCGCCTGTTGCTGTTTCCCAAGACCTCCATGGCTGCCATCTCAGTTTTGTATGAAAGCCAGTGCTCTTCCCTACATCCTGGTATTACTCACTATTGTGAATTCTTCTTGGAATGTACGCATTCCGCCATTTTCTGAGGCCTCTACATTAACCTCCGAATGGCTGGCGCGAACTTCAGAAGCAATTTTCCCAGCTTCGTGATTTTTACCTACATGACTAGTCTCACGAAAGTTTTCATTATATTTTGTGGGGACTTCTCCTCTTCGGCTACCTTCCCTGCAAAGGGTCCTTCCTAGTTACTTCAACAAAAGAGGGCGCCAGCGTCGGACAGCAGGGTTGCTGCACACGCACACGCGGGGATAAGACTCTTCTTCGGTTTGGGAACTAGTCGCGTACGGATGTTTCAATGTGGTGCTCCGCTCTCTGCCAGAAGGGCTAGGCCTCGTGATGGGAACTTTCTCCCACCAGTTCATCCCATCCGGCCACGCGAGTTTCTCCCTTGCCCTAGCGTGGGCGAATGTTCGCTCGTAACTGTGCTGGTGAGTTGGACAACCTCTGATCCTCAGTGCACTTTGTTGCTAGCTAATGTTATTGTTGTTGCAGCAATAAATGCCTTGCTTGCATCACCCGAAGTGTCATTCCTTTGTTCCCCCTCATAGCAAGGCCCATCGCGGTTGGTGTGCGGTTGGTGTGCGCTTGGTAGCGTGCACGATCACGGGGTGGGGGTTGCCGCTTTTGAACTGTCTGCTGCGGTTAAGCGGGGAGAACGTATTTATCCCCCCATTACAACCCCCCCCTTTTCAATTTCAATTAATCTTATAGCATTGAATTAGAAAAAACTGAACTATGGAGCGATGCTATATTTAATGGCTGAGTTGAACATATCAAATTTTGTGAATCATAACGTCACCTAATTATATTTCATAATTGTGGTGCTTGGACATACCATTTTATGTGAGGATGTACCTCAACAATACTGGCAGATGGCAAACCTTTAGCTACTAATGACCCTTAAGAAATGACCTAATTAGGCTTGTTATTTTCCCATAATATGGGAACTAATACAGATATACTGAAACCAATTATATTTTTTAAAACAGGAATTAGAACTGCATGTGCACACCTAATTCCATTAGGATATCTCTAGTAATCAAAATTTTCATTTTAAGACCATCTCCCCTCAGGGCACCTAACTTGTACAGCCGTTTCTTTTAAATTAGCACTGCCAAGAAGTGAACAACCAGAAAAAGAGTATTTCATGAAACGCGTCTCTGTAGACCGCACTTTCCATTTTATCATCCGATGTCATCATGCACGGGAGTCTCCATTATCGCACTCCAGTCACGTATCGCCATGCAGCAAGCGGCAGCCAAGGTCGCATGTCTGCTTTGTGGCGCTGCATGAGCTGATAATTCGGCCTTCCAACCAATTAACTCTGACATAGTACGAAAATGGGCCGTGTCAAGATCCGATCAGCCCTCCAAGCACTTGGAGGAGTTGCATTTTCAGAGCTTCGCTACCAGCTACCAGCTCGCAGCGGTAATGGCTATCTGCCGCCCATCAGCGAGCCGAGCCCCGTTTTGGACTCCTGATCAGTGTTAGTGTTCCAGCACAAACGGGCATTCCCCCTACTCCCGTCTGTGCAGTCCTGTGTGCTGAAAATGCGCTCTCATCATGAGCTGCTCACTGTATGTGCAGCGAAGCCTCCTTACAAAGATGCCACAGCTCATGACGAGGCTACACTGCTACACCTTGTTTTTCCCCAATAAATTTACCGTAATGCAAGCAACTCTTTAAACTTTCTTTCAATGTCATTCAATAGGTAATTCCAACATTTTTCCCAGTCCCTTGGGGTTCGAATTAACGTGCTTTTAGTTGATGCGCTTTTCAAAGGTGCTTCACTGTTGCATCCCATGCACCCCAGCACAAGTAGTTGTAGCCATTCCTGCAGCCACCAGTACTTTTGTACAAAAAAACTAAAGAAGGCTGCCTGCTTTCTTATCAGCAGGCAGAACACAATGAATACCATATCATCACCACCCAGACTACGCCCACTGCAGGTCGAAGGCCTCTCCCATGTTTCTCCAATTAACCCTGTCCTTTGCCAGCTGTGGCCACCATATTCCTGCAAACTTTTCAATCTCATCCGCCCACCTAACTTTCTGCCGCCCCCTGCTACGCTTGCCTTCTCTTGGAATCCACTCCGTTCCCTTAAGAACCAGCGGTTATCTTGTCGCTCACGGAAGTTGCGTGAGGCTGCGAGCCATCATCATCATCGTCCACTTTTTTCCTCCTCCGCAAACTCTCGCTATCCATATCAGCATTAGTATCACCATCTCCAGCTTTTCGTAGCGATAGCTACACTACGGTAGCATTTCGAGCCTTCAACGTGGCGGCGCCCCCACCCTGTGGCTGCGCTGCCACCCTGTGGGTGGCTTCGCCGCCACGCTGCCACGTGGTGCGGAGCAGCTGCCCGCGGCGCAGCGCTATGGCTGATCACGTGGTTCGTCTCATGGTTGGTCACGTTACAAAGTTCCACTCCGCCAGCTGTAGCTATTGCATCACTCCAGGTTTAACCAAAGCTAAACAACCGCCAATTTTGTGTGGCTTTTGTCTGCAGCTTGTTTATTTTTTTTTTGTTAACTGCCGTCGCGCATTGGAATTTTAGCATGATGGACAAGCACCTTAACAGCTATACGGCTCGCTTTAAACTGAAAGTCTTGGAGTTTGCTCTCAAACATAGAAAGCGTGCAGCGGGCAGGAAATTTGATATGAACGAGAAGTGCGTTCGACAACTGTGCAACCTGTGGGGGTTTAATTGGGGAGAAAAATATGTTCAAAGCTGCCCGGACCCCACTTCGTGGTCACATACGCTACCGAGCGCACACCGACCATAGCAGGCCTTGCTCTGAGGGAACAAAGAAACAACACTCTGACTGACACAAACAGGCATTTATTGCGACAACAACTCCAGCTAGCAACAAAATACATTAAGGAATCGAGGTCGTCCGATTTGCCAGCAAGATTACGAGTGAATGCTCGCCCACGTTAGGGCAAGGGGAAACTCTGAAGCCAGACGGGAAGAGATGCGGGAGAACGTTCTCCCCCAAGAGGCTTCGCCCCACTGTGGAAAGCAGAGCACCGCGGAGACGTTTCCCAGCCCAAGAGAGTGTGTAGTTTTCCCCGCACACGCAGCATTCACGTCATTCGTGGCACCTTTGTCACTGTGACACCGGCACCCTCCCTTTTTAGTTACGGTAACTAACTACGGATAGTCACACAGTGCACTCCTCCTCGAGGCAAGGCTGCTGCAGGGTGCATTGCGGAAAAGCAAACCAAAGGGGACGTTGTCGTGGAAAGTCTACACAAACTAAAAGGATGAAATGAACACAAGCTGCAAAAAACGAACTTCGCGAGGCAAGCCAAGGAAGTTTCCTGAACTGGAAGAGCTTCTCTGCTATGTGATGGAAGTGCGGAACAAAGGCTATGCTGGTTGGTTTATTAGGTTTAACATCCAAAAGCGACTCAAGCTATGAGGGACGCTGTAGTGAAGGGCTCCAGAAATTTCAACCACCTAGGGTTCTTTAACGAGCACTGACATCGCACAGTACACGGGCCTTGGATTTCACCTCCATCGAAATTCGACCGCCACGGCTGGGATCAACCCGCGTCTTTCAGGTCGGCAGCCGAGCGCCATAACCACCAAGCCCCCGCAGTGGGCAAAGGCTATGCACTGACAACGGACATGCTGCGTGTGAAGGCACAAGCCTTGGCGTGTGTGAAAACCATACTCCACGACGACTCACTGGTATGTGTTTATACTTATTTTTTACACATTGTTTACATAGGCCGCACCCTGAAAATTGGCCCACTAATCTGGGAAAAAAAAAAAGTGCGGCCCTTACACGCGTTTATAGGGTATGCAGGGTGCTGAAAGATTACCTGTGCCTGGAGAGGGGGCAGCAGCTCCAGCTCCTTCTGGAGCTTCTCCACATCCTTCTTCAGTGTAGTGATTTGGCTGTCACGCTCTGCCAATTCTTGCACGTGCTTCTCAGCTTGACGTGATGCGGCCACACCAGACTGCCGCTCCACACGCACAAATGTCCTCTGCACGTGAGTGAATGCACACAGCACTGAAACTTCCAAACCTCACGTTTACACTCCCTCACTATCGTCATCAAGCCCAACTACGAAGGCCTCTCCCAGCGATCTCCAATTAACCCTGTACCTTCATGATGGCTGCGTCCAGGCATAATTTTTTGTTCCCGCATTAGCTGGCTCTAGCAGCCATTTGATCTATTCCCTTGTTATGCAAACAAGATAATAGAAGACACAGAACGTAGAACAGCAGCGCACTGGCTTTCTGAACCTTGTGAAGCCTGAAAAATGGTAGGAATATAATTGCACAGCACAAAAAGTGAATTGTGAATGAGAGTGAACACTACATTCCCTACACTGGCTTTTACATTTACTCTCTTGGCTGCACTTGCTGCACCAGTTCAATGAGTGCAGCACTTGCGTGTTCATTTCGCAAAAGTTCCCATCTAGTGTAGCACAAGTTCTTGGCTGGCTTACACTCTCCGAAGTGGAAGTGTGCAGCTGTAATGCAGCAATATGGTGGCACCAATGTGTAGGAATTACCAGTCTTAAAGGGACACTGAGGAGAACTCTATCAATTTTTTTTTTGTTAGCAAAATATGATAGTTCGGCATTTCATGGTTTTGTTGCTGCTTGTCCGAGCGCGAAAGATGCATTTATTTCAAAGAAATTTGGATTCGAAGTTGAAAAAGTTTTTCCCGCCCCTCTGATTCAAACTCGGGGAACTCTTATGACGCCACGGCAACTCTTATGACGTCACAGAACGGAGTGACGTGAATCGTGATGTAAACGAAGACTCAGTGATTTCTGACGGCTGGCGGAGCGGTGTGCAACATTCCTTTGCAAGCCTCAGAGATTCGTGACGTCCATGAAGTAAAGAAAATTCCTCCAAGGTGGCGCCTCTTGTCCTAGGAAGTCATCACGCTTGTACTTGCGAGATTGGCCTGTGGCGGCAATACCTGCATTTTGGTTGTTGCTATTTTCTACATTACCAGAGCTTTGTTTGCAGGAAGAGTGGCGTTTTTGTGATCAGGAGCTGCTATTCTATGGATACAAGCCAACTTCAATTTCTCCTCAGTGTCCCTTTAATGACCGATGACAGTTCTTTCTTGAAAAGAGGTGGTGGGTAGCTGCTTGTGGCATCATAATCGTAAACCTAAGCGGTCAGGTTAGGCCCCACGGGCAGCGTTTCAGCGCATATTTATAAACCAACTGCGTGTAATACATGTACAGACTTTTTTTCAAGTTTAAAACGACAATTTCGTGGAGCAGGTTCATGGCAACCCTTCATTGTGATTTGCTGCTCCAAACTGTTCCCATGGTTTAGGATCTTGGAGGCAGTTTATGTCGGCGGCACACAGCTTTGCTGGCGATGCCAAGGCTAGTAGACGACCAGCATGCACTCGACCATTTGTTTCAGAGGAAGCCAGTGTTAAGCTTTACTTGCACTGCCTGAACTGGTTCTGCAAGCTTGCGGCACTGCCAGATAATTTCACGGAACTAGTGCAGCCTATTACAGCAGAACCCCTCTAAAGTAAAGTGACCAGACAAGCAAAAATCTTTACTATATCAGGGTCTTTACTATATCAGTTGTTGGTTGATGGCATGGCTCTGAGGATGCTCTTTGCTAATTAATTGGCTACTTAGTAAACACTGTGTTCGTTTATAAAAGAAACACTCACAAATGCCTTCCATCATGCTGTTACGGTCCCTTTATGTGATAATTATTTTCAGATGTCACATCACATGGTATCATGTTTTCGATTTTGTTTACAGCTTGTGGAAGTGTCGCATTTGCACACATAAAATTCGGCTACGAATATAATGAGAGTTTGATTTCAAGTAAGAACCAAAGTTTTGCACGAACATGGCAACATTTTTCGCAGGCTCAGCGTCCTTCAAGAGGCAACAGTTAAGAAACATGCTTGGCACAGTTGAGGCGCAGCAGTACCGCTCACGCAGTGCCGCCGTTTCTTGCCCCTGTGCTTCGCACTGCTGAGCTGCAAATGTCCGCCATTTTCTCCCCTTCCCTACTCTTTACTGCCTGTCTTTCATTTCTCAGCGATCCGCACCGCGTTCTTTCTGCGTGCATAGCTAGCACTACTTTTTTTTCCACTTTGCCTCAAGCCCCAAGATTTCCAAAAAGTTGGCTTCTCCTCACAACTTCTGAGCATGGTGCTAAAGTTATCTCAAAGAGCACTGTTTTATTGGTTTTAGTATTCATTTGCCTCCGAATGTTGGCCTCGCGAGTGCCGCGTTGTCATTATTCCGCAGGAAGTATGTCGCCACGGCCAGGTGCTCTTTACTATAGCAGTTTAAAAAAAAAATTACTATAACCGAAAAAAGAATGAACATTCGTGTTTGGAAGGAACGAAAGTGGGCCCGCAGTTTCACTTTACTATATCCGACTTTTTACCATCTCAGAGTTTACTATAGTGGGATTCTATTGTATTATTGAAGATACACTGTTGCGTGCCGTTTACTTGTGCATCAGGTCCACTTAGCGGTGCCCTTACTTTTATTTTGAACAATGTAAGTGTGTTGTCACACTCATAGGTAGTGGGCAATTCCTGTCACCTGTGACGGCACGAGAGAGCTGGTTGGAAACGACCATCCCCCTCATCTCATATAGAAACGGCTACTACTACTCATTTTGTTTCCAACATCCTATCCACTCGGTTTCAGCCTGTCCTTCCCTTACCTGCAATAACTCACACCACTCGAAAGTGTAGAGAACAAGGAACAACATACAAACAAGTAATAAGACTAAAAGTAATTCACCAAGCTGGCAGATACAAAATGGCTGCTCTTAATCCACAGGATTAATACCCAAGACATGCAGCTAAAAAAAAGAAATACAGCAGAACCACAATTATGCATTCCCCATTCATGTGATGGCCCAGATTTTACGAACTGTCATGGCCCAGCGAAACCCCATAAAGATGGGTCTATGGTTTATGAGGGTTCAACCTACCAAAGCGACTCGGCTATGAGGGCACCGTAGTGAAGGGCTCTGGAAATTTAGACCACGTGGGGTTCTTTAACATGCACTGACATCACACAGTACACGAGCCTCTATAGAAATTTCGCCTCCATAATTCAACCGCCGTGGCCAGGATTGAACCTGCGTCTTTCGGGCCAGCAGCCGAGCGCCATAACCACTAAACCACCACAGTGGCCCCATAAAGATAACGCATTCAAGATCTCAATTACACAACCCAAAATCACGCCACAAAATTTTTGGAGTATCGTGCAACATGCTCGATATGGAAGCACCAGAATGAGGAACCAGCTAAAAGCGGGCTGAGAAGTGACAGAATTCAGCGCATGAACTGCTACTCATGCTTTCAAAGAAGGGTGAAGTTGAAGAAGATACCAAATTCACAAGTCTTATGATTCAAACAAGAAAAAACACAAAAGAGAAAGCAAGACCCATGCTCGACAATATCCAAAGCACAGCAAAAGAGGTTGGCACAGCCCTTGTGCCAACCTCTACAGCTATGCTTTGGATATCGTCGTTTTCATCAACTTTCATCTCCTTCTACGCAAGAGAATGCAAGGCACTTGGACCACCCCCAAAAAAGGTGCAAGGAAGCACCATCTGACGAGTGCGGAACAAGTCACACAAAATGGCGGGAGATCTGAACCACTGCAGGAGGGTAACAAAACACTTGTCATTCGTGTCAATGAATTCAGCTCGTCAATATAAAGTGCTCACGAAATCGGAGCCCATGTGATAACGCATTTTCCTCCACATCAATTGCACTGATTTGCCTGTGAATATTTACTGTGATGACACTAGCTCACCTCGCCAGCGTCGTTAGAATTTTCAAACTCTTGCCAGGTATGCAGCAACTCAGCATAGTCCCGACGAGCACGATCACAGTTCTTCTCAGCGGTTAGCAGGGCACGCCTGAGTAGACAGACAGATAAACAAACCTTAGAAGCACTTATATCAGGTAGGGTTGAAAGAAAAAGTGCAATTTGAAAGGCAGAGCAGCACTAAACACAACCACAATATGAAAAAGCTTACCATTTAACAACCATGTCTCCAAGTGAGTCTACATTAAACACCAAAAGTCCATGGAACTAAAAGGTGCTCTGCAGCATGAAGTTTTAAAGTTAAAACGTTTAGGTAACAGTGGATTTCAACCCGCTGAAGAGCACTACATTAAACTTTACCAGTAATAATCACTCGGGCAACACTAACTTTCGACTGGCTGGCAGCAGCTTCAATGGCCTGCTGCAAGCATAGTCGTCACAACTGCGATTTGTTCCGCTTGGTTTCCCCCACATGCTGCAGTGCTGCAGCAGAAGACAAAAGTTCCCTGACCTGTTTAGTCAAGCCCGCAAGTCGAACTTTCAAGCATAAACAACAATGCACCTAGTGCACTAATGTCTTGCGGCAATATCAGAAGTGAATGTATTACCAGAATCCAATAAATTCATGGTAATGAAACGTCTGCTGAAGTTTGGTTAGCAGACAAAAGCGGGCGCTAGAGGCGCCACCGGTAGGTAATCAAGGATCAGCAATTGGTAGAGCAGCCAGGTGGCGTATGGTGTGCTTGCACGAAAATATCTTCCTTCCACGCCCGTGCTGTTTATTTGGTCTCTCAGTTATTCACGAGTGAATGAAGCGGATGTCCTGTATCCATTGCAGCTCTGTAATCCTAGCCAGCTTGACACTTGCACAGAGAAAGAGCGCTGCCGGCAGTGCCACGGTTGGCTCCGTATTCGTGAATAAAAGATAGCCACTATGTTATACACCAATACGCCGAGCATTGGCTGGTGTGGGATTTTATTGGGTGGTTTAAAGCATGGCATGCCTAAGCGCCTGCGACTGCAGCGGAACAGCGCATCAAAACATTGTGCTGGCTGGTGCGCAGCATCACGGCATTACTCCTTCGGGAGCACACAGATTTCAGCTTCAATTGCGAAAGTTGCATATCAGAGGACACTTTCATTTGTTCATCTTTTGAGCTCATAAATGTCGCATTTTGACCGATATAGCTTCACCGTTTTGCCAGCATGGTGCCGCTATTCGTATAGTGACAGTGCTACGGCATAGCACTGCTAACTGCCCCGATCCCGACAGGATAATGCCGTTCTGAATTGCTGAGCTCTGGTGCGCATTACAGCACTGTATCGAGGTCTACTTTAGCAAAGTAATGTAAATTATTTCTGCAACTCAACTGTCACCGTTTTCAGCGGTATACATGCGCAAAATAAGAAAGAGAATGCCTTAACAGAATGAACTTTTTATTCACATATACTAAAGAAAGCAGAAAGACAATTGAGTGTAAACACAGGAGCCATTATTGGCTCGACTTTTTGGCACGCACAGCTGCTCAGTTTTTTGCACGTGCTGCGACATTAGCAAGTTTCTATTGACACTCGTGAAGCTGGTACTTTGTCTTGCGAAGCTGCAATTTTATTTTGTGCACCTCAGGATTGTGGATGGGCTGACAGGCTTTGTGCAAGCTTTGCATAACTGAAATAATAATAATAATAATAATAATAATAATAATAATAATAATAATAATAATAATAATAATAATAATAATAATAATAAAAATAAACAGAAAGGTGTCATTCCAGCCAGTGCCTTTTTTTAGTGTTTAAAGAGCTCTGATGCACTGACACAAGCCAGTGATCTACGTTGACATAGAGGCTCACCGTCATCAGCTGCATCTGTAGCACTATCGATGGTCGGGTAGTTTGAGCAGGAGATATCCGGAATGTCCGCTGCTGTGCAGGCATCCAATGCAATACGGCGTTGCTTTGCTAACAGCCGAAAGCGTGGTTTGTTCTTTGTTAGGCATTGTGGAAACTGTTCAAATACCCTCGGAACAGCACCAGGCTTCAGCTTGGGCAGCTCACGTCACAGCGAAACAGCGCCCTCGTTCACAACGGACTGATCGTACCGAACGATGACAGTGGTGTTGAAATGTTTTTTCACAAATGCGTACGTACGGCGAATCAAAGGATAAGCCACCAATTTTTTTTCGGAGGATGGCACATCTCCACTTCTCTTGTAGCTTGGCATCAGACGGGAAAAAAAAAAGTTGACACATTTTCGCTGTTGGCCCTGTATCCGGAGTGGCCGCGTGTCAGGCAAGACGGTGAAGGCATCATTCAGAGCACGTGCTTGTTTCACAACACAGGCATTTAAATACCTCTACATTGCATCTGATAAAACACCACAACAAGAAAACTATGCAATGACACATCGCAAAACATCACCTTCTATGAATGGGCAGCAGCCCACCTGCTCAGTCACTCACCAAAACATGATCCTCGGTTGGTGGCAGCGCCGCTGCACAGCTGGTTTGGTCAGTGTACCAAGCTCCCCCATTGAGTTACGAAGAAGTTTTGCGACCATAAAGCTATTGAAGGACTCTGGTATTACTGAAAACAAATGTCTCCAGGACACGCGAGTGACGAAAAAGTCATCAAGTCACACGAGTGGCAGGTGAATGACGTAGAGTCATTTTTAATGGGCACTTGCTCAGTTCCAAGACCATGTTTGGAAGAAACAGCGCAAACTTAAGACATGGACTGAGAAAGATAGGACAACACAGTGCCAACTGGCCCGTTCGACCACCCTTGCAAGTTCTAAGACCACACAGGAGAGCAACCACATCCTGCTTATGCCTCATACAGAGGTCTAATCCACTGGCAGGTGAGCACCTCTGTGCCCTAGTTTCATATGTCCTGGAGACTTCTGTGCACTAAGATAACATTTCCAATCTAAGCTAACGAAAGTGTCCAATTTCCTCAGGTGCACGACCCAATCAGTAGTCCAACAAGGGCGTGTCACTTGAACTCCGAGGAGATCCTCACCTCAGATCGTCAATCTCGGCAACCTTGCTCTCGCACTGCCCCTGAAGGGCTCTGACAAGGGCTTCTTTCTCGAGGAGGGCTGTTTCGAGCTCTGCACATCTGGAAGTGGAATAAATGCAGAATGTTTATGGGCCCAGGAAATGTTCTTAAATAAACTCTTACCGCGAAAAAAATAACAGATTTGGAGTGTTCTAAAACAAAAATTACTTCTTCAAGAAATGCCAAATACACTGCGCATTGTAAGGTATCAAACTGTCGCTTATTGGTTATGCTTCCAAAGGGTGTTTGTGTTGGGTTTAGCGGCGCATAAGCATCTAAGACTATCATGCGCCAAACACAAGGCATAGAAAAAGTTTTTTGTAGGATTATATAATAAATTGTAAAACCATGGTGGTGTGACGGGCGCAAAAAGTTATTTCGTACCACTACATGGGTAAAGGGCAGTTCTTTTTTAATTTCGAATGGTAAAAATGGTAAAATGGCAGCAAGGATGTCAAGGCTCCCAACCAAAGACACCTCTGCCCTTTTCTCAGGAATGAGAAAAAAAGATAAGTGTATCAAAGACAAGTGAAGTGCTGGTCTATAATCTACAGTTTATCAAGAAAATCAACTTCTCTTAAAAAGCTAAAAACACGAGGTATGTTAACAATTGCTTGATCTACTAAGAGCAGAAATGGATGAAAAGGGATGTGTTCGTTATAAAATTGAGTAAAATACTTTTTTCTAAGTTTTTCCAGTTGTGAGCATGACAGTAAAATATGATTTATAGTGAGCTTGTCTTCACATCTTTTTCATAAAGAGGTTTGCCTTACTTCGTTAGTAGGAAGTTATGTGTCAAGTGTGTGTGTCCTATGCGGAGCTGACATAAAATTACTTCTATAAACCGTTTCTGGCGTGTACAGGCCTTCCATTCCCCAAGGACAGACTTTACAAAGTGCAGCTTGTTGTTTATTTCATTATCCGTTTATTTCATTATCCCAAGTTGTCTGCCATTTAGCCTTCAAATTACTATGTATTAATTTCATGCAGCCTCTATGGAGTGTGCTGACCTTTCTGATTTCATGACTGCGAGCTTCTGCAACACACAGGTCGGCTCTTTCATTTCCATCTAGTATTCCAACATGGCTCGCCACCCAGCATAATTTTATTATATGTCCCTGTGTTCTGACTTTTTCTGTGTTGTGTAGTATGTTTCCTATAAAGGTTCTACTGATTTTTGTAGTGTAGTGCCACGATTGTGCTAAGTGAATCTGTGTAGATTATGCTGTTCTTAATGCTGTTTTTTATTATCCTCTCTACAGCTATAGAGACTGCATAACATTCGGCAGTAAAAATGGGTGCACAGTTAGGAAGCCTTGCTGTTTTTTGCCAGTTTCCTTGTACAACCGCACCTCCAACATATTGTGCTGTTTTTGAGCCATCAGTGTAAAATTCTATTTAGTTCGCATATTTTTCTTGTGATGCCCGGTATTCCTGTAATATGTGCTCGTGTGGTGTTAGTTTTTTACCGAAGGCTGTACCGTGGGGGCAGTGGACCATGCCTTGAGGTGACATCAGGAAGGGTATCAAAATACCCTCCAAGTCGAAAAATACAGCCAGAAGTGTCGTTTGTGTATGAATGCTTCTTGTACAGTGTTTTCAAGGCAGACAAGATGGTCAGTTGTTGAACACGCTTTCTTGAATCCACATTGGTGGATGTCAAGAAGGTCACGGGATTCGAGGACAAACATTAACCTAATATTCAAGACACTTTCAAAAGATTTCGCGAGACAACTCGTGAGTGCAATTGGTCTATAACAGCCAGGAGAGGTTGACGGCTTTCCATGTTTAAAGAATGGTACAATAACAGCTTTTTTCCGCGCTTGCGGTAATTTTCCCAATTTCAATATTTTGTTGAAGAATTTCAAAAGGGCCTCTACGGCAGCTTCGAAGAGGATGGCGAACATTTCATAACGTATTTTATCGGGGCCAGGTGCTGTCTGCTTACCGGTCGACAGTACTGTATGTATTTCTTGAAGTATAATTAGGTTGTTATAAGGATCATTTGAGCAGCCACTTGTCGGAAGTCTTTGTCTTTCAGCTGTGTTTTTGAACTCTAAAAATGAATGTGTGTAGTGTGAGCAACTAGAGCCTGCCAAAAAATGCTCCACTAGTGTGTCTGTTCGTGAATACTTGTTTGTGTTCCCGAGGCAGTGACAAAAGGCATTCTGAATGGGGAGTAGCTACCATTCAGTCTACACACTTGCTCCCACATTTTCTTAGATGTGACTGAACTGTTTATGGAAGATATACAGTAATCCCTCGTCATAACGAAGTCAGTGGGACGGTGAAAAAATTCGTTATAAGCGGCAATTCAATATAAGCGACCACACAAGAAAAGTTAAAGCAGTTGAGCTTTAATTGCGCCACAACTGCGAGGAAGTCAAAATACAATGTATTCAGTGAAGCAAAACTTATTCAGGTGCAAAATAGGCAGTGAGCTTTGCCTGCTTCAAGTTCTTACTGGGGCGCGTGTAACCACTGCTCTAATCTAACCAAGCACTGCACGAGGCCATGGTCGCCGCCCATGAATTCAACCTTCGGGGTATCCCGAATCGTAAAGGCAGTGGCCGTTTCTATGGGGGTATTTCGGGGTATTTCAAAGGCAGTGCTTTTTAGGGGGGGGGGGGGGGGGGGGGGGGGGGGCAGAGTCACGGAAGACTACAAGAGTATCACGCTGGAAAGCGCCACATGCCATGGCTCGAGTCTGAGGTTGTGTTTGTTGTGCTCAAAAAACGATTAGCCACTCATTGTGGGTGTGCAGCGTGATCGTGAAAACAACGATTTTGCAGTAGGGGCTTTGTCTGATTACTGGGAAATTTTTTCCCAACGTGTGCAGCCGTGAAGTTTTCAAAATGAGAGTTGTTCGGTGCACCTATATCGACGATACTGTGCTAATTCTACGGTTCGAGTGTCAGTGTTCGCGCAGCGTCGCGTCCACCGTTGACAAATGTCTAGAAACAAAAGTCAATGACCCTACCACGCATTTAGACCGTTTGTCTAGTCGGATGGCGCGAATCGAGCACGACTGGCTCAAGAAAATTGCCGGGGAAACACTATGGTTGCGTTGACCCGCCATGTTGAAAGCCTGACTCGCTGCTGGCGACGCTCGGATTTTTCTCAGTCCGTCGCCCGACGAGTCCGTGATCGGCATCGATGCCGAAAGCTCGGCTCGCTCGCTGATTGGTTCAACGGTTTGCAGCTCGCAGTCGCAGTGCTGGAAAATCGAGAGGTCTTGAAATCCAGCAGCAAGCGCCTGGCCTGCGACTGTCGCTTTTCTACCAATGCGACCATTTGCGACTGTCACTTTTCGACCAAAACAGTCTCGCAATTTCTGCGACTCGAAAGTTTGAATGGGCCCATAGTCAGAAGGACACTTCTTAAGTGCTTTTTGGCGCATTTCAGTGCCAGAAGTGCTCTTTAGAGCGGTGAAACTTTGCTCATCGAGCGAACCCCACTGTATGCTACGACGCAAGTCTGCCCGCGGTCTTTTGGCCCCTTTTCAGCATCCAAGATACCGCCGTTTTCTCGCGTCGCGAAGCGTCAAGAAAACTTTTATTTTCGTGTGGATTCTAGCACGGGGGACACAAGCAATGCGATTGCAACTGAGATTAACGGTTCGGGCGTGCTGCACCATAGAATTTGACAGCTTCCGTTCGGTCCGCTGAAACATCTGGGGGCACTCGGAACTCGCTTGGTACCCGTTACTTGGCAGGTCAGCGGTCGTGGGTTTGCCACTTCTGTAGCCTGTTCTGTGCCTGCATGAGACTAATTCATCGGCGATATTAATTTGACACTGCATCCGCAAAAGGGTCGCGCCACCGCCGAATGGCAGCGATGCCTCCGCTCGCCACTTCGCTCTATGCAGGTCAAGCTCTTCATGCGCTTCAAGTAATGCGGCTTAAAATGCATGTTTGGGTCGGGACCGGAATAAATCTCGAATAAAGCGATATATCGAGTAAAGCGATTTCGTTATAACGAGGAATTACTGTATAGTCTTGCCATGAAGTTTGCTCATCAAACCTACGGATATGCCTGACTGTGGCTCTCACCTTTTTGACATTTAGAAGGTTTTCATGTGTTGGGTACCTACGAAAAATGCCCCAGGCTTTGTTTTGTTTCTTTTTTGCTTCTCGACATTCCTGTGTATGTGAAAGTTTATGATTTTGTCGCACCACTCCCAAGGATCGAGGAATAGACAGCTGTGCGACAGTGATTATACAAGTTGTGAACATTTCATTCAGTTCGTGTATACTGTGATCATCTGAAAAAAATTTTCTCTAGCCTAGCTTTTTCTCGGAAAAGTGCCCAGTCGGCTAAATGCAACTTCCAACGGTGAGGTTTGGTCGGGATAACTGATGAAAAAGACGATAAGCTCATACTGACAGGCAAATGATCACTTCCGTACGGGTTATCTAAAACATCCCACTTAAAATTAATGAAAACAGATGGCGAACTAAAAGATAAATCCAAGCAGCTCAATTTTCCAGTGCTTGGAGAGCAGTACATGTGCTTTCCCGCATTCAGTGGGCACAAGTTATTGCACAGAATAAAATCGCCTAAAATACGGCCTCTAGTGTCCGTTTGTTCATCCAATTTTAAGGTGACCTCAGCAAAGCTCGGGACTGAAAACGAACACATAGAATCAGGGGAGGGGAAACCACTGATGCCCAGAGCCGACCTATTTGTGCAATATGTATTTGTGGGGCCAAAATCAGTTTTCACCAATCCACGAGTAGTAGCAGGCCTTTTGCATACATAATTCTGTACACAGAGTCACTTATTTAACACCTCTGGAGTTCAGTAGGTCAGCCTTACATCATCAGACCTATTCCCGGCCACGGGGACCACATTTCAATAGAATGAACGCAGTGGATGATCCAGGCCACAGCACAGGTTTTCTTTGACTGTATTGATGGAATCAATTCCACCACCAATATTTCGAACCGTGCATCGTCGCTACCTACGCGACATGCTAACTGCAGTTGCAGTTGTTTTCCTCAACAAGCAATAGGTGGCCTCAGTGAAAACTTTCACAGTTCAATACCGTGCGTTGCTCCGGGATCCAAAACTACAGCAACCACAGGACCGTTGGTGGTAGATGGCGGTTTGGTCAGTTCAGTTTGCTGCTCAATGGCATAATCAGTAGCGATGTTGGAACATGGAAGATGTGCTCTTTTATAGTCTTCAATCTTCGTTAACCACTAACGGTTGCCCTTGCGATGTCCTAACCCATGTGCGTGTCGCGATGTCAATGTCTTGCGGGAAGTAAAGTGCTCAGAGAAATTAGGCGACTGTACAGGAGGTCGATGCATAAAAGTTGAACGGGCATAAGTTCGTGAACAACTACGTGCCAAGGAGCATGCCGCAGAGTACATCTTTCCTCGGCAAGCTAGGGCTGCAGGATGAGGAGGGGAGCCTTCCCACCCCTGACGCCCTAGCTTACCCACTCAAAAAAAAAAAAATAATAATAATAAGTCGATATGTGCATATCGACTCATAATAACGGAGTAATTACTCATTGGCATCCACCCGAGCGTAGCTATACGGCTACAAAGAAAAGCTATACAGCTTTCTCAGAAACTTCGCAGTTAAAGAAAAATTCGTCCTGGTCCGGAATTTTGCAGTGCAGACCCCAACATGTTGCCGCAAGGAACAAAACACAAAATAATGCGGGAAATTTAGCACGCAAGTCATATAATGCATTTCCACATTAAGGGGGAGCCTGGTCTTCAAAAATTTTTTATGCAAATAGTCACAATCATGAAATTTTCAAAAAACATGTATTTTTGCATACCGATTCTAAATATATGATTGAATTTCATGCAAAACAATTTCCTCAGCACTTATGTTGTTTTTATGCAAGTATTTTGCGAAGAGCTCTCAAGAAAGTTTGCCGCAGAGAACTTGCTACAATGCATGCCATTGGGTTCTCTTGACATCATGGAATGCAATAAGGGTAAAACTGCCCTCCTGTCTATCATAGAACTTGAGCTATAAGGTATTGCAGCTGCCACTTCAGATACAGGAACACAAACTCTCCTTTGCCTTTTTGAAGTGGCAACTTCAAAACCCTATAGCTCAGCTTTTATGGTAGGCAGGAAGACAATTTTACTCTTATTGCATTCCTTTATGTCAAAAAAATCCCATAACATACATTTCAGCACGTTCCCTGCAGAAAATTCTCTTAAAAGCTCTTGACAAAAGCTCCATAAAATGCTCAAAGCTGTTGTATATGAAATTAAATAACGTATTTAGAATCGGCACACAAAAATACATGCTCCCTGAAGATTTCATAATTGTGAATACAATTGTTTCCAAGATCAGGCTCAACTCTGAAACATATTCTGCACTCAGCTAGCTCACCATGGGTTACAGATGTGAGCCTTTAAAGTCAGAAAGTGCCTGCAAAATTGACTATACACCAGCAAACAAGACAGCTAAGCATTGATAGTCCACAGGCCATGAAAGCAACATCCACCCCATGCTTAAAACAAGTGCTCCACTCTGCAAGGCATAGAAGTGAAAGCGATACTCTGAAAGCTCGGTGGCTGAAACCGCATGGGACTCCAATTGAGTTCGGACGAACTGAAGTGTGAACTAACAAAAGTGAACAGAAATAACAGTGTACTGTCTTTTCAGTTCACCTTCAGAGGCAACAAGGAAATTCCCCATTTTACAGATCACACAAGTTTCTGATGCTAGGCGTATTCTGGAGATTTTCTACACTTAATATGATTCATAAGTTTCCGATGCTGGGTGTGCCCTGGAGTAACGCCTCCAAGGTTCAAGTATCAAAAAATGATCTCTGTAGACCTCTCCACTGAAGGCGCTCTGGGTGTTGCCACACTGCTCACTGGTCTGTTGTGTGCACCCACCGTTAGTGCGGTGGTAGCGACAGCGGAACTGATTTGCAACGGCTCGAAGAGGGGGACTCGACATCATCCTCGTCCGATGGAAAGGTCTATATGAAGGATGAAAGGCATGCTGTGCCATATGCCTTGTGATTATCATACCATGAGGATGTGTTTAGCACATAACATCTCCTTTCAAAGCCACACCTGTGATACTTTGAATGCGAGAGCCATAGCAAAGAACCCCCACCAAAACTGGCTTACTTGCTGGTAGCCTGCGACGTAAAGGCTGTATTCCTGCTGTCTGCCTCGTATAGTTTTTTGCTCAGCTCAGCAACTATTTCTTTGAACTCCTCTGTTTTCCGTGATGCCTGCTCGAGCTGCAAAAGAGGTAAGTAAAGTAAAATGAGAAAGCACATCAAATTCCCCCTGCCTCTATATACCACAGCCTAGCTCTGAAATTTGCTGCCTGAAAGTTGTCAAAATGTTACACATGCACTAGCATCTGCCGTTCTGTATCAGTCACAATAAAAGCTTCTTCAAACAACAGCACAGAAAAATTAAAGCCCAGTACAAACTGAACAATAGCTGTACATGTTATACCTTTTGCAAACATAGGGGATAACAACTACAGTTAAACCTGGACGTAACGAACTTCCATATAGTGAATTCTTCGACATTACAAAATATCTCAATTCCCCAATGCCGGCCCCACTGAACCACGTGTATTTGAGACCTCCATGTAACGAACCTGATGCAGCGATTGACCTTGATATAACAAACCACCTACAGTACCTACCTGTTAGCTAGTACTGAGTTATTCAAAATTTGGCTGAACCACGCGAATGTTTCGTGACGATACAGCACGAAATGACATGAGAGGAAAGCTGATCGCAATGAGTGACTTCAGTTCACACAACATGCCGTGCTCCTGTGACGTTGGCGCATCTCTGGTGCTTTCTCCTTTGGAAAGTCATACCACGTGGCATTACAACAGTTCATGCTAAAAAGCTGCAAAAAATAATAGGGCATAGCAAAAAAAAAATAGTCCGTTTCCTGGGGCAATAGCGAGGGGAAGACCAAGAGAGAGAATAGACGTTTTTAGCATACCGGAGACGTATACCAGTTAACCGGAGGCCAGCTGCACATGCACAGTGGCCCTGCCTGACCCCAACAATGCTACTGCACATGTGCAAGTGGGATCCGCTAAACCGGTATACGCCTCCGCTAGTATGTCTCCGGTATGCAAAAACGCCTAATATGCAGGTAGAAAGAAGCACATGCCTCCGAGGTCGGTCTATGGCGCCGTGCATTCTCCTCTAGCTCAGCTGCGTGCCTACCCCACCCATCTGAAGCCACTTGGCAGCGTGGCCAAGACACTGCTACGCCGAGCTGTGCCAGTGCACATATGTTTAGAACACTTGTAAGGCGATGTGGAAGGGGCATGGCACACAAAGCGATGCGTGTTACATGAATTTGTGCACGTGGCAACTGAAAGCGTTGGCTGCAAATTTAGCCGGGCCTAGACAAGACAAAGATAAAGCATGCGTGTCTCATCAAGCATTTTTTCAGGAGATTCAATGGCATTGGTGTTGCTGGGGTGGAATTTTGCCGCTGGCGAGGCCATTTGCGCCGCAAAGCATGTATCTGCCAAAATTAGGAAAAAAAGAAAAAATGCCTAAGCTGTGCCAATAGCGGAGCGGGGAGTGGCATATGGCTAATGAAAGCCGAATGAGGCGTCACATGATTTGTGCACCGCCCAGCCAGTTGAGTGCAAGAATGGGGGGGAACGTTTGTGTTCTGAATGTAGTTTTTTGCCTTTTTGTCCGGTGGTTGAAGGCGACAACATGAGTGAGAGATGGACTGTGAATAAAAAACCGATTGCTGAAAGCTTTAAAAAAAATAGTTACAAAAGTGAATGAAACAGCAAGGAAAAGCACATGTGGTCCATCCACAACCAACACCGACCGACTGTGATTCTAGTGACAACCAACTGTAATGAGTGGGGTGGGTGTTCTTTGGCGCAAGTTGAAGGCTGTTGGGGTTCCTTGGGCCAAAAAAGTTTGAGGACCCCTGATCTAGGCCATGAGACACACCACAGTAGAAGAAGAGGGACGACCCTCAGCGCTTTCTTAGTGAATGTCCATTATATCCTCCAACAGGTATCTGCATTAGTCAGGGCAAATGCTACAGCTTTTCTGTACGCCCTTCGCGCTATACATCATATATTTCAGCACAACGCATGGTGAGACCGTTTTTCGATGTATGCATATGGAAGCAGCTATGGCTGTGTCCACTCATCACGTGTTAACGGGACACTAAGGACAACCCCACTGTTCTCAATACAAGCAGATTCCCAGGCTCTTTCTGGCCAACAAAACTGAATTTGAAAATCTTCCCGCCAGTCGATTGAAATTTGTGAAATTCTTACCAAAAAGAACCGGCTGCCACCGTCTTGAATTGAATGGCGGCATAGCGTAGAGATGCACGCGACAATTTGGTGCTGATGTGACCATTTGACTTGCTAATACGGCCGGTGGTGGCGACACCTGTATTTTGTTTTTTGGTCTTTTCTTGGTCATAACAGCTCGGTTTTCAGTGAAAGTGGTCACAGAGATTAGAACGCGGTGCCCTACTGATACAGGCCATCTTCCATTTCTCCTCAGTGTCAACATTAGCCAGCAAGTGATACTACAGAACAGTGAAAGCTTGTTTCGTTCGAATTCCAAAGAGACGCCAACTCAGTTTTAATTAACTGAAGTTTGAACTTAAGAAACTGAACACAATGTACAGGAAACTGCGACTGGCAAGCAGTCGTGTTGCGAGATTCCCCTAATTTTATTTTTCTGAAGTATTTTACGACCGCCTGCATTTTTTTGCGGAACACAATGGCCAAACGTCTTCTGTTCTGAAGTCCAAGCCCGAACCTATCAGAAAACCTCTTTTTTTGCCTGAAGAAGAGGCCTGAAGAAGAGGCATGCGGCATTCAGCATGTCCGAACTTGCATAGCAGAGGGCTGTACCAGAGTTGCAAAGGTAGTGCAACTACCTGTAAGCATAGCCACAAGGCTTGAAAATCGAGAAGCATGCGATAGTCCCAAGACTGCCGCTTTTCAACAAAAACGAAAGCTTAAATTCTGCTATTCTCGTGAGTCATGAAGGTTCCACGACCGTTCAGGTAAAAAAAAACGAAGTGACCAGTCCGCTTACACGGTCACTGCCTAACCAATCAGGGTGCTTTCTGGTGATATCCTGTTTCGAAAACACACCGCCGTCAACTTCAAGCATGGTTTCAATCATCTCTTCATTTTGGCATGGTAATTACCAAATATGTATAACAATTCTAAATCAGAAGCTTGCGCAAGTTGGTAATCTCCTGATCACCAACTCCATCATATTGGTAATCCATTGTCCTTGTATGTCCAACTGCAGCAACAAATTAAACGTTACGTGATGCAGAGGGCACTTAGAAATCGAGACAAAGACGGGCAGCAAAAATCAGCAAAAGCTCCAATTCGTTCACTTCATGCACGCCGCGGTTTTGTGCACAAGCATCGAGGAGGCGACGGCTGGAAATGCTGCAATGCACCTGATCATTGTATCTAGCCGCTGGTCGCACCATCTATCAAAAACTAAAACGGCAAACTACTGAACCCTTCCAGATCAGATAGTACAAGCAACAGACAGTTGGATATCTCAGAGGTCATGCAGGTAGTTGTCGCAGTCATGCCGCTGCTAACAAAGGGAGAACACCCTTCCCCCATTACACAGACTCGCACCTTGTATGCCGTTTTCACCCTCTCCACATCTCAAAAAAGGCGCTGTAGAACCACCCAGGTGTGGTGGTGTGTAGTTCGAATTAATGGCAGAAGGACTGATTAACGCTTGAATGAACGGGCTGTTCTGCATGAACTACAATGGAGCATGGATGGGCCAAGTCGTATAGTTAAAATTATCTTATTTGAATGAATGAAGTTTGAATTAACGAGGTTTCACTGCACAGTAAAAGCTTAATTCGCCCCCCGTTAGTCCGGAAATCCAGATAATTCGAACCGCCAGCTAGGTCCATGCCAATGCCCATGTAAGTCTATGGCGTCAGACACTAATTCGGATGCTACAGGCATCCGCACCAGTTCATTTGAACAGCCCGAAGGGAGGCAACGTTCCGGTATGACCATCATGCAAGAGTGAGTGAGTGAGTGAGTGAGTGAGTGAGAGTGAGTGAGTGAGTGAGTGAGAGTGAGTGAGTGAGTGAGAGTGAGTGAGTGAGAGTGAGTGATTGAGTGAGTGAGAGAGTGAGTGAGTGAGAGAGAGTGAGTGAGAGTGAGTGAGTGAGAGTGAGTGAGAGTGAGTGAGTGAGTGAGAGAGTGAGTGAGTGAGTGAGAGTGAGTGAGTGTGAGTGAGTGAGTGAGTGTGAGTGAGTGAGTGTGAGTGAGTGAGTGAGTGAGTGAGTGAGTGTGTGTGTGTGTGTGTGTGTGTGTGTGTGTGTGTGTGTGTGTGTGTGTGTGTGTGTGTGCGCGTGCGTGTGTGTGTGTGGATTAGCGAAACAGCCCTACTATAAACCTGAGCTCCAATTTGCGCAGTCACTGACGTACCTCTGACATGCGCATGACGAAGAACGGATGGCCCCATCTTCAAGAACAGTCCAGCTCCTTAGTTTTGGTTTTACTTTTCCGAGCTTTGAGTCAGCCCGCAGCGGGGGTGGCCCAACCAGCCGGCATCAGCAAGCCAACCTACACCCATCTGAGCACTGTTTTGGACATTGACTGGTGCGTCACTAGTTTTCCCCCTTTTTTGGCCTCACAGCATCGGCTCCGCTGAGCCGTTTCCTTCGCTTCTACCCGTGTAGTTCTGTTCTTCTCGCGTGCCAAAATTGCATGCTCATCACGTGCAATTTTTTGTGCAGTGAAGCTTCCTCACACGTGACGGTACCATGTACGATGGGTGTGATGCGGTTGTGGTGGAGGTCCACCACATCACACTGTAAATAATGTAGGAGACCGTTACAATTGTGGACCAGCTCTGCTTCAGTGCTACCGACAGTGTGTGTGCAATAAAGCATTAATAAGAACGTAAAAAAATAATTACTAATGCGCTGTTCTCATATCAAAATCAGGGAGCCATTGCCCAGTATTTCACCAACAAATAAACTTACCATGATGCAAGCAGTTCTTCACAGTCGCATACCGTATTTACTCGAACGTAACAACAGTTTTTTCCTGGATTTTTTCCCCTTAAAGTCTACCCTCGCGTTATAATCGAATACCACACTTCGATTGGCCTAAAGCAGTGCCGCTGTGCAGCAACTTCAAAGCAATCAGCTTGGTTTTGGTTTCCGCAGTGTTGTGGTCTTATGCTGGCAACATGGGTACCACGGAAGCGAAATCCTTATCTATCCAAAGTCAAAGCGTTGTTCTCTGTCATTTTTTTGTGTTCGTTACAACCTCGCGCTCAACGTGTCATCGTGTCATGTTCTTGTGGCATTGCTCGCGGTGTATTGATTCAGTGCAAATGATGGCAACGTGTCGTGCTCAATACGACGAGAAAAGTAATCCTGTTAGCTGAAGAGGTCAGGAATTCTGCGGCAGCTCGAAGACTTAGCCTCAACGAGTCAACCATCCGCGGATAGCGGCTGCAGCTGGTGGGGCTTTTTAAATGCGAGCCCGATTGCGAAGGATTTCACGGGCCTAGCCACGGCTATCATGTCGAGCTGGTGAAAAAAGTGGCAAACTTTATTATCGAGCAGCGCAACCGTCTCATGGGGGTCAGTGTCGAGCTGATCCGTTGGAAAGTTAGAGACGTTGCTCGGCAGATGGGAAGTTCAGAGCATCTTACGGGCGGGCCCAAATGTTCATGAAGAGGAATGGATTCCGTAAGCTACCGGGAGACTGCGATAGAGACTTCATTTCCAAGAACTCGGCCTTCGAAAGCAAGGAAGATGAATAAACATGTTGGCCACAATGTCTATTAAAGGTACTTTGTTTTTGCATCCTTAAGCCTCACGTTACATTTGTGGTTTTATTTTTTTTCGCTGGGCAGCATGTAAAGTCACCCCTCGCATTACATTCGAGTAAATATGGTAATTCGAACATTTTTCCCAATTCCTTGAAGTATCGAATTAACGAACTTTTACTGTGCATGTATTAGACAAGGTGTTGGTGGTTTGTAGACTCATCCCGGAAAGAAATGAGGTTATTACACCTGTGATGCATTCGTGACACAGGCTAAGCACTTCGTTAAACCAGTTTACCAAAGTTTGTAGCTAGGTAATGAAGTGAAAACTACTTCCCCACCAACTTGTTTGGGACCCAAACATGTTACTTTCCAATGGCCACTCGAGTGAGTATTATATACACACTTTTGCTGCAGAGTTGCAGAAGTTCAGCCCTTATTCTCCAGTGCACTACACACTTGGCAATACACAGATTGAACCCCAATGGAGGTGAATTTCGAGAAACCCATAAGCTGTGGGACATCAGTGCACATTATAAGAATCCTAAATGGTTGAAACTATTTTAGAGCCCACCACCATGGCTTCTCTCTCTCTTCATACTTTCACTCCTTGGATCACTCCTTCTCTCACAGTGTAGTTCAGAGTGTCCGCCTTCTGTGAGACCATTAGTGCTATGCTACACTTCATTCTGTCATAACAAATTACAGTAAAACTTGCTAAATTTCATCTTTAGGGGACTAGAAAAATGTTCTAATTATTGACTGACCCCAAAAAAACTGTCAAGAACCACTTCATCAGGATGAATTTATTTGGTGAAGGACTGAACCATGGTGGCTAGCTTTTGGGATGAGAACAGTACGACAATGATTACCTTTCACATTTCCAGAAATGCTTTACTGCGTGCACATTGTTGGGAGTGTCAAAGCAGAACTGCTTCAAAACTGCAGGGGCCTCCCTAGCACAGTTCACGGTGCCACGTGGTAGCAGCGGTGCCCTCACACAAGTTTCTCAGTTGCACGTGAACGACACTTGATGAGAAAAGTTTGCACAACAGAAGGGCCACGCAGATGGAAGCAAAGCAATGCGCAACACCACTAATCAGCATCCGAAACAGTGTGCAGCTGGCTTCGGTTGGCTAGCTGATGCACGGCAGATAGCTGCTGTAGCCGCGGGCTGCTGCAAAGCTCATAAAAGTGTAGCCAAGACTATACGGTCAGCCTGTTCTCAGGGAGAGGGCTGTCCGTTTGCCGTCGCACTTGCCGTTGTAGGCATGTCAGAGGTGTGCGGGTGACTCTCCAGCATGTGGCACAGGTTTGAATAGAGCTTTTTTGATAGCCACTTACCATGTCGATCATACCTGAAAGCGGCCTCCCTTCACGAGCCTGTCCAAATTAACTGCAGCAAGACCTGTATCATCTGAATTAGCGAGCGTCCTCTGACTGCAGCCACTGCCACCACTGTAGCCAAGAATTTAACTACTGAACATGTGCTTACCAGCAGAATGCCAGTAGCACTCATCTTATGAAGTTTTCCCACATGAAAGAAACAGCCAAGTGGACAGGAACCCACCTTGTCAGTGAGCTCCTCAATTTTCTTGGTTAGCTGAGCAGTCTTGCTCTGCTCATCATGAAGCTTCACCATGGTCTGCGACAGGCTCTGCACAAATGGCAGGGGAGGAAAAGCAAACAAAGAATGCTTACTACAACTTGAGTGGAAATTAGGGCACGAGGAAATTCCACACAAAAATCTATTGCCTCACTGCCCATCTCTTGTCACAGGCTGTCAGCTGATCTGTCAGCAAAAGCACCAACCAATGCATCTTTAAACATGCAAATGTATAGCCAGAAAATTAATTTGCGTGCTTCTTGCAGGTGCAGCTGAACAAATGTGTGCTATGAAGTTAGATTAAAAGCAAGTCTAGTAGGCAAATGATGTCCTAAAGCAATAAACATCTTCCCCCGCCATTGGCGAGACGATCAGCTGCTGGCAACAATTGAAACTAGTTATTCAACAAGCGGCCGTTCGAGGGATGAGTGTCCAGATTTCCACCTTTGTTCACCTTTCCTATCATACGCGAATATTTGGTTTTAGGATGGCTTCGGCCTCATCGTCATTCCACTAGTGCTTCTTTACACTCAGAAAACAAGAACCTGACTACAATGTAGAGTCCTACGCATGTACCCCTTTACCACCGTGGCAGGCTGAAATCTGCATGCCTGTTTTCCTCAATTTCCCTGGTATTACAGGGTGCTCCAAATGATGCTCACATTTCTCACATTCAGCTTGCTTATGCCTTTGCTATGACAGCAGATATTACACAAGAATGCAAAAAACTGCCAAAGGGACGAAAAACACTACTTTTTACACCGAGATATACAGCAGATACCCAACCTCCGGTGGCTTCACTCACGTCAGAAAGCGGGAATGCAGCATCCAGCCACCTAGTGGAGACGAGTGGCACAGACACATTTATCGGCGAGAAAAACGAATTTAAAAATATTCCCACCACTCTATTCATACTTGAGACACCCTTACAGAAAAGATCAGGTTGCCATTGCCGTGAAGTGAATGGCAGTGAAGCATAGCCTCTGGGATTCACGCCTCGAAATTGGTGTCTGCGCATGCATTTTACTTGCAAAATCAGCCGGTGATGGAGACACCCGTATTTCGTTTTCTGTTCTTTTCTAGCTTATAAAAGCTCAGAAAAAATTTTATAACCCGGCACCTTATCGATATAGGCCAACTTTCATTTGTCCTAGCACTAAATCTGCCCCAAAGAGCTTTTCCGGTTTAACTTGCTGCCTTAAATGGGCACCGAGGAAGAACTGAAATTAACCTATATCGATAGACTACGGAATTCAATGACAGAGACCACTCCCAACAAAAACAGATTTTATATGCTAGAAAAGATCAAAAAACAAAATAGAGGTGTTGCCATCACCATCTGATTTTGCAAGTACACTGCATGTGCCGACATTGAATTTTTTGCACAAATCCCAGAAGCTGAGCTATGCCACTATTCGCTTCAAAACGGCTGCAACCAGTCCTTCTCGGTGTGGATGTCACAGGTTTGAATCGTAGGGTGGGAAAATTTTTAAATTCCATTTTCTCAGCAAAAAAAATGGGTTTTTGCTTCCGGACAGATGTTAACATACAGAGGTAGAGAATCAATTTTTACTGTACTCAGTGTCCCTTTAACACTGCGGACCTCCTTGTGGTGATGAATGGCAAGAAATGTGAGGCAGGCCCGCGCCAAACCAAACAACGAATGGGTGCTGCCCCAGAGCGCCCAACAAGACACCATGTCCGCACGACATCACGACACAACACCCTGAAGCCAGAAATCAGTTCTGCTCATCTCCGCAAGAAGGTAGGTAGCACAATCAAATTTCAAATGCTTCTGGTAAGTCCTAGGAGGTGGCAGCACCTTCCAGTGAGCATGCATCGTCATTATGGCGCGAAATTGCAAACAGAGGGTTGAAACCGTTCCCGTACGGCAAAGACCTTGTGGGACGGAAAACCCCCACTGTACACATATAACAAAAAACCTCAAAGGGTTAAAAGACCCTGTGAGCAGAATTCAATATGTGAGGGATGAAAAGCAGCCCACCATCTCAGCTCTGTCCTTACTGGGCAGAAGGCCAGGAACTGGATCACAAAAGCTCATTGAATCCTGAAAAAGATTAAAAGAGCAGCAGCACATACAGGCATGTTATGGAACAACCACGTGTGTGTACAGAAATACATTCGAACCCAGATATATCAAACCAAAAGGGAATTGCAAATTGTATCAATAATCCAATATATAAAACTTATCAGTAGCCTAAAAGCAAGAGTACAGGGCACCCACACAACATTCCACCCATCAGTGTACTGGCAGCGCACCACTGAATAGGTGCTGCTAGGCCTAACCTGCTCTGCATCAAAGCCTCAGCGGACCGCACTTTTGTACTAGCCACTGCTTATCATAATATGTCTAATCCTGCTATGAGTACACTATAAACAGAATAACCTCAATCAAATTAAGGTACACTTTCTAATTAAGGTACAAGATGCAATGCCTTCGGCAGCGAAGCATGCCTGGCAAGGGCCACTACCAAGCTTTTGTTAAGAAGGCTCCATCGCATGACAGCGATGTGGCGTGGAAGAAGAGTACAAGAAACCAAGAATACACTTCTTATTTCAAAAATCCACCACACATTCACCTCGTCACGCTGTCTTGCAGCGCTACTGCTGCCAGCAGGTGCTGCCGTGCAGCTGACTCGCCTCCGTGCGTGATGGAAGAGTGCTATATGGAGAAGAGCCACTTGCAGCAGCGCAGTGTGCCACTCGATATTACGCGCGAGGCCATACCGTATGAGGCACTAAATTGACACTTTTGGCAACAACGGCCACGCCACTGAATGAACAAGCCGTTGCAGAACAACATGGTGAATTCTATCCGCCACTAAAACTGTGCAGCGACCAACTATCCCAGCCGTCATTCAGCGCAAGTCTTGCTGGCATTACGGATAACACTGAAGCTGCTGCGCCAGTAGTCGGAGAGGCAGTCGGTAGGGCTGATCAGAATGTCAAGCCATAATCATGCAGTACAAATCATACACGGGCCAGTCTGTTTTGGTTTGTGCCGGTGAATGTGACACCATTTGACTGCTCCCTTGAACTATTTTAGAGTAGGTGAGCAGGGTAGCGGGGACGATAACAGGTCATGGAAAAGATAGTGCAATCTTGAAATCCTTAAACTGTAGAGGTGTGCTTCAGCCAGCTCTTTGGGCGTCAGGGTCGCTTAGTTTAATGGCACCTCCACAATCAATATCTTGTTCCCTGAAATCCTTGCTGCGCACATGACAATGCGAACTCACTGTCTTGCCTATTTTCAGTGTACATAACCATGATTCATTCAGAATTATTTCATGAATGAGCTCATTTATTCCTTGTACTATCACTGAGTGGAATACAGTAAAACCTTGTTGATATGTTCCCGGTTCATAAGATTTCCCGGTTCGTACGCTCAAAATCGTGGACATTAAAAACGCCCTATAGAGTTACACTATTGATCAAATGTATAGGGGAATCCCCCAAGGTGGAGTAATTTGTAATAAGGGAGTAATTACTCACTGACATCCACCCAGGTGCAGCCATATGGCTACAAAGGAAAGCTATGCAGCTTTCTCAGAAACTTCGCAGTTAAAGAAGTCTAAGAGTTTGGTGTAAATGATAATTCGACATCTACATGGGTTCAATATACGTGGGCTCCACTGTAGTAAAGTCAGCTAAATAAAGCCTTTCCTCATTTAGCAACGAAGAAACAATGGACACGAGAGCAAGCAGATCCTAGGACACAACAACCAACCAACACAGAGGAAAGGCAGAGAGGCAATTTGAGTACGACCACAAGACAGAACAGATTACAAGAGCTGCGATGATGTCGATGTGCCCAGAAACTAACAAGATTTGAGCAAAGAGAAACAAAGTCGTGATAAAAAGCAATTAGTATCAACTGCAAGTAGAGAATAAAAACTAAAATCTACCCTCAATCCCCCAGAAATCACAGCTACAAGCACAAGAAGCAGGTGTTGAGCAAGAAATAAATACTGCGGCTATCAAGGTTAGTACTGACGTGCTCAGTTGCCAAAACTAAAACATAGCCCTGGCTCTTCAGAGGCCCAAACTAATCTAGTGTCATGTGACACAAAGTTAAAAATAGTCTTAGTGGAACATGCATGCATGAATTAAAAGATACACTTCCCATGGCACATAATGTACCACATTCCTGTAGTCAGAGTGCCATTAATAACAAGCCCATCTTGCATCCACTAAATAAAGCTTATTTCCAACAAAGTATTTCTCTGCAGGCGAACAATGCGTTGCATGCAGACAGAGCCAACAAACTCTCTGCAACGAGGTGATGCCACGCAGTGGTATATATATGCAGCTTACAATGAAATGAACAACAATGTCCACTCAACATTAAAGCTGCTAGTGTGCATGCTAGCAGTGCAGTGCACAGCTCTGCAAAGCAATCTCTGAAGTTCGAGCTCTGTAGTGTTAATAACTTGTTCAACTGTAAGGGCATCTGAAAGGAGTGCCAAGTAGGTAAGTACCACAGCCATGCTACATGTGGTCCTGCTAATAGTATCAGCCATTATGCCTACACATTTATGGCGGCACACTTTGAAACACCATAAGGCAGTCACGAAATGAATTATTTGTCCACTAAACGTCAAGAGTATATAAAGGGGGCTACGAGGCAAGTAAAATATAACAAGCTCTTGGCTGTAGCAACACAGAAGTACTCTTACTGCACAGTTTCCCCAAAAGTTCCGCCTTTGTGCCGACTTCTTCCGAGCAAGCACAGCTCATTAAATACACAGAGCAATGGGCATTCACTTCTTATCTGAGTTACAAAGTGTGACCAATAGTGCGTTGCCACTGTCCTTTGACATTGGCCCTCACTCACATCTGGAACCTCCTGGGTTTCAAACCAAATGTGACTTCCCGTCGTCATGCTGTAACTGACACAAGGCTTGGCTCAAACAGCTTGCGCACATCATCTTTTCTGTATATATTTCCTGCCTATCAATGCCACCGCACTGCATGTGTCTCATGTCAAACAGATTTAAAGCACAATTTTCTAACAATTAACATTCTGCTAAGCCACTAGTACTTGCATAACATTCTACATGTGACAGGTTAGAGAACAGATGTTACCAACACAGAACTACACATATACAGTAAAATCTCGTTACTACGAACATCAGATTAACGAAATTTTCAGATTTACGAATTTTTTTAAAATCCCCGCCAAAATGCCTATACTTTCAATGTAAAAAACTTTCAGTACTACGAATTTCAAATTACCGAATATTTCAGAATAACGTATGTAATTTAATCTCGCATTTGTCGCAAAACGCTTCGTTATTACGAAGTTCCGTACCAAATCCCTGAAGCTGACGCCTGTCATCATCATCCGAAGCATCAGCTATGCGCTGGGGAACTCGTTGCAACGGATACAGCCCCAGCGGTATCGCCATCACACGAGGCGGCGCGAGCTGCCGCCCGATACAAAGGGTAAGGCCATTATCATCCACCCAGCGTGTGGTCACATACGTACTGCGCAGCAGTCTTAAGCCTATTCAGCGCAGTGTCACCACGTCGACAGCGAACGTTAGGATCTGCGAAGTTATCGGCGCTGTGATTGTGTTGTGCATTAGCTTTGCTGACAATGAGTTCTCCTGGCCCCCGCGTTAAAAAGAAGCGACGCCAGTTTTCGCTTAAAGAAAAAGCGGACATTCTGTCGCAGCTGCTGGAAAAAAGCAAGCGGACTTGTGCAGGGAGCTTGGCATTACACCGTCAACAATAGCAACGATGTTCCAAGATCGGGACAAGATCGTAAAACTACATCGAGTGTCGCAGCTGGCTCCCTCAAGAAAACGTCTGCGGCTGGGCAACTACCGTGGACAGCGACTTTCGAATTATGTGGATAGCGACAGCGCGGCGGCTACATCCGCGGAGCTCACCACCGAAGACATCGTGAATCAAGTGCGTGAGCAAGAAGAATGTAGTAGCGACAAAGACGATGCCAACACTGGATCAGCGCACGAAGAGGAAGAGATTGTTTCCAGCTCTGATGTCCTAGTCTTTCTAGAGAAGACCCAATCATTCCTCGGGCGCTGCAAAGATGTCCCCGATGACGTGCACAGGAAGGTCGAGGATGTGGAGACGTTCGTCCTGCAGCGTTTGTCGTCTACTCGCCAGAAGAAGATAAGACTTTTTCAAGCAATAAATTGTAGTTAAACTGTGCCCAGCGTTATCGTTTATTATTTACTTACCAACACATAAATCTGCTGCAAAGGTACCTAATTTTAGTTCTTGTGATGCATTACTGACATGAAAATAATGGTTTTTCAGTACTACGATATTTCAAAATAACGATTGAAATTCGGCGGTCCCGTGAAGTTCGTTGTAACGAGATTCTACTGTAATCTGGCATACATTGGCATAAATTACCTTGTACTAAATCACTGCATTAAACAAAATCACGCAAGTGAGCAACTAAATTACCCAGAAAAAATATAAATCACAGAATGAAGTTTCACATCACAGTGCAACATGTAGAAATGCTTCAAAAGGACGACAAATTGCATGAAAGAAGGTATGGTCTACATGGACAGCACAGGTGCGAGAAATGAAAATGCTTGCCACCTCAATAGTGTTGTTCACTGCTTGAACAGCTTCGGCCTGTTTCGTTGCTTCATCGTGCTCCGCTGCAACTGCTCTGCTCGCCTCCAACAAAGCCTGGCGTTCAGCGGCAAGCTGCATGTCAAGGGCTATGCAATTAGACTGCACACAAACAAAGCCCAATTATCTTCTGAATCAAACAAACTGTGGCTCCTGCACTGACAGCCAAATGTGCTTCAACTGAATGAAAGCATTTGCATGCTGTTTAAAAATTAAGTTTAAACATACGTCCATATTATCACAAAAACAAGGAGCTGGAGTTTGGCGTCAAAAAACATGCAGGAGCCATTTAAAGAAGAATATGTGCACTATTAAACCAAAATGCGTGTCCGACACAAGAAGAAGGCAATGTGCATACTTAAAGATTCTACAGACCTTCACAATAAGGGCTCCTAATAAGGAATATCGCTCACTGGGCTGCACTCCATGCTACCACAGTGCAAGCGGCAGGGGAACTGGCCCATGAATCATATATTACTTACTTAGCCCCAAGAATCATATATTGAAGGCATGTTACACACGCAATGAGAAAAAACAACAAAGTATTCTGATTTTATTTGGAAAAGGCTGCTTTTTTTGGAAGTAAGCATTGACCCGAATCCCCTAAATCTTTCACTCCTTGAGTAATCAATAGCATTAACAGCAAGGGCATGCTTGTGAAAGTAACACAGAATGCACAAAAAAGAACTGTTCTCATAACTTTCTAAAAGGCTTACGACCGCAGCCTACCACAGGAGTTCTCCACCTTTATTAGCATTGGGGAGCCCAATGGCTTTCAAAAGTTGCCGAGACACCCTATGCATTCTTGCTTCCATTCCTCCCTTCCGTGACATGCATACAGAGACAGATAAAAGGCTTACGACAGCTGCTTTATGCCTACCACAGGAGTTCTCTACCTTTATTAGCATTGGGGAGCCCGATGGCTTTCAAAAGTTGCCGAGACACCCTATGCGTTCTTGCTTCCGTTCCTTCCTTCCTGACATGCATGCAAAAAGGAGCATGCAGATGCATGGTCCCCCTAAAAAAATGCCCAAATTAAATTGAAAATGATTGCCTGTATTCAGAAACAGGCTGCTATAGGCAATTACGGTATGATGAGTACAAGAAAGCTAGGCAGTGTTAAACCACGGTTATCGAGCGATGGCATTGTGGCAACGGCCTGGGCCAAATTTGGAGGTTGCCATCGTGTCGGGCATGCTCAGTTACGGTTGGACATCGATTGTGGGCCAAATTGGCCAAGGTCAATTTTCGGGGGTGGGCCAGGCCAAAATTTGGAAACTACAGAGAATGTTTACTACATTCGAATCAATGTGAAAGCACTGATTTGTGCTACATAAAAGACGACGGGCGGGCAGTGCTGCCGGATGGAGCAGTTTGACGCTGGTGAAGTCGACACTCTGCAATGCACAGCGCAAGAGTGTGGTGCATTTTAAAACGCCACGCATGTTCTGCTGTGGCAATAGCCTAGTGGTCTCACACAGCATCCTGTGAGGTTGATCTTTTCGCGCTGCCGAGCGTTCAACTCCAAGTCGTGGATGTGATTTCTTTTTCTGCTTCTTTTTTTCTATCTTGGCACATTTTGACCTTGGCCATGCTGAAGGTCAAATTCAGGCAGGTCATGTGGTGTTGAGTGTGGCTGGTGCATCGAGTAGAGCTATTGCTCTAAATCTTGACCAACGATTACGGTACTCCCAAATGCGAAATTTGAACACAGCTTGATTTTGCAATATACTGAGGCAGAAAACTTGCACGACACTTAAGCTAACTTTAGGAGTACAATGCGAAGCATTGGTGCTTTGTTGCACTAGGCCTCTCAACTATCAGAGCAAATGAATGCGCCTCAGCAGTGTAGAGTGGAACACTGCAACCCTTGCCCGGTTGCGGCATCCTCTCCCATATTAGCTGCTCCTTGCGAGAACGCACTGCAACATATTTGAAGCAGTTTCATTGCTTCAAGAAGGAATGCTGAAGCCCCAAAGGACGCGCCTTCATTTGGAGCAGGCCACAAGGCGCCCGCATTCAGAGTAGTGCGTGCCCGTTCCCATGGTAAATGGCGCGGACTCCACTAGCGGCCCCCACAGACGACCCGTGCATGCGCTGGTTGCCGGCTCAACGGCTGATTCATGGCCAACTCCAGTTGCGACAAGCAGTTTTGTGGTAGATGTTATGCTGAATCGAACATAATCAGCCTATGCAAAAACAAAGGGTTCCACAGCCTTTTTTGCAAGCAATCGTCTGACTTGGCCGTCGTTTTCACAAGCCCTCCAATGTGTGCCACCTGAAATGGAGGGAGGGGTTGTTGACGTATATCTGCCTGCAACCGCACCCACTGCAGTCACTTTGGCATCAGTGGTTGTGGGTCCCGTTCTAAGCATCACAGCTATCTGCAAACGCGTTTAGAAGGAGTCAATACGCAACAGCCGGCACAAACTGAGTGTGACTCCTCTCACCTGCATCCATCGTTCCCTCGTCCTTCTCTTTCCACCTTACGCTTTTGCCTTTCTCTCTTCCATTGCTCACCCCTCCTCCGCCTTATCATTCTTGCTCCTTCGATGAGCTTTTTGCTTAGCTATGGTTCTGCTGGTTACGCTGCCACCGCCTAAGTGCCGGCCAGGAGTGGGTGCCCAAGATCTGCATGCTAAAGTTTAGTGGGTAGAGGAAAAGTGACGGTTGTGGCATGCATGAACACTGGTGCTCCGCGGACCCAAAAAGCAGTTGACCCTGCATACGACAGTGGGACTTATCCCATTTGCTTCAAGTGACGGCGAACAAACAACGGTGCATCTACGTCCCGCATTTTTGCATGCTAAACTAAACATAAACCACCATTATCTTGCACTCACAGGCCTCCTTAGTGTTCTGTCAGTTTTTACAAGTGCAGGTGTACAGTTCGAAACGGTCAATTTTGGCGGGAAAAAACGTTTTTATTTTGAGCTTTTGAGCCTTTTCCCATCATCAGTCAACTACCTCGTAATAAAGTCGAGCCCACTTATAACAAGCCCGATGGTCACGCAGATTGCGTTCATTGTATCCGAGGTTCGTCGTCAAGTGAACTTTACATTTACTGCCAGCAATATGAAGTCCGACAAAACAAGTTCTGGTGCCCCGCGTGCACGAGGGGAGAGTAGGAGCGTAATTTTTAATCGTCTATATCTTCGTTGTTATTGATGCTAGCTCAAAAATTCTTGCACTGGGGTGACGAGTGATGAAATGCCTATCTCTCGTCTGCTTTACGTAATCTCAATTTATTGCATAGTCTCTTTAAGGACACAAAGGTCCCATGGAACCCAATTTGAAAACCCCTTGCCTAGCGAACGTCCAGCTCTAAAGCAGTAAGTACACAATATGCTTTAAAATAGTACATTAACTCTTTCCCTACTCCGCCTATTCAAATGGTTCAAGTTAGCCCAGAATCTGACAAAATGCCCATTCTAAGTGACCCGGGCTGCTTCTGGACAAGTAAAACCATCCAGTATATTGCAAAAGAACTGTACTTCAGTTTCGAATCCAGTTTTTTCACCTGTCGCATGGAGGAATATTTTTAAACTTCCTGCAAAACCTGTCAACTTGGATCAATCCCAGCAAGCACTACGTCCATGGTGATGTGCCAAGCAAAAGCGGTGTTATCGCGATTCCGCAGCATAGACAATTAACGTTGTACATGCAAGCAACAGCTTTGTGTCAAAAGACGCTCATTCATATCATTTTATGCCCCTGTACCACGGCCAGTTTCGATGGCCATTGAGTAGAGAGCCTTCAAGAATCTCAACTGCTACCAAACTCGAAGGACTTGCATCGCTGCTATACGGCAAATCTCAATGACCATTGAATTGGTTTTCGTGTCTTACACCAAGGTTGTGTGGCACCACAATCCCTACTTTCAATTTCACGCAAATAAATAGATTTTTATAAATCTAATAAATGCTGAAGCACATTTTTTTGGAGTCATAGGAAGTTTTCGGTTATTATTAAAGGCCAGTTGTGTTGTCTTGCAAGACACTGCCTTTTGTACGATTTGCTGTCGTATTTTTTTTAACACTCTGGCAACGCTGATACAGCCGGCATTTCTGTTACAAACTAATATTTCAGTTTTTGTACTAAAGATTAGGATAATTGTTCATGCTTTTGTATCGTGAACATACATGCACGACAGTGCACGCTGATTCCGGTTGAAGCAATGCTAGCAACCTTGGGCAACGCTTGAAGGCACTCAAAATCGAAATAGAGCTCTGAAAAAAGAGCTCTGCGCTGGTCCGTTGACTTGATAGACTATTGACCCAAAGGCCACTGAAACTGCCCATGTAGCAGCACCTAATGGCCTTTGAGTCGATGGAATATTGGTTCGAAAACCTTCGACCGTGTGACAGGGGTACTAGTTAGGACAGATATTGACTGCTCTGCCCAGCCCAGACTATCAACAGGCACCAATTGGTAACTACCGTTTCCAATGAGATTCCCTCTTTCGGAGCCTCTCTGAAGGAGCCGGGCATGTTCCGAGGAGTTCAAAGCCATCAACAGTGTAGCAGGTTAAGTTTTCACCAAGACAACCCGACGTCAACCTTTGCACTGCAGAGTAGTGCAAGCAAATGAGTTTTCTCCAAGACAATCCAGGGTAGACCCTCGCACTACACTGCACAGCAACTAATTTTTCTTTTGCTGATTAGAATGGTTAGCATAAAGGTTCTGTAATTTTGAATAAATGTTTCTGACATAACAATGTATAAACTGCAGATTCTTGACCTTTTATTCTTTAATATTATGATTCAATATGATGTTTTCTGAATTTTAGCAAGAGTGTCAAATTTTGCCAATCAAAGAGTTTGTTCTTCATAAGCAAAACGTCCTTTGCCGCTAAAAAGAGAGGTCTGTGATGTGTTGCAATGAAGCAAAATTTTTTAATTTATGCGTAAATATATTTTTACACACACCACCCTGAAATCCCCCTTTTTGCAGTGGTAAGGAAAGATTTAATAATAAAGAAAGAGTTGCAATCTTATTCTTTTGCCAAATTGCAATACCACTGCAGCACTGCTGTGTTATCCCTTCGTTCAGGTGCTTGACAACTGAGCCTGAGGAAACCAGGATGAGTAAGTACTCCAAGAAAGCATCTACATGCCACAACACGTACCTCCTGCACCTGCTTCTGGAGTTCCGCCTCTGCCGAAGTCTTCTCATCCAGCATCAGCTGTGCCATAGCCAGCTCCGCCCTCAGAGCATGCTGTGCCTTGTCCAGCTGCTTCTGCCATGCTGTAAAGGCTTCGAACTGCTGGCGGATCTTGGCCGTGCTCTTGGCAACTTTCTCTGCATGGCATTTTAACAGTGGGTCCATTCACTGCCATATTTTGAGCGTGTACAAAGGCCCACTCAAGGAACTTTAATCAACATCTAGTAAAATTTTTAGTGATATTCTTAAGGCAATAACAAATGCTAACTCACATAAAACGAAAAATTGAAACCAATGAAGTCAGACAAAAACCGAATTAGTGTTGTATGGCCACACCTACCAAGAATTTAGGCAGTGTCTATTCTGCCGGCAGCCAGGAGAATTCCCGTGCTGAAATTCTCCTGGCACTCACACTCATTTCTGATTCGCTACAGAAAACCAAATGGCCTTACGCCATGAAAATTGATTTTTGGTACTTTCATATTCATGTTTTAGGAAATGAAGTGCTCCAGACATTCCGTGCATCAATAGTAATTTAGTGCTTTCTGGGTCGCAAGCGCCTGCAAGCAGCGTCATGGTTAAGCCGAGATGGTCTTAAAGTGAGCCAGATAACTCCAAGTAGACACAACGAGGAATTTCAGCGCATTGAAAGTTTAAATAGGTGCAGTTTACGGGGTATGTACTCTCAGAAAAAATAAGCAAAAGCAAGAAGAGTAAACGAGAAAGAGAAAATACCTGTGCCGTTAGAGGGTTCAGTTAGCGAGTTCGAGACTTGCACCTGCGCTCAACATGCGGAACTCTACGGAGCTTAGCTAACAACTTTTTGCCACACAACGCACCAGCTATTGCACATTAATTTTCGCCTTCGCTTGTGTCGAGCCACATGGCTATCAAGCTTGGCACTCTTGGCGGGCGCACACAGAGTGCAGAGATAGCGACAGCGCCGGCACGTCTTCTCAGTTCACTAAAGTACTCTCAGTAGCCACGAATAGCCGCAAGAACTAATGGAGAGACTACTCTAAAGTTGTAGCCGATCGCTGGCAAGAGCCAGGTCAGTCCGGTACTCTTCCCGACAGCAGTGAAAAAACTACTGAATGAATCAGCCCCTCAGAGCCGTGAAATGAGCAGAAAAATTGTTCTCACGACGCCCCAAGTAGCCATTCAGAGGCGAGTGCAGGCAGAATAGAGCTGACAGGAATTTACAACACAACATGAACACAGTTCATTCTAGCCAGCAAACAGAACATGCACTAAACTGGAAACCAGTCTCTTCGGTGCCATGTCTCCTGAAATGCCTGTGGATACCAAACTAACTTTCATGCGAAATTAATAACACATCCCGGCCCTTCGCTTACAGCAAGGAACAGAGTTGCGCCGGTTCCATCGCTGCCAAGAAGGCTCACCTTTCAGGATGGTATTCTCCTCGAGAACTTTAGCGATGCGTTCTTCCGCTTCCTGGTGAGTCAGGTCGTCGCTGCAGGTGGAAAGCGACGAGCCGTCGTCTTGCGGCAGCGACAGCTTCAAGTGTTCCAAGGGCCCGCTGCCAGCTACAGGGCCAAATCCGATGCTTTCATCATTCGCAGGCAGCACTACGAAGTCTGACATGAGGTCGTCGCTGCCTTCCGTGGCAGCCGGCATGCTGGGCTCCTGAAGTGAACTCACCGCCATCATGGCGGTGCCCTGTGGAGCCGAAACGATGTTAACTAAATAATACGGCAGCCATCGCTGAACGCTGACAGCTTACAACGCAAGAATATAGTAGCAAGAAGACAGTGCAGGAAACGACACACTTACGAATTCAAATTGCTCACTAGACGGCAATGCGGTTCAAGTATTTGTAGGAGATGAATCAGTAACCATCCGGCGCCATTGCACACGACGTATCAATCCTTGCAAAAACAGCGTCTTCAACTTGTTTGTCAGAGTTTAGAAATACATCGAAAGCGATAAGACTGGCAGCAAACGCCGAATGTACGCATCGATGCGCCCTGCTGCAAGCTCGAGCGGAAAACACGCACCACTGGATACCGAAGCGGCAGACATCAAAATGCGGACAAACCATGGGGAAGGACTGTTCGTACGTTGTGGTCCCATTCGAATAACTCTCCATTCACAACGGTGACGCCACGTTCGGATAGCAATATTAAATGCTTTGGTTCTCGCTTCGTGTCACTAAGCTGTTATGTCAATAAATAGAAGGCGACCTTTGGCCAAAGTGCTTGGCAAGATCACGCAAATATAAATGGCTGAGATAGCAGTCCTGACAGAAGCCAAGGGATGTGAAGACACCCACGACACTGCCCTTTCAGGCGCGACATGTCTTACCTTTCGTTGCTTTAACACGCTCAAGCCACGAACGTCGAGGACGGCCGAAGAACTAACGGAACGAATGTCGAGCGAACAAACAACACACAACTATGCTGCTATCACTTGCACTAAAAAACAAAGCCAAACAATCTACCCCTTCAGCTATTGTGACGTCGGACGTGCAAATGGTCTTCGCGCTAGGCGCGGCGCTGGCGCAGGCTGGCGGCTACTAAAGTCCCTAGAGAAAGCGTGCCGTGCGCCGCCGCCGCCCCGCCGAGCCGGTCCGCCGGTCTCGAGGAGAGCGCGCGAGACCGGACGTGCTTGCCGTGCTCGAGTCCGCCCGTGGCTTTAGCGTGCGGCGGGCGGTGCCGCACGTCATGACGTCGACGCAGAAACAGCGGAGACTGAAGGGCACTGAAGGGATCACCGACTTCCCGCTACATTGCGGTCGTCTCTGACTTTGTGCAGGAGGAGGATAAACTTTATTTTCGTCGACAAAAGTAGCAGATGGTGTGGGTCTATAGCCCCATCAAGTGGCCATGAGCCCGTGGTGTTCGGCGACTTCTAGGGCTTTTGTCACAGCCCGGATCTGTGTGTCCGAGTCGGAACTGAGCAATGCGGCCTCCCACTGGTCTGGATTCGAGAGCTGCAAGCCTCGCGGAGGGGAGTCCTGAGGGCAACCCCAGAGTATATGGGATAGAACGGCATGTTGGCCACATAGTTGACAGGAGGGAGAGTATACCCCAGGATATATGCAGGCATATATATCGCGGGGTTGGGGAAGGTGTTCGTTTGGATTTGCCTCCACGCAACCTCTTGGGGTTTGGCTAGAGAAATATGTGCGGGGGGATATAGAAGTCTACCTAAGCGGTAGTGCATGGTTATGTCATGAAATGTAACCATATGATCTCTCGCAGAGCTGGCGCGCTGTCTTGCTCGTATAATCATCGTCAGCCGTACTACACCCACTGCAGGGCAAAGGCCTCTCCCATTTCTCTCCAATTAACCCTGTCATTTGCCAGCTGCATCCACCCTTTGCCTGCAAACTTCTTAATCTCATCCGCCCACCTAACCTTCTGCCGCCCCCTGCTATGCTTACTTTCTCTTGGAATCCACTCCGTTACCCTTAAGGACCAGCGGTTATCTTGCCTTCGCATTACATGCCCTGCCCAAGCCCATTTGTTTCTCTTGATTTCGACTAGGATGTCACTAACCCGCGTTTGTTCCCTCACCCACTCTGCCCGCTTCCGGTCTCTTAACGTTACACCTATCATTTTTGTTTCCATGGCTCGCTGCGTTGTCCTTAGCTTAAGCTGAACTCTTTTCGTTAGCCTCCACGTTTCTGCCCCGTAAGTGAGTACCGGCAACATACAGCTGTTGTATACTTTTCTCTTGAGGGAAATTGGTAAACTGCCACTCATGATCTGCGAGAACCTGCCATATGCGCTCCACCCCATTCTTATCCTTCCAGTTATCTCCCTCTCATGATCCGGATCAGCTGTCACTACCTGCCCTAAGTAGACGTATTCCTTCACAACTTCCAGGCTCTCGCTGCCAGTTGTGAACTGTTGTTCCCTTGCTAGACTGTTAAACATTACCTTGGTTTTCTGCATGTTAATTTTTAGACCCATCGTTCTGCTCTGCCTGTTTAACTCATTGATCATGATTTGCAGTTCACCTGCTGAGTGACTCAGCAAGGCATTGTCATCAGCGAATCGCAGGTTATTTAGGTATTCTCACTTTACTCTTATTCCCAACTGTTCCCAAAACAGGCGGGGAATAGCATTGGCGAGATCGTGTCTCTTTTCCTGACGCCCTTCCTTATTGGAATTTTATTGCTGACTTTCTGGAGGACTATAATAGCTGTGCAGTTGATATATATATATATATATATATATATATATATATATATATATATATATATATATAAGGCTCTTCTACCCCCTTGTAAGGCCGCCCCTCTTTTCCAGCTGCATACCTTTGCAGGAAGCAGGACGCCGGCACACGCGGAAACCGCTATAAGCGAGAGCTCCTGAGTACATACGGGGAACGAAAACGGTCGCTTGACGCACGGACCCCCCCCCCCTAACGATGTGGGCTATCGCCGGGAAGGCAACCTCAGCGTGCCGGCGGGCCTCGGGAACAAAATCGTATTCCCAGGAGGGCCGTGACGGACACCTGTCATGGCGGACAGGCAGTGCTCACCAAGAATGTGGGAAGACAGGGGCGATCCTTATTCTGGTTTCCCGGAGCGACAGACAAACCCCTTCATGCTGTGTCCCGCCGTCGGTAGCGCAGGCAGCATTGTGGGCCCTTTCGCCCCCTCCTCTGTTGCTGACGGGCGACGCGGACCGATGGTGAGTGGCGGTATGCCTGAGGCAAGGATTAGCTCCGAAGGGAGAGCGTGTGGATACTCTCACTTGAGAGAGAGTGGTGGCGTATTTGTTTTTTATTTATACCCCTGTCACACGGCCAGTTTCAATCACCCTCGAGTCGAGGGTCTTCGAGATTCTCAATCGCCATCGAACTCGCCGCTGCTACACGGCAAATCTCAATGGCCATTGAAATGGTTCTCGTGTCTTACGCCACAGATGAGTGGCGCCACAATCGCTACTTTGGATTTTGCAAAAATAACAAAAATAGTTGATAAATGTATACTAAATGCTGAAATACAGGCATACGCGAAAGTCATTAAAAACCCTTTTAGTTGCACGTACGCGACGTAGGTACATATGCATACACTGCTGTAGCCACTTTAACACAAGACGAGCCAAAACCAAGCCAGTCCAACTGCGTCGGAGCGCTGCTTCGTCAGGCTTAAGACCGGGGAAATCGCCATGATATCTGAAAAACAAGAGCTATTTTTCTCTTGAAACTTTATGCGAGAGTAAGAATGGGCAAATCGAAGGCGAATACAACAGCTTAGAACACGATATTGCTTTGAGGGATTAGCGACGAAGCTGTTATCGCTGTGAAGCGGGCGGGCAGGGTGCCGCCATGTTGTCAACGTTAAGTACGCAAGCAACGCAAAGACTGCAACGCAAAATTAATGCGTTTAATGCGCTTAAAACCAGTCTAATATAATTTTAAAATAATTTTACAGGCTGCTTACATTAAATTTTATGCGAATAATGTTTGTTCATGTTTTTTCACCGTGAATGTGTCGTGTACGAAAGTGCGCTTGGCGCCGCTCGGAGCAACGCTAGCAACCTTGGGCAGCGCTCGAAGGCCCTCGAAATCTCGATGGAGTTCTGCGCTACTCCGTTGACTCGATAGGCTATTGACTCGATCGCCATTGAAACTGCCCGTGTGGCAGCGCTCGATCGCCTTTGAGTCGATAGACTATCGGTTCGAGGGCCCTCGAAATGCCCGTGTGACAGGGGTATTAGTCTGTGTTGTTAACAAGACCCTGGGTTCCATGCTAAGCCGAACCCAATGGGTTGTCCCCATCTCATGTTATTTTTTATTGGAGAATTGATGCTTAGGGCGGGCCACTGAAAAAGACCACCCTTGGTCCTTTGTTAATTAAGTGCTTAAAAGCGCATGTAGACGGATGCAGTCCAGTCTGAGCTGGGGCTCCATGCTTAGCATGTAACGTGATGCTACTTAGGCACCTGCCCGGTCGATGAGTAAAGTAGCGCAGTTTGTTCTTTTGTAAATTCAGTTCTGCTTTTTCCAGTTTAACTCTGTATATGTTTGCTGTAAATATATGCTCTGCTGTCATCATCTACAAGCTCGCCTCCTGTCCATCTTCCAAGCCGAACGACACTAGAGGAAGGGTTTGTGAACCATCCTGGAAGAAACGAACGACCTTTGAAATTATACTCCCCCTGATTACGAAATGCATGTACAACTGCAGCTGAGGTTTCCACTGAGTCGGATGCTTACTCGTAATCAATGAAAGCTATATATAGAGGTTGGTTATATTCTGCACATTTCTCTGTCACCTGGTTGATAGTGTGAATATGATCTATTGTGCAATATCCTTTACGAAAGCCTTCTTGATCATTTGGTTGATAAAAGTCTAAGGTTGCCCTGACTCTATTAGCGATTACCTTAGTAAATACTTTGTAGGCAACGGATAGTAAGCTGATCTGCCTTTAATTTTTCAAGTCCTTGGCGTCTCCCTTCTTATGAATTAAGATAATGTTCGTATCATGGAACTCTAAAATTGCTTTCGGTATCACGTGTGGTGCTCGCAAGCGTAATTTGTTTTCTCTATTTTTACCAAGTTGCTGTCGTCGGAATCGGATGCCGGGCCGATCCTCTGCAGTGCTCCAAGCGATATGCCATCATTTTAATCACTCACTAATAATTATATTTCAATCACAACTTCATAAAAAAAAACAATTCAACGTGCCCATTACTGAAACGCGTACGTTTCCTCACCGCACAGGCACGAAACAGTCGGTGCCGAAGAACGATTCTGACAGTGAAAGGGCTAAAAAAGACAAGAACGACAGAATAAAGGAGACATACGTAAGCGCTTATTTGCAACTGATTTTATTTCATGCGAAAAACAGTTTTATACTCTTGGTAATCACCTGCGCATGCTTACAAGACCATTACCAGCGAGTGATGACTGCCAGATTTCATCAGGCAACCCACGTGCCCGATGTATGATATGAAATCTCTTTTCCGGACAACAAAATTGATGGAGCGCTTACTTAACCATCGCTCGCTCGTGCTATCTCTAAAGCCTCGAGAATCTCTCGCGTCATTTGACATTTGCTTTTAAAAAGTATTTTAGATCTGTGAAAAACGGGACGACAGCTTTCCTTGCCTTTGTACTTGCATGCACTTGAGACAATGGATACTATTTCTGCCCCCCCCCCCCTTTGTTTTCCATGTTGTAAGTATTGTTACGTTTGGAGACGCCAACATGACAAGAATATTCAAGCCACTGAGAAGCCTCAATCGACAGAGGCTTCAAAGGGCCGTCGACGTGGTTGCAGCGCCACGAGTGCAGGTGGTGGCGTCTACAAGGGTCCCCCCCCCCCCCACCCCCCCGCTGTTTGTGGAGTGAAACGGCCCTCCGCTGTCTGAGAATGGCTTTGGTGAAGCTGTCTTTTGTTCTCAACACCGGACCCACCCGGGACATGTTTCTCCCGGAGGGGACGACGGGGGAGCCGGCGAGCGGCGGGACTGCAAATGAGCCGTGGCAAATGCGGCCGTGTTTGACTAAGCCAACGACGCCGGAATCCTCGTGCTTCGAAAATAACCTCGTCTAAGTGCTTGTCCTTATGGGCTCCGTGCGCTGCAGTTTGGCGCGCGCGTGTGGCGCCACCTGGTTAACAGCGGTGGCGAAAGGCGGACGCAGCCAACGTAGCTCTCTGGTTCAGTTTGCAGTGAGCGAGGCGAGCGGTGAGGTGTTTCGTCCGAAGCCGAAAACAAACTTGGATAATAACGGGTGCTCTACCTACTGCTGTGTTTACCCAATGTCATAACAGCTATAAAAACACTGCAGTCAAGGTACCGAATATATTTAAACGCTTTTCTTGGACATCGTGCATGCTAGCTCATGCACAGAGGGTATGCTGGAAATGAGTGCACTGTGGAATTAAATTCATGAGAGTGAACTGAAAAAGGGTTTACATTGACTGGGGTGTTTCGAACGTGACATCATTGGCAGGAGCTGCTTTATGTCTTTATGTAGAGCGAAAGAATGCGTTCAGTCAGTTACAGGAAATGGTCTACGGTGAAGTTCTTGGAGCTAGCATCTGAAGTTTAAGTCTTCGTTTGTTATGCTCATCTGTGGTTCAGCTGGTCAATTTTGTTTCTAGTTTTTTTTTCGTGCGTGTGTGTATGCAGTGGGAGCGACGTCGTACTTCTGAGAGTGCTTATGTCGTTTTTCACATTGTTTCACCTAAGCTTTTGTGTATTGATTTGCATCATTTTATTTCCTTCAGTGGTTTAAAATTTTGTATCTTTATTTGTTGCATTTATGAGATCTCAAATCCTGTTCTAGACGAATAAAAAAAATAGAGAGTGGTTCAAATTTCTCTCTCTATATATTTTTTGGATTTCACATCATCACTAAACCCTTAATTTCGGGAATTAATCTTTTGATTTTAATTATGTTTATAGTCCCAATGCAACGAAGACTATAAGGGGCGCCATAGTAGGAGGTTCCAGATAATTGCAACCACTTGGAGTTCTTTAACGGGCACTGACATCACGCAGTACGCGGGCCTCTATAATTTTGCCTTCACCGAAATGCGACCGCCGCAACCAGGATCGAACACGAGTCATTTGGGTCAGCAGCTGAGCTCCATAACCACTGAGCCACCGCGGCGGCCTTTCTATAGTTAAGTATTTTCCAAAACAGAAATACGAACAAAATAATTCATGTAATTGGTGTCTTCATGAAATTCCGGAAATTAAAGTCCTGTGGAAGATACTTAGCAAGAAACACATCGTCTTTTTGTATGCTTAGAGCTATGCTTCTCTGAGAGGAATACACAAAGTAAAGAAGTGTCGATCCTGCAGGATGTAGAGCACTATCATCTGATATATATGTGTAGTAAGTTTGCGTTTTTCGCATTTCTAGCCGACCATTCACATAGTCGATGTCACAGTGGATGTAAATTACGTAGCTGATTTCATTATTTGGGTCAGAGCCTTGTTTCTCAAACTGTAATAATAATTGGTTTTGGGGGAAAGGAAATGGCGCAGTATCTGTCTCATATATCGTTGGACACCTGAACCGCGCCGTAAGGGAAGGGTAAAGGAGGGAATCAAAGAAGAAAGGAAGAGAGAGGTGCCGTAGTGGAGGGCTCCGGAATAATTTCGACCACCTGGGGATCTTTAACGTGCACTGACATCGCACAGCACACGGGCGCCTTAGCGTTTTTCCTCCATAAAAACGCAGCCGCCGCGGTCGGGTTCGAACCCGGGAACTCCGGATCAGTAGTCGAGCGCCCTAACCACTGAGCCACCGCGGCGGGGCCCTCTCTCAAATTGTAAAGGTACTTCAGTAATCTCAATAAGCTCAACTGCGCTGCCAGATATTGCAGTGCCGTCGGGACTGCAACACAATCATGGTTGCTGGGAATCGGTGATCAGCCCAACCTGAAAGCAATTGAAACGAAATGCAGCAGTGGTGGCGTCAAGGGTTTCAATGCGTTGAAATCCGCAGAGAAGAAGGCGTTGACTTAGAATGGCATCGCGGCCAGTGCGCGTCTGCTATGCGGCCGGGCTGGCGCGAACGCATCGGGCATGGAGGAAGGCGCAGGGCCACCACGGCCAGTCTCGAGGGCGCGCGCGCTCTCTCTTTCGAGAGACCCGCCGTGACTTAGCGTCCGGTTAACGCGGCGATTGCCACGAGGTGGCGCTGGCGATGTGGTCGCTGCTGGCGCCACCATACCAGCGCACGGAGCCCATACGTGGAACCTTCTGCAAACTGCAGTGGCAACCTTTAGTTCCCACGCTACCGCTGTGAAGTGCAGGTGACTGACCTTCGACGCTGCCATGGGACCCCCTTCGGGCTATTCATCACTGTAGCCTGGACAGCGCGGACCATAACCTGCCGGAAGTGGCAAGAGTGTGTGGCTGGGGGCGTCCTGGAAGGCGGACCCTGAATACTGGGCACGTGATCTACATCACAGTGATTCGACGCATTTTTAATGAACTAGATTCCCCAACTAGGGACCTGGGGACAGCGGACCCTATTTAAGCAACGATCTGGCGTGTGATCAGCCAGCTCCCGATTCACTCTTTCGAACTTTGTAAAAATGTAAATAAACCCTTTCAGTCTCTTCTTCACCTCGAAGACCCTCTCATCTCTTCGTCACCCCCACAACAGCAGTCTCCCGATCCGGAACCCGGGGACACCACCGACCTTGGCGAGAGACGGCACAGGCGAACCAGGGGCCCGCATCTAACAACTGGTGGCAGCGGTGGGATCGAAGCGCAATCCCCCAACACCGGTGGCCTGCTACGGGAGAGAAGCCCCACATCTAACAGTATACGCTCTCCTAACCTCTCATAGGCATCTTCCTGTCTGCCCTACATAAAATTTGCTGCATGTTGAGCGCCCTGTGCAGGAAAAGCACTTCTGGAAACCAGGGAAAGGCCGCTTGCACAATCAGGCACCAAAAGCCGTTTGCATGCAAGGCACGCAGAAGGCGTTGTGTACAAGGTGCCCTTGGCATGCGGCAAATTTTATACAGGGCAGACACGAAGATACCTAAATGAGAGGTTATTTAGGAGAGCATAATTACAACGTGGAAAACAAAAGAGGGGGGCACATGATCGGGCACGTGGGTTGCCCGATGAAATGTACGTGTCAGTCATCACTCGTTGGTAATTGTCTTGTAAGCATGCGCAGGTGATTACCAAGAGTATAAAATTATTTTTCGCATAAAACAAAATAAATTGCAAGTAAGCGCTTCGTATGTCTGTCTTATTCTGTCGTCCTTGTCATTTTGAGCGCTTTCACTGTCAGAATAGAAAACCAACTCGCCACTCCCTGCCATTATCCGAAGAAGGAGTTCTTGATAATGTAATTGTCACACTGTGGGCGGGAGCAAAGGCACTGAAGAGGCAGGGAGTGTTAGCTTTACTTTGAAGCATTTTCATCTCCAATCGGGAAATCTGCAAGCCCATACGAACGCAGCCATAGGAAAATCCAAGGCGTCCGGAGACCTCTGCAGCTGAATTAACCGTAAAGACAGAGCGCTGAATGGCTTCTAACAGAGAAGATAAAATTCGGGGGGCCCGGTCCGAGACCGAGGGGTCAGGAGGGGAAAGCGCGAGCAAAATGAAGACTGCGAAACCGCGTACCGTTGCAGCAAGGCAGCATGGAAGAGCCTAACTAGCGCATAACCAGTCCCCATGCAAGTGGATAAATTACAAATTCTTTGCAGCGTCGAAGGGGCTCGGGAACTTTTTTTTTTAGTGTGTGGGTGGGGGGGGGAATGGGGAGGGCAAAAATTCGAGCTTATTTTGTTATTTATTTAATGCTTATTTAGATAATAAATTGTATATTTTTATTTTTCAATGTTCAAAGGTTGATGCAAACTGCAAGGTGGTCATCGAACTGAATGCCTGCAGTTCTTGGCCGCGCTCAATTTAAAGCTGGCAAGATACCTTCGAGATAAAGAACAAAATGCAACTACAAAATCTGGAAAATTGTAGAAGCATTTGTACGTGGCCACGATCGATGGAGATAAGTCTGGTCGCATCTCGCATTACAAAACAAAATGATAAAGCCCTGTGCCAGTGGTTTTGAATGCAAACGATATAACGGTGCAAAGATTCACGGCAATTTTAAAACTAACTGAAATGGGCAGCTTTATCACGCACGAGGAGTGATCAATTGCATTAAAAACGTTTGTGCATAGTTTGTTTAAATTCTGCGAATGTACACGGGTCACACAGTCGATTTCTGTTGGGACTGGCTACGAAGCCTATAGTAGCTCAGCTCCACTGTGCTTTGCATTAGAAGAGTCCTAGAACTGAAGTGTTTCAATTGTCAGAAATCTGATCCAAGTGCTAGCAATTGGAGAATAGGGGGAGTGGGCGCTGCCCCCTCTAAAAAAACGTTGGGGGGGGGGGGTGCCCCCCCCCCTGTTCAGGGTCCCTGCAGCGTCGTTTAAAAGGACTATCTCTAAAGCTAACTGGAGGAATACAATGCAATTTTAAATAGCTATTTTTCTAGCCCCGAATATCGAAAAGTTTTGTACAGATTTATGGAACACACCAACCCTGTACCTTCCAGTCCCGTAAAACAGTCTACAGTTCTATCCCCCAACAAGCATTATAGATAATCTGAACTGCACAGCTCAGGGCCTCGCCGCGCGTTTTCATGCACGCAGTACGGTTTCTTCGATCTTATATACCGCATCTACTTGCAGACTTCACTGCAGTCGTTCAATCTTAGTTAACTATATAGTTAGTGGTCTGCAGTTCGCCGCCCCTGGCGTTGATGGAGTCACCGTTGGCATGTTGAAGGTATTAGCTCAAGACGTTACCCAGGATATCCTATACACACTGTGAACTGGTCTTTGGAAAAAGCCTGGATTCTGTTAGACTGGAAAACAGCGAAAATAACTTTATTGCTAAAAGACGTGGGAAAATGATTATATCTTGACAATATTCGGCCTGATACTCTCACTTCAAATTTGGTCAAACTAGTGGAGCGGGTGGTACACATCCATCTTACGAATCATGGATCGATTCTACGTGCCCTCAGTGAGGCTCAGATTGGTTTTCGGAGTGGGTGTTCGATTTGGTCCACATACATAGACTTGGAGAGCCGAATTAATGATGCAGGAGAAGGTCTCAGCTCTAGTTATTTTGGATATTGCAAAGGCATACGACAGCGTTGAACACAGTATTTTGCTTCATAAACTAGCTGACCTCAAACCTCCTTCGTGCCTCCTTGCATGTATAAAAGATTTCTTAAACGATAGGCATTTCTTTTGCACTGAAGGCCATTACAATGACAACACATACGCTCAACCAAGGGACACGCCTCAAGGTTCGGTGCTCTCGCCGTTACTGTCTAATATACTCATGCGAGATCTTCCTGTCCGCCCGGCTGTCAAGGTCTATGTGTACGAGGACGACATTGCATTCTTCGCTTCAGCGAAGGATATGTCCACACTTTGTATCGGATGTTGCAAGCGTACCTCAATGCTCTGGAAGCATTTGGCTGGACAGCCTAAGGTAAGTTTTAAATGTTATGAACAGTGCCCTCCTTGTTTTCCTGTCGGCATCCTCTCTTTACATCTGCTTGCTGTATCGTAATACCGCAATCCCACAAGTCGATACCATAAAATACATGGGTATAGTGGGGATTTTCCCTCAAGACTTCCCCTTTTGGTTAGATTCCCCGCGGTGCACTCTCCCACGGCTTCACTTCACCTCGGGAGAGGCGCGCCACGTGACTCTCCCTGGTTAACTGACAAGGGAGGGCGCCGGCGTCACAGCGTCACAGACGCCTTGCTGCACGCGGGACACACCATCGCCCTCTTCGGCTGGGATCGTCGGCGAGAGCGGACGTGTCGCACGAGGCTCCGCTCTTCGCCAGCGGGGCGAGGAAGTGGCGGGGAGACTCGTCCCGTCCGGGACCATTCTCTCTTTTTTTAATTTCATTTTTCTCTATTGGAACGAATATGCTAAAAAGAATGACCCTATGGTTCTTAACACACTACATAAATAAATGAACAAAAGGAGCTGAAAAATACGCAAACTCTTGGTAGACATTCATAACGTCTTTAGTCGAAGTGAGAAGAAACACTGGACAACACAAACATTTCCATAGCAAGCTAACAATTCAAATGTTATAAATTCATTGCAAACTCTTCGTTTGTAATTCGCAAGTTTGGCGCGCGAGTGGCGCCATCTGGTTAACAGCGGTGGCGAAAGGCGGACGCAGCCAACGCACCTCTCTGGTTCAGTTTGGAATGAGCGAGACGAGCGCTAAGGTGTTTCCTCCAAAGGCGAAAGGAAACTTAGCTAATTATGGGTGCTCGACCTACTGCTGTGTTTACCAATGTCATATAACACCCATAAAAACTCTGTAGTCAACTTACCGAATATATTTCAACTCTTTCCTTGGAGATCGTGCAGGCTCGCTCCTGCACAGAGGGTCTGCTGGAAAATGGGTGTACTATGGAATTAAATTCATGAGTGTGAACTGGGAAAGGGTTTACACTGACTGGGTTTTATTGAACGTGCCATCACCGGTAGGAGTCAGGAGTGGCTTTGTGTCTTGATGTAGAGGAAATAAATGCGCTCAGTGAGTCACAGGAAATGATCTACGGTGAAGTTCTTGGAGCTAGCATCTGAAGTTTGTCTTCGTTTGTTATGCTCATCTGTGGTTCAGCGCGTCGGTTTTGTTTCTAGTTTTTTTTTTGCTTGTGCGTGTGTGCATGCTGTGGGTGTGACCTACATTCTGAGAGTGCTTATGTCGTTTTTCGCAGTGTTTCACCTAAGCTTTTGCGTATTTATTAGTATCATTTTATTGTTTACAGTGGTTTAAATTTTTCTATATGTATTTATTGCATTCCCGAGATCTAAAATCCTGTTCTGGATGAATAAAAAGAAAAATAGTGAGTGGTTCAAATTTCCGTATATATATTTCTTGAATTTCACAACATACCTAAGCCCTTAAATTCTTGAGTTAATCTTGATTTTAATGGGATTTATCGTTCCAATGCAACTAAGGCTATAAGGGGCGCCAAAGTGCAAGGTTCCAGATAACTTCGACCACCTGGGGTTCTTTAACGTGCACTGACATCGCACAGTACGCGGGCCTAAAACATTTCGCCTCGAACGAATGCGACCGCCACAACCGGCATAGAACCCGAGCATTTGGATCAGCAGCTGAGCACCATAACCACTGAGCCACCGCGGCGGCCTTTCTAGAGTTAAGTATTTACCAAAAGAAAAATACGAATGAAATAATTCATTTAATTGGTGCATTCATGAAATTCTTAAAATGAAAGTCCTCTAACATTTTTTTTAGTGATTCCCTTACCTAACTTTCAGTTTGTTAGGTCGCCCTAACCTCCTGCAACCTCCTCTGCTACGAAAACAGTTACACAATTTTTGTTAGGTCATCCCACGCTTGCCATATGCAATCTGCAATTTAAATAGTCACCGCCTGGTTATGGCCAATTCTCCTTGTGGGTATGTGCCATTTTGTGAGGGGAACAACAACAACAAAGTAAAGCAGCGTCAATCCTGCAGGATGTAAATCATTATCACCTGATATGTGTAGTAAGTTTGCGTTTTTCGCAATTCTAGCCGACCATTCGCATAGTAGATGTCACAGTGGATGTAAGTTACATAGCTGATTTCATTACCTGGGTCAATCAGACACTCGTTTCTCTAACTGTAGAGGCACTGAACTAATCTCAATAAGTTGAACTGCGCTCCCGGATGTTGCAGTGCCGTCGCGGCTGCAACACAATCATGGCTGCTCGGAATCGGTTATGAGCCCAACCTGAAATCAATTGAAACTAAATGTAGCAGCAGTGGCGTCAAGGCTTTCAATGCGTTGAAATCCGCTGAGAATTAAGCAGGCGTTGACTCAGAATGGCATCGCGGTCAGTGCGCGTCTTCTATGGGGCCGGGCTGACGCGAACGCACTGGGCATGGAGAAAAACACAGGGCCACCACGGCCAGCCTCGAGGGGGACGGGCGGGCGCTCTCCCTTCGAGACAGGCCGTGACTGAGCGTCCGGTTAACGCGGCGAGTGCCACGAGGCGGCGCTGGCGATGTGGTCGCTGCTGGCGCCGCCATACTAGCGCACGGAGCCCATAGGAGGCGCCACTGGTAATCCAGCATGGCTGCGCGAGAGATGTTCCGGCGGACGCACTAGCCTTGTGCTGTGCTCCGCTGCGATGCCTGAGGCTCCTTTAAAACGTTCGTGTATGCAAGCCATGGTTTGTGCTTTGGCTCGAAGATATGCGCGATGTCATCAGTGTGTGCCCAGGCACCGCAGCGGCGATAGAAAAAACCCGACGCAGGTGTTGCTGGCCTGGTATGCAAAACATTCGGCTGCTGACAGCGTGGTGCGGCAGGTCCGGCACGTACGGCATGCGGCTCTAATCACAGGAAAAAAGGTGGCGGGGACATGTGCGCGGTGTAGATCGAGCAAACACGGATACCAGAAAATTTCCGGCTTTTATCTTATTCACGGTACTCACCGACGCCAGCGTTTCGTGATGTTCGCAGTCAGTGGCCTCGTTTTACACCCGATTTTTGCACTTACGCCGTCGCATCAAGAAAAAACTTTAAAAATCGTGGTCTATGCGCAAGAAGAAAGCAAGAATACAAAGTAGCAATGACGGTCTGCTGTGCGCATTTAGATTCCGCTGATTTATTCTGGAGCATATATAGGCACGCGACGATTTTTATTGATGTAAATCGTGAACAAGCGGTGACGGAAATATTTTTCCCAACGATCGCTTGACAGGCGAGAGCCCTGCTTAGTTACAAAACTTCCTCGGTGCCACAAATACTGCGGATGTAGCTCCAGTTAGCCGTAAAGTTAGACCCCGATTTTAGAGCACACTCGGAGACTACTGATTGCTAGCGTTGCACAAATTTAATCATGCAAGAGACACGTTTTAGTTATTCCTTGAATAATGCCTGTATACGGTCAAGAAGTCGCTGCTGAAAAATGTTGCCTTCAAAGGATGTGCACAGTTTACGTCCATCAAGAGCACTGCTCACCAGTGGTACGCTAGAAGAAACAATCTATGCGCACTGGAACCAGTCACAGGTTTTGCAGTGCGAGCCTTCAAAATGATGCAAATTTAAAGCGGCGTGCAAAACGAGGACGATTCAAAGAACATGGCCAACAGGACGGCTACAGCGCATGCGCGGTCGTTTGTGTGTTTCTCCGTCGTCCCCGTTAGACTTTCATGATGAGTAACCGACTTGTCCTCACAGAGATTTTAATTAACTTGATTACCTCCTCCTTCTTGAGCTTAAAAACGTACGCAGGTTTATTTCGCCTTTGACCGGACAGTGCAAGCCCTGTAGTAGATTGAAAATGTGAATACTTTTATGTTTGTGAAAATAAAGAAGCGCCGACCAAAAAGTTGTAGTCAAGATGACAGAGACGTTTCGACTTCCACACGGAAGCGTTCCGCGTGGAAGTCGAAACGTCTCTGTATATTTATGACAAAGACTACGTTCATAGTTGATGTTTCGGGTAACGACATGATTTGGGAATTCGGGGAGGGTTCGAAGACCTAGGAAAGACTGCGCACCAAAGAAAAACCCGCGCTTCAAGTGGCCGTTCATTTGATTCCATATAGAGACTTGTAGCAGGAGACATGAGGAAAGCTCCCGTTGCCAGTCGGATCCCTTGGTGGCGAACTGCATCTAAAACTCTTAGTGTGCTCGTCCTTCTCCTTTGCTGACGGGAGACAAATCTATGTATCCGCGACAGTTTAAGGCTCTGCTGTTCTTCCAACTTTTAGGCTACTGTAGTTCTTTACCGATTTCTCCAAAATTCTACGGAAGAAGACATGGTGCCCCCTGACCCTATTGCTCAATCTCGGATGGGGGACTTCATCCTTCCCTCCCTCCTCCCCCGCAGTCGGCGCCAATGCCCATGAGCTCCAATCGGCGGCTATATTTCGGGTGCTAGAAAAAACGGCGGTGCACTGAGCCACCTGTATACGAATACAGCTTGTCTGAGTCGAACTGCCGCAAAAAAAAAAACTAGAACATGGCATGTAGCCTTACTCTCGGGTAGGCTGGCAACAATAGCTGCACCACTCTCCACACCATGAGGGCTTCCCTGAAAAGCCCACACAGGAAAAAGACTCCAGAACCTCATGATCACCCAGAGGACATTCTCCTGGACGCTCACTCCCTCTCCAACATCCCCGTTGTCCAACAGGTGAACGCGAAAATTTTGAGAGAGGCCAGCTGAAGGTACACGTTGGAAAGAGCCACTTGGTTCGCAGTTGTCGATTTCATTGTAATAGTTTTTGTATCACCGAGCTACAAATTACTTTATGTGACGTTTTGAGCCCATCTTATGTTTTGTATTCCCTTATGTGATGCCCTTTGGGTCCTCAAGGTCATAATAAGGATGATGATGATGGCGATGATGGTGATTTACACCACCACCCAGTGCATATTCCCGTGAACGCTGCTTCTCGACCCACCCGGATATCAATCTCATTGGAGTGAAAGTACTCTGAGAAAATAGAACACAGAAGATAACACATGAATAGACAGATTAGATAACAAAAGAAAGAGGGCAAAAAGGGGGGGGGGGGGGGTAGCAGGTCACTCGTAATTGCATCCTGAGCGGCGACTGTAATTGCTGCGGCTGTGAGCCGCAGAGTAGATGGCCCTATGCGGAAGTGGACCGGCCTTCAAATGAGCGCTGGGAAATGCGAATGCGGGTTTCCCCATCCTCTAGTTGCCAGATGTACTGGGCGCGGTTAGTGAAGACTTCATGGTTGCAGCTCTCCACATACGCCCGATCTTCTCTCCATTGAAGAACGTCGGGTAAGTCTTGTCTGTCTACCCACATGCCACCGCGGTCCACAGTCCTGCGAGACAGCTCGGCGCGTCGGTGAACTCGTTAACTTAATTGCGTCTGACGGTAGTGAGCTTGAACAAGTAGTGGACACTGTCAGGTTCCTCTTAAAGTGCGTTGCTGAAAATCCTGTCAACGTATCGTCTTCGAAAAAAAAATTAACTTCATAAGCTCATGCGCGTTAGTACCTCCCATTAACAGCCCAGTGTGTTCAATACTACGTTTTAATTTTAACGCCGTAAGGTCAACGTTAGGCTTTACAATCATTAACATGATAACGAGCTCGCGGAGTGTACTGCTTCAAATTTTGTTAAATTATTCGATTCTGTTAAGATATTTACTTGTAGATTTTTGCTTGCGTCAGAACGCGCCAGAATGTATGTTCTACAGAGCACTTAGTCTTCACTTTGTTAGCGCATTTGCAGCGCGCTCTTTAACGTCGCGGCAGACTCAACTGCGAGAATGTCAGCGCTTTCTTTGGATGGCAGCGCCAAACAAAAAGGCAAACGCGGTGGCAAACAGAACGATGGATGAAAAGCTAGGCTTTTTGCGGTTGATGCGGCATGAGGCTGGTTCAATAGCGAGCCCTGAGGGCAGTCGTGGAATAATTTTCAACCAAGGGGGAGAGGCGGGCAATTTTGCGGCAGGAAGCAAGACTTGCATAGACTTCATCGCATACTGCTCTATGTTTATGAACGTACGAAAAAAAAAAGATGAATCACGAAGCATGGTTTCACACTAACTATGATATGCTAATGTGGGCATCTTGATAGCGAGCATACTGCACGCTTATACGAGAGCGAGGAGGAACACGATTGCAGTCGCACAGAAGAGAGGGCGAATCGAAGATTGCGGTTGAGATAGCGAAGGACGCGGTTAGGTTCTTTGTGAAGTTGGAAAATGTGTGTGATCCGTGAGAGGTCAGTAGATGAGCTAAAATGGCGGCTGTGGAAGTGATTAGAGCAGAAAGTTGGGCAAGTTGGTTTAGGTGCCCGGCGGAAGTGATGCTAACGTCACAGTGTGTATGTGGCTTCTCAGTCGTAAGGGTGTCAACCATGGAATAAGGGATTATTTCTCAGTGTTTAAGGACGTTAACCATTCATTACTCCAGTCCCGGGACACGGCACTAAATGGGCGTCCATCAGTCAAATGCATTTGACGACATATTGCTGGACTGCCAGAACCTCATCTGTTTCACGACACGATGCTGGTATTCAGCTAATAATATGGTTAATTCACAAAGAATTAGCTTGCCCCGTTGAAAACAACGCGCGAGATTTGTATGTGGGACGCTGGACAGGAGCGCTCTATGATAAAAGCAGCAGCACATGACTCGCTATTTTTTACATCCGAAAGGTATGAGGAAGGGAGCGGGCCAAAAGCCCGAGTGAGCGAAATCTCAGAGGAGCCCAACCTTGATGTAACTTCTGCGGTACTTTACTGGACTTCGCGCGCTTGACGGCTGGCCGCGGAACCGTTGCACGGAACAGCAGCGCCCAGCCGCCCCCTGCAATGCAGTATATACGTAGCGATATCGCGGGCATTAACTCGTTTATTGTTTAAGATAAATCAAAAAAGGGAAGGGCTGCTTGGGGCCGTTTTGAGTAAGTGGGTCTCCTCTTGCTCCCCTTCCTCATTTTGCACTTTTATGTAATACAAGGTTGGTTGGTTGGTTGGTTGGTTTATGGGGTTTAACGTCCCAAAGCGACTCAGGCTATGAGAGACGCCGTAGTGAAGGGCTCCGGAAATTTCGACCACCTGGGGTTCTTTAACGTGCACTGACATCGCACAGTACACGGGCCTCTAGAATTTCGCCACCATCGAAATTCGACCGCCGCGGGCGGGATCGAACCCGCGTCTTGCGGGTCAGCAGCCGAGCGTCATAACCACTGAGCCACCGCGGCGTCTTTGCTCATGATCTGTTGTCGCTGAAACTGCGAATTTAAAGGTCTTTGTAACAGGCACTGTGAGTGGTTTGACAACTACCTGCGCAGTCGTAACAGCACAGTTCGCGTCACGAACGCAGTATCTGAGCCGGCATAAGGTCGTTTCTGACCAGTTATACTCTGAAGTTCCCCAGGATTCTAACCTTGTACGTGTACATATATTTATTGTTTTTGTCACTGATGTATTTACAATACTTAAGAATTCAGTTGTCAAAATGCACGCTGACGACCTAAAAGTGTTTCAGCAAGTCAACAGTGGTGCTGAATGGCTCCTTCTGAAAGGATTAGCCTCACTGTGCTGTTGACGAACCATGCAAAATGATCCGCAAGCGAAACAACTTGAGCTTTTCTGATCTTACATCCTCGGATGCAATCGACCCAGTTTCATGCTTTCGCGATGCTGCCGTCAAATTTGGCCATGCACCAACTGGATTTTCGCGCTCCCCCTCGCATCAGGCGAGAAATTTCACATAAAGAAACCATGCTGAACCATATATATTTTTTTGAAGCGAAAGCTTCACTACGCGAGGTTTTCAAGAGGGTAGTGTACTAGTTCCGTTTATGACCTTGAAAAGCTTTAGAGGTCAAACCGTGGAGCAAAGTTCCGTAGGCCATGGAGCAGAGGAATTTTAGTAAACAATTAAGCACATCAATCATGGAGATAGATACTCTGCTTCACAACGGGGGCGGAGCCACCGTCTGTGACGTCAATGGAGAGCTGTGTATATATACCAATGGCGAGCCGGTGGTTGTGGAAACCGGTTTTGAGATGGAGGAGGAAGAACATATCCTGCCGTGATATATCGAGCCGGAAAGCGAAGTTTCGACGTTTCAATGAGGCTAGGAAGAAACGACGTGCCGAATAGACAGAAGGAAAACGTGCGACACGCGTCGAGAATCGACGGAAGAGTGCTACTGCGAAGAAACAGCAGAAAGTACATCAGGCGGTACGCCTAACCCAACACGCAGAGTCGGAGGTTTCTTCTACTTCGACACTGGAGCTGACAGTTGCCGTGGGTGACTACAACAAAGACCCAAAGAGAGACCCGGCGTTCCAATCCGCTGTAGAAGAATGGTTTGAACTCGAGTTAATCCATCTTCAACCAAAAGACGACTGCATAATGGCGAGCCAACTTGAACTTGGTTCTTCAGCGAAACCACATGACATCAAACCCCATATAATTGACCAAGTAACTACCAAGTCTCACTACTTCACGGATCACCGCAGCGTCTTCATTGGAATCAATAAAGATGAAACGTTAGAGTGAAACCGTGTTTAACAATTTCTTTATTCCAAAAGCTTGAAACCAAGTGTAACCGTGCAAGAGAACCTTTCGCTTCTCACCAGGTTTAACCAAAGCTAAACCACAGCATTTTGTTGCGAATAAAAGTTGAAGAAATTCACATAGCTCAAACGCAATCGCCCCCTCTAAGAGTGACCCATAAACAAGCCCCTGTCGTGGCCTGCGCAGAAAACAAGTGACGGCATGAAAGACAAGCGAAAGGAAAAACGCAGTACAGCCATCGAGGGAAGGCCCGGTTACAACGTGACGAGTTCTGCGTGGCTCGTATGTATATATCGGGATCCGAGGAATTAAGCAGCTTATACAGCCACGTGTCGCTTAACGGGGGCTCCACCAACCGATAGAGCATGCATGCGCTGCGCCAACACTTTACGACACAAGCACCAGTATTCCATCGCCCAAGTTGTGGCACGGCCGTTGCTCGTATGCATAAATTAGGCGAACGCGCTAGGCATATGTCGCCGCAGCGATGAGGGAGCCAGGGGGTATATGCACTGGCGCACAGCCGCGCCGCGTCGCTGCGGTTGTTAAACTGGCCTATTTGGTGAAAATTTTTGATTTCTGAAATTATTTTCTTTCCTAGCCCTGGGGTATTCTGTTTCATGACGAAAAATTATAGCCAAATATTCAGTAGAAATTTATAAATTACGCCTTCTTGATGTGCGGTCGTCGAAAATTGTGAGGTAATTTCTTTGAGGCTTTCTTTGAGTTCAGTGCCGCATTTCTTTGACCAAAGCGCAAGCGAAGAGGCCAAAAACGAGGGAATAAAAAGGTTCGTTTTCTAACCTTTCACATTTTCTGCGATTGGCATCACTCACCTTCGTAATTTCGTAACGCATGAAAATGGAATGATCCTATTTGTCGCAAACGATTCCTGAGACATTGAGGAGTGTAATAAATCTCCCAATTTTTTCCCTACACGTGCAGTATTTTTGTAAGAAACGTTTTCATGTATTTATGCATGCATAAGTGCATGATCATCTAACAAAAAAACTAATAGCGTCATCATTCAGAACAGGGCTTTGTGAACATGCTGGCATAAAAAAAAATGCGCAGTTTCAAATCAATTATTTAAGACCTTGAGGTGACCTGACGAAGGTGTTAATTATAATTATCCAAGAACTGCACCTAAAAATAAAAGGCATTACTGAAACTAGCGTAGCAGTTTCATATTTGCGCCAAATTTAGTTACATATCGCATGAATAAATAACGAAAACACTTTTCATTGCCACGTCCCCTCTCAATCTCGCCACGTGTCGGTTAGTAGCACGCCTGCCGCTGCTTCTTTCCAAACAAGCTTCGCTATCATGTACTACCTGATGAAACACATGACACATGCATGATGCAATGAAAAAGCATGTGGGCAAAGGTACGCTACAGCGTACCTTAAGTGTGCTAAAAACCACATATATTATAAGCACGCCAACGTGACCGCGCAGGATTGACACAACTTACCAGACTTCTTTCTACTCGATTCAAATAATTACGTCGGTAAATATTAAGAAACAATTTCAAGTAAATATTAAATACCATAAAACGCGCCATTAAAACATCCTGTGCTGTTAACAAAGGAGCGAATTTCTTGGGGGCGAGTGAACCTGCCGACACCCCGTGCACACCGGCTCAAGGTGATAATTGCGTGTGCAGCTACATATGTGCTTTTTTTCTTTCCGAAGTTATAAGCGTACTATGCTGATGTTCAGGTGAATGGATGCAGTACCTTGCATGCTACTAAGTACATTGAGTGGCAGTGCCGATCGACTCCAAGACTTAGCGTTTTACTACCGCGGTCCATTCCCTCTTAGCCAGTTTCCTAATGCGGTATTTATCTGCGAGAAATCTATCGGGGCTAATTTAAATTTCGTTGTATGCTACTACGTGGTTCAAAGAGAGACACAGCTGGCCAATACATGCTGCTTCTGCAGTGCATGATGCAGCCACCGGTGGCTGCGATAGGCACGGGCACAGGCAGGCGGAACCTGTTGTTGTTGTTAGCCTATCAAAAGATGGCACATACCCACACTGTTTTGCCTACCATGCGAAAGTCGCTGCTGACATCAGCGCCACCGCATCTTCGTGACGTCGCGGGGTGGAGGAGGGTATAAAGACTACAGTGTTCTAGAAGGACACTGTAGTTCACCTACGCACTACAGCTCATCCGGCTCACTGTGAGCCAATACCTGGCCATCGAGCGGAAACAGCGGGCGGCAATACGACTATGCCTTGGACTTCCCCGCTCCTCTCCCGTGGCCGCCACCCTGGCAGAAGCAGGTTCTTGGCCTCTGGAGCTGCTATCCAGGCGCACCTCTCTCCGCCACATCGAGCGCCTCCACAATGCGCCCGATGGCCGTCCCCTTGTGGACCGCCTTCTCACGAGGCCCAACTCCAAAATGGGTCAGATGGCCCAGTTCTTCGAAGACCTCGTGGGGGGACAGCCTGAGTCCTTCCCCCTCCCTCCTCGCCCGGACCTTGGACACCTCTACGAGGTTAACCCCTCTCTACCTGGCTCCCGGACGAGGCGGGACACTCCCGCTGTGGGCTTACGTCAGGAGGTCGCTGCGGTTCTTCATGCTGAACCCCCTGGCACCGTCACTGTTTTCACGGATGGCTCCGTCCTCCCAGGACCATGCTCATCTGCGGCTGCAGCCTGCACAGCCCCATCGCTCCACTTGAGCAGACAGGCCAGGCTTCCTTTTGTGGCATCGTCCACAACCGCAGAACTTGCCGCCATACACTTGGCCGCTGACATCCTAAACCAACGCCCTGGGATCAAGGAGGCAGCCATCTACACCGACTTCAGGGCAGCCCTCCAGCTCCTCCTGAGGCCATTCAAGGGTTCTCCCATCGCCCGCAGGCTTGCTTGGCGGCTCGACGCACTGTGCTCCAGGGGAACCCGCATCCGTCTCACCTGGGTCCCGGCCCATATCGGTGTCCAGGGCAATGAAGAAGCGGACTCCCTTGCCAAATCTGCCCACTCTCCGGGTACTCCGCTCTCCAGGAACCTGTGCCCCTTGGATCTGGCAAGGAACACAGTGGACCGCCTCCTCCTCCTAGATCACCCTGATCCCAGGGTGGCAAACGGCCATCCCCCCCATCCACTCCCAACTCGAGGCATGGACTGCAAAGAGCGCAGCCTCCTACTGAGACTCAGGGTAGGCTGCACCAACACCGGCTCCCGCCTTTTCCGCATCGGCCTCTCTGACTCCCCGGGTTGCTCCTTCTGCACTTACCCGGAAGAGACTGCCCAACACCTCCTGTGTGAATGCCCTGCCCTTGTCTCCGCAAGGACTATCATGGAGGCTGGCTACCGCTCCCTGGGCCTCCCCTGCACATCAGCGGACCACCTTCTCTTCCCCGGCTGTCATAATCCTGCCAAAGCCCTCCGGCACCTCCTCAACTTCCTGGAGGCCTCCGGCCTCTCTGGCCGCCTATAGGCCACAGGGGACTGCGTATGTCATTCGACATTATCATTGCGGCTGCGCGCCTACCCTTTCCTTTCAATCTTTTTCCCCTCCCCTCCTCTTTCTACGACACGCCGGCAGTGGGCGTGGAGGCTAGTCCTCCAGTAGACAAGCCCGTGTCTCCCTCCTTTTCATCCTTCCCAACAATCACTGAAGAAGAAGAAGAAGGACACTGAAGACCACAGCCGGTCTCGATAGAAGCGCGCGCTCTTTCGACGCCGCCGCTACTCGAGCCCGGCCGTGGTAAGACAAGCGTCATGTTTGTAAACAAAGGTGGCGCTGCGGTCGGCAGCGACGCGGGGTGTAGGCAAAACGCAGCGCGCCTGCACTGCACCAAGCGACGCTGCCTTCGAAACCAGCTGGTGTATGCGAATATTTCAAGGCGTGCGCGTCGCTTGTGGTTAGAAACATTTTTGTTGATGCTCGGAGAGTAGTTCTGCACTTTTTCAGCCTGTCCGCAAGACGGAATTAGTAGGCGGAGCGCTGCATCGGGTGCTTCTCCGCTCCCAGTTGGCGTAACAGCGCAGCGCTACGGCGGGTGAAAGCGCGAGGTATGGGGAGGAACTAATCGTCCACAGTTCTCTACTTATGGGCCGATAAAGCATATCCCACTGCTAGTGCAAGATAGGACGACGTGATGCACGACGCGAATCGGCTTTCTCACACGACTAACCTTCCTATTTTCACCGCGAGCCGCTTCACTCAGGAGACCTTGGAAATTAATGAACACTATAGCTGCTTTGAATAAGGAAAATGCGATCCGAGAGCTCCACGAGCTCATGCATAGACGTGTTCCTCGAGCTTCAAACGAAATTTACGCTCACTCCGCTAAGCTATAAAATTTTGCTTCTTATTTTAGAATTTATTCATGTGTGCGCATTCTGCTTGATCGGAGTGGCTTAATTTTGGCGTGGAATTTGCTGTGTTCGCCAGGTTTTGATCGACCTACAGTGTGAAAATTCAAATAATTTGGGAAATAACACTGCGCGACTTTGTCGAGATTCTAGCGTCGTTTAACCGGTGTTGAAACCAAGACCTACAGAACTACAGACCTGCACATTTGGCGGGGTCCTATGGGACTGCGTGCGCCAACTTTCGTTAACGTTTTGGCCGTTGAGGGTGCTCGGTTGACCTGTTCGTAGGTCATGATCATCATCATCGTCTGCTTGCGACAAATCATTTTTCTCTTCTCACTGCCTCCCTGTGCATTTTTCCCGTCTTATTATTTTAAAACCTAGTAATTAACAATGCAAATATGACATTTCTTTAAATCCTAGCGGTGAATATTCTGTTTGCGCGCATGCATGCGTGAGACTTTCCGGCATCTTTGCTAAAGCAATAGATAAATGATATATACTCAAAACGTAGACAAAGGACAAAACTTTAAATCCTAGCGGTGAATATTCTGTTTGCGCGCATGCATGCGTGAGACTTTCCGGCATCTTTGCTAAAGCAATAGATAAATGATATATACTCAAAACGTAGACAAAGGACAAAACTTTAAATCCTAGCGGTGAATATTCTGTTTGCGCGCATGCATGCGTGAGACTTTCCGGCATCTTTGCTAAAGCAATAGATAAATGATAAATACTCAAAACGTAGACAAAGGACAAAACTATAAACCCGCCGCGGTGGCTCAGTGGTTAGGGCGCTCGACTACTGATCCGGAGTTCCCTGGTTCGAACCCGACCGCGGCGGCTGCGTTTTTATGGAGGAAAAACGCTAAAGCGCCCGTGTGCTGTGCGATGTCCGTGCACGTTAAAGATCCCCAGGTGGTCGAAATTATTCCGGAGCCCTCCACTACGGCACCTCTTCTTCATTTCTTCTTTCATTCCCTCCTTTATCCCTTCCCTTACGGCGCGGTTCAGGTGTCCAACGATATATGAGACAGATACTGCGCCATTTCCTTTCCCCAAAAACCAATTATTATTATTAAGGACAAAACTATTACATCCTTGAAGTAAAATAACCGACGCTACTTGTTCAACAGGTTAATTGTAGCGCCACGCTGCCCGTAGCTGCCGTTCCCTAGCGGCAAAAGACATGAACTAGAAGGTGCGCGCTGGAGTAGTGCCAAATGTGCAGGTATCTAGTGCAGTAGGTCTTGGTTGAAACGACACACTTGTTGAAATTCGCGAAAATGAAAACAGAGAAAAAAACCGTCGTGCGTGCTACCACCCGAGTCCGGTACTTCTTCAAGCGCGGCACGGTATGAACGCTGAAGGCGACTGGCGGCAGCTTTTTGTCTTTTTTTTTTTTGCGCGAAGTGATGCTTGATCCGGACGTTTTCCGGGTGTAGGTAGGTAGGTAAACTCTTTTATTGCGCCCAAAAACAGGGGACCAGTCAAAGGACCGGTTGCGCTGACTTAGAGGAGGTCGGCGGGGATCCTTTGGGATGCCGCGGCCTCCACCGCGCGCTGGATAAGCCAGCGTTGGTCTGCTGGCTTGGAAGTACACAGGAGAGACTCCCACGTCTCTGGGGTGTTTGCGTTGTCTCTGTTGTAATGTGGACAAGTCCACACCATGTGTATGAGTGTGGCCGGAGTTGAGCAGTGTTTACACATGGGGGCTATCTGTTCCGGAAAGATCCTGCTGTATAAGAGGGGGTGTGGGAAGCTGCCAGTTTGTAGTTTGCGCCATTGGACGGCCTCGCGCCTTGTTAGATCGCGGTGTGCGGGAGGATATGTGCACCTTTGGAGTCTGTAGTGCTGGAGTATGTCCGTGTAAGTGGTGAGTAGAGATAGTGAAGCGCGTGGGATATTAGTGTCAGCGGAAGCAGGGTGGCTGATCATACTCTCGGCTCGGCAGCTGAGATCTCGAGCAAGAGTGTGTGCCTGGGCGTTTCCGCTGAGCGACTCGTGGGCTGGAGCCCAAAGAAGTAAGCGAGATGTGGAAGAGGGTGCTGTAGAACGTAGAATGTGTAACGCCTGGCAAGAGATACGGCCAGCATCGTAATTGCGAATAGCCTGTTGAGAGTCACTGATGACGACTTTGGTATTAGGGTCGGCTAGCGCGAGCGCAATGGCAACCTCCTCAGCTGCGGTGACTGTTTCTGCATTGCGAATGCTGCAGGCTGTGTACCAGCTGCGGTGAGGGGCGAGAGCTACCGCCACCATCGCTGGCCTCGATGGATGGTAAGAGGCGTCCGTATACGTGACGTCCGGACGTCCGCTGAAGCGTTTCTCTCGATGGATGGTAAGAGGCGTCCGTATACGTGACGTCCGGACGTCCGCTGAAGCGTTTCTCGAACTGACGAGCCCGGTCGGCCCGTCTCCCGGCGTGGTGTTCCGGGTGCATCCGTTTGGGAATGGGAGGAATGCGGAGATTTAGGCGATATTCCGATGTAAGTTCAGCGTAACTTGGGGCCGATCTCGGCGGGGAGATCCCAACTTGCTGCAGTACCGCTCGGCCAGCGTGTGTGAGTGAGAGCCGCTCATACTGGGCGGTGGGGGTTGCTTCGATCAGTTCGCTCACGGTATTGGAGATTCCGAGAGCCATGAGCTTATGGGTAGCTGTGGACATGGGAAGACCTAGGGCCGTCTTGTATGCTTTTCGAAGTGACGCGTCTAGCCGTTCGCTTTCGGCACGAGTGAGACGTAAGTAGGGTCCAGAGTAGGTGATGCGGGAGCAGACGAAAGCTTGAACGAGGCGCAGGAGGTTGGACTCTCGCATGCCATGATGCTTGTTGGAGATTCGCTTAAGGAGGCGTCCGATCTGCACAACCGACTGGTCGATGCGTTGGATCGTGATGTTGTTGCTGCCGTTGGCCTGTAGATGCAAGCCCAGGATCCTGATGTTGTCTGTTCGAGGAATCGGGTTTCCTTGCACCTGGAGGTTGATGTCCGGAAGTATCTTTGAAGGGCGTCGTCCCGGGGAAGGAATGATGATATACTCGGACTTTGTCGCCGAGCACGTGAGGCCAACTGTACTTAGATAATCTCCGATCCGTTCGATCGCGGTCTGTAAAGTCTCTTCAATCTGGCCGTCACTGCCGCGCGTGATCCAAAGTGTGAGGTCGTCAGCATAAATGCTGTGATGCAGGTGGGGGATGTCGGCCAGTAGCTTCGGCAGGCCTATCAGTGCGACGTTAAAAAGCATCGGCGAAAGTACGGCGCCTTGCGGCGTGCCACGGTTTCCCGGAGAGATGATGGAAGGATCTCCCGTGCCGGCTTTAAGTTGCACTGTGCGGTCGGTGAGAAAGTTTCGGATGTACGCATACATGCGATGTCCGACACCGAGAGCTTGAAGTTGTTGAAGAATCGCTTCATGGAGGACGTTGTCGAATGCCTTGGCAACATCGAGGCCGACGATGACTTTTGTGTCTAGTGTACGTCTCATGACTACCTGATGATGGAGAAGAAGCATAATGTCCGGGGCTGCTAAATGAGGGCGGAAGCCGAACATAGTGTCTGGTAGAAGATGGTTGTCTTCAAGGTATCGTGAGAGTCTGGTCTGGATAACGTGTTCCATCAGCTTCCCAACGCAGGACGTGAGAGAGATGGGACGGAGGTTGGCCAAGGTTGGTGGTTTGCCTGGCTTGGGGATGAGGACTAGATTGGCGCATTTCCACTCTTGAGGGATGGTACCGCTGGCCCAACATTCTTGAAAATAGTCGGTAAGAGCATGAATGGATGCGTCGTCTAGATTCCTAAGCATTTTATTTGAAATGCGGTCAGGACCGGCCGCCGAAGTCGTCTTGAGGCGATTGAGTTCTGCTCGGACCTCCGCTAAAGTGATCGGAGCGTCTAGACAGAGATTTTCCGCGCCCTGATAGAAAGGGAGGTTGGTTGTTGGTTCAGGGCGGATGTAAGTATTTATAAGCTCTTGTTTAAGCTCGTCAGACGTGCCAGGATACTGGTGGAAGATTCGCTCGAGCTGTTGGCGTGTTTGGAGCTTGCCTCCTTCTGGGTCGAGTAAATGTCGAAGGAGGTTCCACGTCTTACGAGCGTTTGGAGTGTTGTTCATCTGGTCACATATGTTGTGCCAGCTCTGTCGAGTGAGTTCTATTGCATATTTCTCGATATTCGTATGTGCGCGCGCCAGTCTACGTCGGATATTGCGGTCCCATTTCCGAGTGGCAAGTAGAGCTTCGAGCGACTTCTTGCGCTCCCACAGATGGGCGTAGTAGCGGTCGCAGTGTGGGATACTGTCCTCTAACTCGACGGTTTGAGTGGCGTCGGCCACTTGTTTGACAATTTCGGTTGTCCACGCCTTGATATCAGTTATAGCGGGAGGTATGTCCTGCTGGTTCCTGTGCTTCCGGAAGGAGTCCCAGTCAATCACCTGAGCTGGCCGCGTACATTGCCTGGTGGGCTCGTGTATTACGATTTCGAGCATGAAGTGATCACTCCCAAAGTTTTCGTGAGTGTGACACCAAGTCGCTTTAACTCCGGAGGTCGTAAAGGCCAGATCCGGCGTTGTATCACGATGTAGGCCTGTACCGTGTCTAGTGGGGTAGGACACGTCCGTGATAAGAGTCAGCTGGTTCATATGCCAGTCATTCCAAAGGCGTCGACCTTTAGCGGAGTCATAGTGGTAGCCCCAAGCGCGGTGATGCGCATTAAAGTCACCGAGAATGAGGAGGGGTTGCCCCTGCGCCAGCTGCTGGGCTTTGAGGAAAAGCGGACCGAAAATATCCTTATGAGCTCGGGGAGGGCTGTAGACATTAATTATAAACAGACTAGTGCAACGTTTACGCCAGGGTCGGGGTAATATTTCTAAGAAAACGTATTCGGGGAAAGTTGGATCTAAATTGTGTTGGAGGACAGTGAGGTTACGTTTGACGAGAGTAGCTATTCGAGGTACTTCCAAAGTACATATACTAAAATTGGAACGATACAGAGAAGATTAGCATGGCCCCTGCGTTTTCCAGGTGATAAGCATCTGAAAATGGCCCCCTGTATTCAACTTACGACCCCAAGCACATGGAATATAGCGCCTAAACTTACGCTGAGAGCATGACAGAATGAGAACGAGTTGCAGGCGTTACTTACATGATTTTTGCACTGTTCACCTCGCGACCGAACAGCTAGCAACGATATGCGAAGTCAGAGACACGAACCAACTTATTAGATTTGAATGCAAAAACGCAATGTAATAACCCAAAGGGTGAAACGAGCTCGGCGTAATAACCGACGAGCTCGGCGGTAATAATTAGCCGCGAAGCCGATCCGCCGCCGACCTTGTCTTGCTCCTCAGCCCCTTCCCGTCGCTTTCGCGCCTATCTGTCTGTGTATGCCGCCTCCTTTCTTCTACATTGCGGCTCAACCAACCGCACCACAATTTGTCGGCACGCCGTGAATTGTGCTCAAAAGCACGCAAGCGTGGCGCACCAAATGCGGAAGGTCCCGCTTTTTGCCTACACAACAAAAGTCACTTCTGATGCCAGCGCCTTCGCATCTCTTTGACGTCACGGCCTGACGCTTGTCTATATAAATGAGGGTCGTATATTACACATTGGGCGCCACAATACAGTACGGGACGCTGGTGGGAAAACAAGAACGGAAGAATCGTTAAGAGTTAAATATGTAACTTACACATCCAAACTTCGAGGGCATTGAGGTAGCCTTGCTACAGTGAACTAGAACATTGCTGCTTCTCGCTGCTTCACGCCGCTTCTCGCCGCTTAGATTTTCTCGCTAAGCGCTTCACGCTGTTTCTCGCCGCTATAGCCTTGCAATAGTGGTACAGTGAATGAATATCTCTAGCAGATGCAAAAAAGGCTATGTCATGTCTGCATACACATAAACTTTAATTGATATCACCATGAATAGGTATATATGTCCCGCATGACTGAGTATGTTGCATGGTGACAGGACCGATCCTAGCTGAGGCACACCTCTAGTCTGAGAAAATTATAGGTTTCAGAAGTAAAGGAACCGTCGGAACAGTTAGGAGTTCCTGTACCGATGCAAGAATACTAGAAAGGCGGCCAAATTTCGTCAAGCTTGTTCGAGAGTCAAATGTAAAAAGGCGACCGAATTTCGTCAAGCTTGTTCGAGAGTCGAATGTAGAAAGGCGACCGAATTTCGTCAAGCTTGTTCGAGAGTATTGAATGAATATGAATGAATGAAAACTTTATTGTCCACCGAGAAGGAGCGCCCAAATCCCCGGTCCCGGCACGCAGGCCTGGGATGCGGGTAGGGGATGCTCCGCAGGCTAGGACCAATGAAGATGCATTGCTTCTTCACGGCCTCAGCCGCCAGGTGGGTGGCTTGCAGATTGAATGCTCTACGCTGTCATATGCTTTGGAGATATCCAAAGCGACTAAAGCTGCGATATCTTTCTTCTCCGTTGCAATTACCTTATCTGAGAAGCACTGAAGGCCTTATAGTGTTTGTTTTATTTTCTTATTTTCTTCCTTCCTTCATGCGCGCTTGTCCGTCGTCTTTCTTATGTCCCTATGCATGGTTGCCGCGCTTTACGCGTTTACATGCATATATATATATATATATATATATATATATATATATATATATATATATATATATATATATATATATATATATATATATATATATAGAGAGAGAGAGAGAGAGAGAAAGCCCAACTTAAATAAGACAAAAACAAAGACGAGCAGACTCTCGTCTTTGTGCTTGTCTGTTTTAAGCTGCGCTCTATATATTTTTAATCATGGGTTACCACGTTTGTGATTGAGCTAGTGTTGGGTGCCTCAAATGCCAGCGCCGGCAGCGCAGCGCGCTTGCATTGAGGCACCCTAAGCTAGTGGCACTAGTGGCGCCACCTTCTGCTTCATAAGAGAACAAGACGTCGTTTTGCGGTTTGATGTGTGTTCATTATAATTGTTTCTTGTTTTGCATAAAATGCGAAAAAATATATTTGCGCCAAAATATAATAATAGTAATAATATGGCTTATCGTCTTACCCGAGAACTTCAAGAACAAGAGAAAAGCAAGACAGAAAATAGCTGATCCATAACCGATTGGGCCAAGCCAAGGGTGTGACATTCCCGTAGAGCCAATGGGGACGATTTTGAAATGCGACGGTGGCGGTGCCTGGGAGTTGGCGGTAAAAACATAAATTGCTCAAAACTTTGCTCGCTATGCTTGCGCCGGTCGCTGTCGTCTGCTGCCACTGCGCTGCAGCGTTGCCCGCGGCGGCACTGGCGGCGCAGACGCGTTGTGTCATTGACTCCAGCCGCGTTTGCTGCCAGATACCAGGATCGCTGCAATCGTTCCGACCGTGGCGACACTTATGGCGCGGACGCGCAACTTGCAACATGCCACAGCACTGGCCAAGCTCACAAAGATGGACGGCTGGGTCCGGTGAATCGGTTCGCGCAAGCGATCGCGTGTTTCCGCTGTTTACCGCGGGTACTATTTATTTTTTCGAGCTTTTTTTAGTGCTTGGCTGAGGGATGGGTCGAGCTCAGCGGAACCACGCCATTCATACAGCGAGGCTAGGAGCCCATCGCTCGAACGAACCCATAGTTTAAGTGCTGCTGTATGTCTACCAAAACACCTCTTGGGTAACGAAGAATGAAACACAACATGGCTGCGTCTCTGAGTTCACAGGAAGAGCAGGTAAAGCTGTCATCTTCTCTGAATGTGCGTGAACAGAACGAATAGAATGTTTGGCTTTTATGTGGCGGAACCAGACCTTTCGGATACGCCGCTACCTGTCAATAGCTGGCTTGTTCCGTCTTTCTAACTGCGTTATCATCACGCGAAACCATGCAAGGTTTTTCGATACGTCCGAGTCCATGTTTTATGGCATGGTCGCATGAAAATGAATTATTAATTTTTATTTTACTTATTGCATTTCGCTGTATTCTTTTGTGAATTTCGATCGGGAACAATTTCTTTAATTATTGCGACTTAAGATTGAGAACACGGCTTTAATGACGACGTCCGTATGATGACGAACGCCGTCCTATTTGGGACCTTTCGTTCTTGGGACTTTTATATGAATATCTTGGTTACTACTTGGTTTGTCAGGAGTCCACAGACCCGGTCGTGCAGTAATCTGCTTACAAGCACTTCTGATATGTTTGAGTTTCTTTATTCTACCACAGTCAAAATTTTACATGATAGAAACATACGAGAAAAGTGCTGTAGAGCAAACTGTAATAAGGAAGGCGAGACAAAAAGCCACGGTTTGGTGGCTTGACAGGCCCCACCTCCCATAGAACAGACATCTACAACAACAGTGGCAGCAGGGGTTAGAATATCACCAACAGCAAATCATCACCAAGCAGAAATCGCCAACAGAATATCATGTAGTGTGGCAAAAAAAAAAAACGTCACATGATTAGAAAAATGATACACTCGGAGAAACATCATTTGCAGTTGCCTGATGCGATCACAGCGACCAGCTCATCTTTTTGTAATGTATGCAAGTTTTCTGCACTGAGCTGTAGATTATTTAGTGCTATGGAAGACTGAAACAAATCATTTGCATGCCGTAATTTGTGCAATGTGTCGGTACGAGCCAAATTTGTGAATATCGAGTAGGGCAAGACGAAGTGTTCTCTCTTAATTTTGCTATTTTTTGCAGAGTTGTGCACCTTTTATGCATTTCTGACTTGACAGAAGCTTGTACACATAGAGCTTATTGACTTGAATTACTTGATATTTTCTGAAAAGTGAATGAGTTTGGGTATGACTAGGCTGATTTGCAACTGCACTTAGGGCATTCTTCTGCATAATGACCAGCTTTTGGAGAGCCCTTTTTGTGCTGTTTCCCCAGACTAGATGGCAATAACGCAGCTGTGAGTCAAAAAGTGCGTTGTACAGTAAGCGCATGAGATGAGGTGAAAGCAAATGTCGACATTTTCCGATCATACCTAAAACCCGAGAAAGTTTAGTGCGCAGGAAATCAGTATGATGGTCCCACAGCGTGAACTCATGGAAAAAATCCCAAGTGATTTAAGAGTGGAAGGAAATTCTATTACAGAGTCATTTATATGCAGGACAGTGCAGATATTACATGACATCGATTTCACACGGAAAAGGAATGCTTTGGTTTTGCCATTATTGATTAGTAATGAATTTTCAAGTGACCATGAATAATGAATATAATTTACTAAGTGTTCGGTTTGCTGCTTTCACGAGGTCGTCTGCATCGGTTCCAGTAAAAAAAAAGGCTAGTGTCATCTGCGTACATTAGGTACTTGGCTAAGTCATCAATGTTTGCAATGTCGTTAATGTAGATAATTAATAGCAGGGGCCCTAAAATACTGCCTTGAGGCACACCACATTTAATCACCTCCAAGTTCGATAGTTCTTGATTTGTACAGATAGACTAGAATCGATCCCTCAAATAGCTATTTATTAATTCGGCTGCAACGCCATGAACACCGCAAAAGAGCTCTTCTCGGAGTGTATTATCGTTTAGCCTGTCAAAGGCCTTCAAAAAATCAACGAAAACCCCCAGTGTTAATTTTTTGGCCTCTATATTTTGCAAAATTAATTCTTTTTGACAGAGTAAGGCAGTTTCTGTGGACAGACCTGGCCTAAAATCCTGTTGTGGAACTGTGATCAGAAAGTAATAATCAAAAAACATAGACATCCTGACCAAAATTATCTTTTCCAGTGCTAATTATTTTTTCCAATGCTTTTGAAAACAACGGTAATATTGAAATTGGTCTGTAGTTACATAGGTTATTACTTTCTCCATTTTTGTGCACCACAATTGCCTTAGCATGCTTCATATTTTGTGGGAACATGTCCGTGCTTAGAAGGAGGTTATAAGTGTAGGTTACACATGGTGTGATAAGGCCGAGAACAAATCTGACTGGTTTTATTTTTAAGCCGCAGATGTCCTCGCACTTTGTTTTTAATCTGCATGAACACATTTAGTACCTCATTCTTTTTGGTTGGATTAAGAGATATGGATAATTGTAACTGTGGCCTCAAATGATGCAGTGCTCTATCATTATAACTACAATCAATAAGAGACGCGAAGTTTTTATTAAATTTGCCAGCCAACATTTTGCCACTCAGCTGCTCATTATTTATTAATGCTTTTGTATCAGAGGTGGATCTGTGGGGAGATATAATTGAAAAGAGTTTACTACAAATGTATTTCACATTGACTGTTCCATCAAACATATTTTGAAAGTAGTCGCGTTTTGCTTGTCTTAAGGCACTATTTAGATAGTTTCTGTATTGCCTGAATTCTTTTAGTGAAGTTAATGCGCCTTCATATATTTCGTGGCACCAGGCTTAATAATTAAGCGTTCTTGTCAAATCACGAATAAGTTTTGCACCCTTCAGTATGAGTTATGCATGCAGTATTTCATCTGCGGTGAGTCTCAGTTTTGCAAGCAAAGGGTATCTGCTTTTATTGTCAGTACAGTACAGTAATGTTGCCATGATATTTTGATTTTCAATTTGTAAGCGAAATGGGTCGTTGTTTCAGAACTTTCATTTAGTCACAAGACAGAAAAGGCTTTGCGGGTGAATGCCTCGGGCAGGTGCAGTTTTTGCTAATCAGTGCAAAATTTACGGTCATCGCAGATTACCCAGAAGTGGAAAAATCACAGAAAGCTGGGCCAAACAGCATGTGATTGTCATTAAAGAAACTGATTTTGACTCAGTACTGACGGTAACATATTGGTAAAACCAAGAACGATGTGAAGACACCTTTCCTACTTACATATCCTCTTTTTTGTAATTCGAGGATTTTGGTCTTGTGGGTGGCTGTCAATCCTGCCTATCTAAGAAATACTGCTATTCATATTTTCTCCTGATATTTTTTCTGTTCTGTTTTCAACAGCTGGTGAAGGAGTTTATGAAAGTGGTGAATGAACAGAGGTTGAGTCACAGCGCAGGGCCCCTGACATGGAATGCTGCGGTTAAATTCATGATGGCCCGAAAGTTTGATCTTCGCCGCGCCTTATCCCTCTATGAAGCTCACGAGGTACCGTCACCTTTTTACGTCTTGGACAGTGCAGAAGCCTGGAGTGAACAGAGCATCACCTTACTTGATCTTGTCTTTGTCACTACAGATCACTCGATATCGAGAAGGGCTGTGCACTTTTGACCCTACAACCGAGCCCTTAAAAGGGGAACTGGAAACTGGGAAGTTCACAGTCTTGGTGAGTGTTTTGTTGCCCAGCCCGACTCCCTTCCTACCTGGATGACATTGAAATTTGGTGGGACTTTACTGACAGCCTAGCATGACTGGCCAGAGGGCATGCTAAATTATAAGGGATTTTTTTTTTATTGACAGTCCATCATCAAAGCAAACTGAGTTGACAGGGAAATGTATGATTCAAGAGCTTTTGCAGATATTATGTCATAAATAGCAACTATCGTGATGCGGCGATACTGCAGTCTCGTAAAACTCAAGGGCCAAGCTGTAGGTGCACTTCACAGAAGGTCCTCCAACCAGTGGCATAGAAGGGAAAGGTCTACCGATAAGTACATCTGCTCACAGAAATAGTCCCCAAAGGTGCCATTATTTTTCAGCAGTTATAAAAATCATGGCCCACCACATTATTTACCCACTAGAGTTTTAGCACATAAAGTGGCTTCTTAGTCAGTAGGGGCTGTGATGACAAAAAAAAAAAGAGCAATTCACATGTCACTTGACCTATGTGGGAATGGTGCGAATGCCGCCTAATAAGTAGCCACAGTTCCCCTACATTGGCAAACTGAGATGGCAAGGTATGAATTATTAATTTATGCGATATTCTAGGACTGTGTTAGGCAGGAGGGCGACAACACTGTTTTCTCGTTATAAGTGGGCTTGAATGTATGTGCCACGTCACTGTTGAGTTGCATGCTACCATGGTTGCTTGCTCATTTGGGCATTCCGAAAGCCTTTGCTGCTACAGTTGCAATTTATGGCCTGCACCAACCATGCTGCATCAGCCATGCAGGAGGTGCGGGGCTCAATCCCCAGTGCCGCTGGGTACCCACCGGTGATACAAGATACAGTGGGTACAAGCTTCCCCTGGCCTGGTGCTCTGCTAATTCAGGGTGAAATGCTTGGGAAATGGGTCTTTGACCCCGCCTCGAAAAAGCGAAAATACCTTGTGCCATGGTGCTCTTTGACAGCAGATGCCCTTGCGCCATAAATGGTCTCCTCGATTTGGCTGCACTTTCGGCACTAGTTCACAAAAGTGCCATGCCAGTGCAGCGTCACTTGTTGCAGCACAAGTGTAGCCTGACACTAGTGCTCTCGGTGGAGCGGCCAAATCGAGTGAAAAAGTGCAGAAATGTTCGTCTGCTGCGGCCGTGTGCTGGTGTTTGTCGCGTGGTTTGACATATGCGTGGGGTTGTGTTAGTCGTATTGAACGCTGTGCATTTGTTCGAAGTGGCGCATCTCGTGAAACGGCTATGAAATTTGTTACTTCCAGAAGTGATAAATTTGATACCACCCTTGCACTGTGCAAAGTGGCACAGGTCGACTGTCACAGAGTCAATGGGTACTTTGAATAGGCAACAAAATTTGAATTCAAGAGTTTATTCAGACTTCCACTTGAGACGACCTTCGAGTTTCAAAGTAAGCTTTATATTCAGCATCCAACGTCCACTGGACAGGAGTGATGTTAAGGGGGGCAAGCAAAAAGCCTTAAAAAAGGCTTGACAAGGCCTGCACCCCGTGCAGATGACACCGACACAGTTGTGACATAAAAAAAGGTGTATGGAAATTAAAAGAGAAAAAAAAAAGAAAATGAAACAAAAATACACACGTCAGCAAAAATTAAACTCGCAGCGAGTACATTTTCACTTCATGGACGAAAAAGAAACGATATATGGAGACAAGCGTTTACACTACAAAAATTTACGACAAATTTGTGCTCGTTTTTTTGCACACTGTAATAACAAACAAAGAAAAATGTCAAGGCAATAACAGTGAAAGGAGAAAAAAAACAAAAGCAAAAAACAGGCGCGGAAAAATGTAGCTAACAAGTAAGTTTACTTATGCATACTAAAAGGCTATAGGCTCGAGAAAAAGCTCTAGAAAAAGACAGAACATTGCACAAGGCACATTAGGAATGCGCAAGGAAATCAGAATTTAGCACAGTCGGCAAGGTGTACCGTAGCATCTGGCGACCGTAATTTGTTCGTGTGTATGGTAGCTGCCACTGTTCCCGAGTTCCTTGTGTCATAGACAGTGTGACGAAATTTCAGAGCCGCAAGTTCCTTGAGATAAAGGTCATTTTTCTTCATTGAGGTTTGATAGCACGAGGCAAGCAATGAATTGTAAAAATTAGGAAGTGGGACTAGACCTAGTTTCTCAAAAATTGGCCCGGTGTGTGCGTCGTAAGCAGCATTAGAAATGACACGCACAACTCTCTTTTGCAACTTATGTATTTTGGTGATGTTCGTAACAGTGGTAGTACCCCACACTAAGTAGCAATATCTTAGTGTGGAGAAAAACAGGCAATGATAAAGCACTAATTTTATGTTTTGCGGAAAAAGAAAACGAAAAGCGCGATATTATTCCGACGCTAAGAGATATTTTGGAGCAAGCCATTTGAACGTGAGCGTCCCACGACATGTTTTCTTGGAAAAGAACTCTGAGACTTTTGACAACGGACACCGTTTCAACGTTGGATCCAGCAAGGCTAAGATTTAAGGTTACGTTCTCTGGTTTGTTTTTCGGGCAGAATAAAACCGCTTTCGTTTTCGTAACATAAGTAGAGAGTTTACCATGCTCCAGTTTGCTAAAAGTGCAAGTACATTGTTTGCTTTATATTTGGGTTTGGTCAAGCTAGGTCCAGGAAAGAAAAGACTCATGTCATCAGCATATACGATAAATCTAGTATGATCACTAATGTTTACTAGGTCATTTACGTAAATGTTAAATAATAATGGGCCGAGAATGCTGCCTTGAGGAACACCACTCCGGAGATGTGTAAAATTTGAAGTGTAACTGTTCACTTGGACTTGCTGCTGTCGATTTCTTAAGTAAGTTTGCAAAAGCATCAGAAATATGCCTCGAAAACCGTAGTGTTCTAGTTTAGCTAAAAGAGTGGTATGGTTAATTCGATCGAAGGCCTTCGAGAAGGCCATGAAAATACCCAGCACATAGTGTTCTCACTCAAAAGAGTCTAAAATGGTTTCCTTTTATGTTAGTAACGCGGTCTCGGTTGAACGGTGCTTTGTAAACCCAAATTGCAGAGGCGTTAATATGTTGTGCTTAGCGAGAAAACATTTTATTCTTTTGTGCATTAATTTTTCAATGCCCTTTGAGAAGACTGGTAGGATTGATATCGGTCTGTATTGACATGCTATTTTTGTTTCCTCCTTTAAAAATGACAGACACTTTTGCTATTTGTAAGCGACATGGCAAATGCCCTGTCGAAAAGAAAACGTTGATAACATGTTCCAACAGGGGCGCTAAAATATCAATGGCATGCTTAATCGGTTGAATTTGCACGTCATCAACATCGACACACCTACTTGTTTTCAGGGACAAGAACACTTCTTTGATTTCAGGCACAGTCACTGGTAACAAAAATGCACTTTCGGGTATTCTGTTCTTCAGATAACTCATGCAATTGGGGTCATGCTTACTGCACGCCACTGACACAAAAAAATTATTAAATGCTTCTGCAAGTTCATGACCGATAAGGGTTTTGTCATTGACAGTCAACTGAGTTGGACAGTCACTTTGGTCTGAATGGCAATTGTTTTACAAGTTCAAACGCTTCCACATGAGGTCAGATCACTTGGTTGTATCATTGTTGAACAGGTTTTCAAAGTAATGAGTCTTACTTTTATGCAAAAGCTTGTTTGTTTTATTTCGTTTTTTCTTAATCGCTTTAAGGTCTTCCGAATTCCTAGTCTTAAGGAAGCGCTCAAAGAGAGTGCTTTTTCATGAACAGCCCTGAGACATTCGAGTGTAACCCAAGGCTTGCGTGCTAATCGCGGACGCGTTTTCGTCACATATGGAAAGCAACTGTTGTAGCACGCTTCAAGTTTTTCTATGAACAGTTCATAAGCCTCTTCAGCATCTTTAGAATGAAAGACCTCATGCCAATCAATTTTAGACGGGAAGTTAAAAATAGTTCAATCGTTCTATTATTTATATCTCTAAATCTGATTACACGGGTATCTGAGTTTTTTGACGGGAGCGAACCACATCTGAGCACCAAACAAATCGGCAAGTGATCACTCACATGTACGGCTAAAGTACCGGAACAAAGCGGTGTGTTTTTAGAGTGTGTGATAAAAATGTCAACGTCGACGCGTTCAGCTGAGTGCGGGTTGGAGTCGTTATAACATTTGTGCATGCGTGAGCCGTTAATAAGTTAGAAAGGTCATCCCGATTGCTGATCAAGAGATTTATGTTTATATCGCCGCCGAGAATAAAATCGTAGTTATTGTCATTAATCCAACCCAAATATGAGACAAGAAACCAAAAAAAGTTTACGTCCCCTCCAGGCGGCCTATAAATGGTCGAGAGAATATCAAATGGACTTTTTATCGACAAAACCTCATAATCGGTTGTTAGCTTTTGACCAGTCAGTAAGTACATCGCAATCAAAAGTGTTTTTGACCAGTAAGCTGACACCACCACCTTTCTTTTTTCGAGCGGTTTAAAAAGAACGACACATATCCTGGCACACCCGCCGCGGTGGCTCAGTGGTTAGGGCGCTCGGCTACTGATCAGGAGTTCCCGGGTTCGAACCCAATCGCGGCGGCTGCGTTTTTATGGAGGCAAAACGCTAAGGCGCCCGTGTGCTGTGCGATGTCAGTGCACGTTAAAGATCCCCAGGTGGTCGAAATTATTCCGGAGCCCTCCACTACGGCACCTCTCTCTTCTCTTTCTCTTTCACTCCCTTCTTTATCCCTTCCTTCACGGCCATGGTTCAGGTGTCCAACAATATATGAGACAGATACTACACATTTCCTTTCTCCAAAAACGAATTATTATTATTATTATTATTATTATATCCAGGCAATTTCAACACTTCGCATTCGTCGCGGTACCATGTTTCAGTCACCATTATCACGTCGAAACGGAAAGTAAAGCTATCAAGTAACGTTATGATCGAGTCTTCCTCATTTCGGGCTGACTGAGCGTTCATGTGCAAGCATGAAACGTTCTCTTTGCTAGTGCCAATGGATGCTACCAAATCACGCTGCTTCAGAAGACCAGTGTTCAGATTCTTATCGCGAGTCATGGGTGTTGCCATGTTGAAAGGAAAATTGTAACCGTTCTAGATTCAAGTATGTCTTGCTGGACGCATAGGTAGTGCGACCATAGAGTAAAGCAGCCTCGTTGCGGCTTACTTTGGGTCTTAGTAAGTTGCACATTTTTGTTTCTCATGTTATTGCGCTCAAATCTTCCTCTTTTTTCATGTGGATAACAGAGGACCCTTCTGCCTTTCTTACCAAAATATGCCCATTTTGAAACCAGACATAGCGATATTGCCTTTCCTTTGCTCTCAAGTTTTCGTCTGCCAGAGAAGCTTCTTTATAGCCGGTGTCAGTTTCTCGTTCAGAAAGATTTTTTCCTCCTCATCTGCTAAAAGTGCGCTCTTCTTTTCCATCCATTTTTCTTTGGTTGTGCGCCTAGCAAACCTCACTAGTATTAATGGAGGTGTTCCTGGTTTGCCTTTAATTCGATGAACTGCCTCGATGTCATCAAGACTGGGAGCATCTAGACCGAGTTTGCTTGCTATAAATCCAAGCGTGTCCATCAGATTCTCATTTTGGCTTTCTTTTACCCCTTGAATCTCCAAGTTATTTTTCCTCGAAAACAATTCTAGTCTCTCTACAGCTCCTTCTAACCGAGAAATTTGTGCACTTTTGTCAACTAGTAGAGCCACGAGGTCACTTGTTTTTTCTTTGAGATCTTTTATGTCTTCCTTGTGCGAGCTTAGAGTGTTCAGGACACCATCACACTTAGATGCAAGGAATTCTATTGAATTTTGTATGCCCTGAATTGTTTCTCTTTGCTCTTGGATGCTACTCTGTGTCAATTCATGCTTTGCCATTTGCTCCTCTTGCTTCGGTTATAGTTTTTCTAGACGAAGAAGAACAAGATTAAATTTTTCCATGATATCTGTCAGGGACGGTTCCTGAAGGTTTTCAGATGAGTGATCAGAGATAGACTCGGTGCTCCCCTGACCACGTGTTAACCGAGATTTGCCCGCAATACAGGTGGGACAAGACCAGGCCCGCAGCTTGTCCTTTGGCATGCTTTTAAGACTAGTCTTTGTAACACCTGAGCATCTTCCGGTGTGATATCGGTTGTCACATTCAGTGCATAAAAGAAATAGACAGTCTGGCGCAAACCCCTCCAAACACACAAGGCAGTTCGTGGACATGTTGGGTGAAAACACGTTTTAGCAGTTCAGTGTTCACTTAGCCACCAGAGCCTTTTAGCATCCCTTATTACTGCATGGCCCGAATCCAACATGGATGCATAGAGAAAAGGTAACATCCAAGACAGCGCACAAGAGAACACCCACAAAACCTAAACAGACACTTCTGGAAGCGACAGCGACAAAATTATTATAATTGCGTAAGAGACGCTTCACGTAAGAAAATTTAAACCAACCTGTAAAATTGCAGGGGACCTGGTTAGATCATGTCCGTGCACCGTCACTGTCACTGCCAGAATAACCAAAAAGTTCCGATGAAACACCGCCCCCAGAGGCAGCGATAACAGGACCTTGATTGCGGAAAGCTTGTGTGTATGGCAAACTCGGCGATGCAGTTGCGATGAAGTCAAATTGAAAAATTGTCAGCCGCACCGTGTCGATAATCGAGGCCTGATCCTCGAGAAAGCAGCAGTATGGTCTTGAAATCTTCGTCAGGTAACATGAAGAGCACGAGCCACATCCTGTAAAATTGCAGGGGAGCTGGTTAGATCATGTCCGTGCACCGTCGCTGTCACTGCCAGAATCGTGTGATTCAGGCTGTTGCCGTTCTGTCCGAAAAGTGACTGCGGTTGTCCACCAATAACAGAACGAAAGAGTTGCCTGATAACTTGGACTTCTTTCAGTTCAACAACTCGCGCTCACTGTCGGCAGATGGTGTCAGCAGAGTGACTATCATAGACTGACTGTCAAGCGAAGGCATATGGGCTGACGGTGACCTCAAGGCCAGTCGCTATATGTGGCAGATGATGTCGATCGCAGCGAGTCATCACAAAAGTTGCGATCACCCACTTATTAAAAACATCTCACTATCTGCCTCTTATGCAAACACTCAATCGTGATGCGTGTAATAATAATATTTGCACACAAAAGAGAAAAAGTGCAAAGCAAAGTGCGAGGCTGGACACACACGCGCGCACGTACACACACGCACACACACTCTCTCTCTCTCGCGGGGCCGTCTGTCAGAAACTTGCCAGGAGGCTAATGCAGAAGTGCTGAAGAACTCGTGCAGCACGAAGTCAAATCGAGTGCCGAAGTGCGGGTGGCGCTAGCTGCACTGTCAAATCGAGTGCGAGTGCTGCCCCTCCTGAACTGGCACAGAAAGTGCACCTAAATCGAGGAGATCTAAAAATTCACTGTCATGACTATCATCATCATGCTCCATCAGCAGCTGCCGCGGTGGCTTCGGTGGTTATGATGCTCAGCCGCTGACCCTAAAGATACGGTTTCGATCCTGGCTATGGCGATTGCATTTTCGATGGAGGCATAATGCTAGAGACCCATGTGCTGTGTGATGTCGGTGCACATTAAAGGATCCCAGGTGGTCGAAATTGTCTGGAGCCTTCTACTACGGTGTACCTCATAGCCTGAGTTGCTTTGGGATTGTAGGTAGGTAGTTGAAGGTCCTTCTCATAGCCCCAGTGTTGCCATTGGAATTTAAACGTTATGGCCATAATGATTTATTACCTCAATGTCACTGGTGCTATTCCTGGTCATGATGCCAAAAAAATTTTCATGAGGTGCACTGTAATATGACTGTTTATTATGCATAGAGTGAACAGGTGCAGTTCTTAAGCAAGTATGTTTTGAGAAGGCGTTAGAAATTTTCGTTCTTCTCTATTGCTGAGAACCACTGCTTGTGTGTATGGCATGTGTAAAATGTCGCATGAAATGCATTGCTTTTTCTGTGGTTGTAGCCGACACGAGACAGTTCCGGAGCAGCCATCACCATGTTCACAGCAAGCAAACACTGGCCATTGCAGAGTTCGCACAAGGTCACACTGCAGGGTGTTGTCTACCAGCTAGATGTGGCCTTGGAGAGGTACATGCTTGCTCTCTTGCTTACGGGTTTGAATCTCGGCACATTTTGTGATACCTTCCTGGTGTGAATTCTTCCATTTCTTCCATTTTTTTCTTCCACAGTGGTTTGGGGACGGGTTGAAATTGGATTACGCTTGCATTTATAGGCAGTGTCTGCCTCGAATAGCAGCTAGGGTATTACTCTGCCTGCCCTGCATATGCCTTACCAGAAGCGGGAATTTTGCACTGCGAAAAATGCAAGTGCAGTTCATGACCTAACAGCCATGTGATTAGCTCTGATACTTTTTTTTGTACTTGTGGCCAATTGGTAAAGGCAACTTGCACAGAGCCCTCATATGATGGCTAGAACAGTACTGGCTTTTCATCCTTGGTACAGTACTTGCGTTAAAGTGTAGTCACAATTTTTTTCTGACAAGTGACAGAGCTGTTTATCCCAAATATTCCTCTATTTTGGTACGATGTTTGACATTCTAATGATTGTTCATACTTGTGCATGTAATGTGGGGTTTGTAGTGGAATTTATCACAAATGCACCAGTTCTCCAAAGATTCCTGAAAAACACATGGGCTAGCTGACTTAAGCGACACTGAGGAAATATTGAAGTTTGCCTGTATTGATAGATTACCGCTTTATAACTACAGAGACACTACTTGAACCGAACACGGAGCTTTTATAAGCTATATGTGATTGCTGCGCCAAAAGCAAAGCCTGCTACGTGCTGCTTCATTATGGCAAAGTGTGAGCCACCAAGCCTGCACCAAAAGTCCATATTTCCATGTGAACAAAGTTCTCAGGTGCTGCCTATAACCCTGCATCTCCTTTAGGCACAGCACTAGCAGAAAACCTAATTTCTCTGAGAATCTTTTGACTGGTCCTTAGTGGGTGTGCCTGCTTGCAAAGCGTATAATTCGAAGTGCGTGCAAAGTGCATAAGTCGAAGCGCATAATTTTAGTACCAGTTATGTACAACATTGGTTGCTACTGTCGTGCAAAATTTCAACACTCTGCTGATTGTAGATTTTTAGAAAAAGGTACTTTAGTAGAGGAAAGTAAGAAACAAATAAAAGATACTAGACAAAATTTCAATCTAGTTTTGAGCTCTAATGCAAGCTGTTTTTACCTTTAAGATTCCTTGCAAATTTTATAGCCATAGTTTTTATTACAACTGCTCAGCATCCAAATTTTGAAAAAAGCCGCCGCGGTGGCTCAGTAGTTATGGTGCTCGGTTGCTGACCTAAAAGACACAGGTTTGATCCCAGCCACGGCATTCGCATTTTGATGGAGGCAAAATGCTAGAGACCTGTATGCTGTACAATGTCAGTGCACGTTAAAGGTACTCCAGGTGGTTGAAATTATCTGAAGCCCTCCACTATGGCGTCCCTCAAAGCCTAAGTCACTTTAGTGTGTTGAACCACATCAAAGCCATAAAAAAAACTAAACCAGATTTTGGAAAACCATTTTCAAAGTCCCACCCCACCTTAAAAAGCATTATTTTTGATAAAATACACGTTTTAAAATTTTCTTTCATCACTATGCCAATTCATTTCTGAATGGACTGCAAAATGAACTGTGTTTCTAGTTAGCGTCGCTACAAAGATACAGCCAAAGTTGTAACTCCCTGCACACCTTGCAAAGCTGAAACTAGAAGTTTTTCCAGCCAAATAAAAACTCAATTTTTCTCTTTATAGGTTTTTGTTCTTGTTAATTTTACAGTTTAGACTTGTAATGATTGTTTCTTACCATCTGTGTTTGTGTTTGTTTGTATTTAATAACTAAAAATAAAAAGCTCACAAAAGCGACAAAACGTGTTTGGAACACATTGGATGGTTGTCAGGATAGCAACACTGAAGTTTGGTTTGTATCATGGCATGTGTGATTTCACCAATGGTCACGGATGTACACTATACGTTTTGACGCGCGTTGGGATCAAACTTGGTCCACACACACACTCACAAAGCTTGCCTGACAGGTGACCAACAGTGTGTCTGAAAAGGTTCCTTTTTTGTCTACTGTTGTCACAAACAATGCACAAAAAAAAGTGGGCTGCCACACAAGCAAAATCAAGAAAAATGTAAGAATAAGGTGGAGATGATGGAGTTTAACCTTCTTGGACATTGGTTTATAGCGTTTGTAGTTATTCTAATCTTCTTTCTTGTTTTTCTCAAAACTCACTTTTTTGCCATTCCTTCTTATGTGAGAAATCCCAATTTATCCCTGTACATGATATTTTATTGACACTTTGTACACTTGTTTCTTGTATATCTAGCTGTGCAATGAACCACCGTAAATAAAATCATGCTATTTGTTTTTTTTACTGCTGCATTTTTTCTCAAAAGATGCCTGTACGAAAAGCATTGTTCTTGGTCATTCCCCTATTATACAATCACTACTGATGGTGTCATCATTATTTTCATTCATTGCACAACTCTTTTTTATGTGTGAAGCCGCAGGCATTTGCTAGAAGCCACCTCGATCGCTTAGCGCCCAGCGCCGCCAAGCGAGCGGTAGTGAAAGCACTGCAGGATCGCTCCGGCGCAGCTGACTGAGTAGCATAGCATGTAACCGAAGGCATCGCAAGAGAAAGCGTGAGGACAATTGTTTCGACAGCACCGTGTGGCCTAGAAGGTTGATTTCCGAGATTTTTTTTTTTTTCGTCGAAGAAATTTAAAATGGGCCCGTGCTCTCATGAATAAGTACACATACATCACATGAAGGAGCTAGTGTTATCAGGTGCTTCTAAGATCACAGTGAAATGCACGCCACCTACGATAAATCCACCTCTGTACTTCCTCAGAATAAATGCTTGCATTTTGGGTGCCTACAGATTTCGCTGCTTTTAGACTGTTTTAGCACAGCCGCGTGGCCGGCCAGTACTGTTACGCGTGGCCTTTGCTACTGCTATGCCGTGCTTGCTTGCATTTGCTGTGTGGTTGTACAGGCGTAGTTGGCGTATTTACTGTGTGACAGGACTAAAATGCTAAAACTTCCTACTGCCGACACCAAAATACTCCCATTCTCCTGCGACTGCAGTGCAGCAAGCAAAAAAAATGCGAGCATGGCGCAGCTGTCGCAACGAGCGTTCTAGACTCGAAGTTTCAGTCATGCCAAGCACAAGCCTGGGGCGTTTCTGGAGGTCGAAAACGGTACTGAAAGCAGGCGACGGTTGGTGGACATAAGGAGGACAGCAGTGAGTGAAGGGAGTAATTAATAAATAATATCGATCTGAGGTGAAAAGATCCGAAGTAATCAAAGAGTTGATTCCAGTTGAAACCGGTTGACACCACCTGGGAAAAACTTTCTTCAACTGGTTTGACCACTTAAGGTAATTTCACTTGCGTTATGAAGGGTGACATATTTGCAAGGAGTTGTACCGATCCAGTAATAACATAATTATACTTTTGCAAGCAAGAAAAAAAAAAAACACTCTGGCTTGATGAGAAAATCTCTAATGATATTTTTATATTCGTAATTTTCCAGAACATGCCCAAACTTTCACAGTGATTCATGTACCACTCATGGTTTATGTAGAAAGAGGTCTCACAGCAGAAGCACGTTCCCTATGGGCTGTTGTTTTCTGAAATCATCATAGGCCGGTTTTCAAAAGGTACAAGGGTTCAACCAAGGTATGAGAATTTGTGATCAAAACAAATTAGTTCCGAAGGAATTTTTTCTCCCAGATAATCTGCACTAACATAGTGATCCCCCTCCGAGAAGCCCGAGCGTCACCTTTACAACAGTGCCGAGCAGTTGTAAGGCAGGTGGGCTTCATTTGGTTTTGCACCGCAGCAAAAAGCTTGCCACATACTCTCAACTGTTGTGTGGGGAGCTAATCTCAATTATTCTTGCAGGGAATTTGTATACATATGGCTTCATTGTCCGGTAGCCCACAAACGCTAGTGTGTGTGGTGCAACATTTGCCACAGAACAAGCGCGATCAAGCGACTGGAGCTGTCAATCTGACTTCCTGCTGAAATATCAGATTTTCAAGCCTGCAGTAGACAGCTATGCGACAACGCTACAATTTGTGTTTAAAAGCGACAGTTTTAGCAAACTGAGAATGCGGCAGGATCCACCACCGCGATCGGATTGCAGTTGTTGGAGCTTGCGCGGCAGCGAGCTTATCCTGCAGCAGGTGCGCTCCTCGCCGTGAGTGGTGCTTCTGTCGGCGCCGGAGTTGGTTTCGCCCATTGCCTATAACAGCAACAGCAACTTCACTTATGAGGAACTAAATTAAAGTTATGACTGCTGGCATCATGTATATTTAGTGAATTTGTAAAAAGTAAAAATGAAATATATTTATTTTTCATCTGTTTTGACGTTTTGATAGGATAAAACAACGCCCTTCTTAAGAAAGATAACTGATTTTCTGTTTTTATCTACTATTAAAAAAATTTTCAGAAAAGTGGCCTCTTACCTTAGGCTACAAAAAGATGCATATAGTATTGATGTTTTTTTATTCTGTTCTGTTCTTTCTTTCATTTGGTCTCAAAGGGCAAGGAGCTAGCAAACTTTGTTCGTGGTGTAAAATACACTTTTTAATTGCAACCATGCATAAAATTGGTTCAATTGTGTGAAGCGCATATCCCTCTCATTTAGAGATTGTTTTTGTCTGTTTAACATAGAGCACTATGCTGTTCAGTACTGTGCAGTACCACTTCCAGCACATTACAGGTATGAAGTGGGCTGAGGTCTTTTCTTATAGTGTGAATATGGCAACTTGTCATTTGGCATGTTTTTTTCATGTTTCTCTGGCATTTTTTTGCAGCCTTGAAAGCCAGAGATGTGGAATAGTGTTCATATACAACATGACCGGCTCAAAGTACCAGAACTTTGACTACGAACTCAGCCAAAAAATTCTAAACCTTCTCAAGGTGACTGCCTTCTTAAATATTTTTCTTCTTTTTTTTTTCCTGTCTGTGTGCGATGGCAGTTTCTACTTCTTTGACATACAGTCCTTGCCATTTTGCTGTCACCTTAGTTGCTACAGTTACAAGAAATTGACGTATGTAGAGCTCTCGCATGATGAAATTTCTGCCCTCTGTCTTTGAGAAGTATATCTGAATCACAGAAATGTTCAGCTTCCACATTAGTGCTTGCAAATGCATGAATGCAGATGTGTAAATTGTCAGTGCAGGTGCCAATTTTGCTCTATGGTGTCTATCATAAGGCTCACCTTAATAATTAAGTATGTGAAGGAGACATATTTTTCCTAGCTGGAGATGACTTACACTTTATTTTTGCCAGTACCTGTGTTGTCAAAACTGTGCCGCAACACATTTCAGGGTGCCTACCCGGCGAGGTTGAAGAAAGTCTTGATCGTCAATGCACCGTTGTGGTTCAAGGCGCCATTTCGAATCCTCCGCTTGTTTGTCAGGGAGAAACTCAGGGACCGGGTACGTCTCGCTGATTTCTTTTTACTAGGGGTGTGCGAATATTGAAATTTTTTAATATGAATCAGATACAAATATGAAGGAAAAATGGCTTCAAATATTGAATCGATAACTGTTCATTATGGCGGTGGTAAAACTTTATTGGATGCACTGGGGCAGGTCTTAGAGGAAAGTGGAGGGTTTCACCGCTCCCTTGGCTGGGTGGTAGTCCTCATTCCGGGACACCATTGGCAGTAGCCGCTGCCCGCACTCTTTGAACCAGAGCCCCTCTGGGACTCCAGGACCAAGCAGCTGGACAAGGTCGCCTCCCAGCCCTCTCTCGTTGGCTGATTTACTCTTTTTATTGAAAAAAAATTTTTCACATAAAGATGCACAGGCAAATGTAACGTGTGGTCTTTGCAGCTGAAATAAACTAAACTAGACTGACTCAGCACCTTATAATGCCCCGTGCTCCCGAAAAAGAACATGCCAAAAATACGAAATTGCGGTGAAGCTTTATGAGGAGGCTCCACACACTAACACCGAAAAGCCTGTGATGAGTGCAGTTTCAACATACTGGAAGAATTACGTGGACGTAAGCAAGAGGAACATGCACTGGTGTCACGGAACAGCGAGATTGCTTTTAAAAAGAAAAAAAGTGACCAATGACGCACCATTCTGTGTCCGAAAGCGGTGTGCAGGTGGGTTTGGATGAAATGCAGATGCGCAGGTGGGCTAGCAATGAAGCTTGGGAACCAAAAATACGCGGCCAGGCTATTTTTTGGCGTAGCAACAGGGGCTCTCGATCATCATCACGCCTGCCATTGCATGCACTTGAGATGCGTACTGATTATAATGCACCATGCAATAGGTGGGATTTTTACACGCCTGCTTGCCCTGCTGTGACACGTCTACGCGCCCATTCGGGAGCCTCATGCAAAATTTCGCAAGTGGGCTTTCCGTCATATCATAGCTGACCGCAATGAGGTGGCTGACTCGCGCTATAAGAGTTGTGAACGCGACAGGATGAGTACCATGAGTGTGGGCTTTAGGTATGTGCCACATTACGGAATGATTAAAAAAACAAGCAAAACAACCCCTTTCGTGTTGTGATTGTTCGCAGTGGGTAGTTGGCCGTCTTGCTCTCATCAGGTGTCATATGGGGGAAAGCCCGCTCATGAAATTTCACATGGGTTACAAGCCTAGCAGCGTCCGAATGTGATTTAATTGTTCATGCTATAAACGACGTAGAAAAAACCGAAGAGGATGCCTCTTTACTGCTTGCCTAGCACTTTAAACTCTCCTAACACTCTTATCACTCTCTCTGGGAGCGCCTGCACCCATCAGGAAACCAGACACCCTTAATTCTCCTCCTGGGAGGCTGCCTTCTCCCCTGAGCGGCCAGCTATTGGTGATCGAGCGTGTATGCCAGATCAGGTCAGCCATGGGGGTGCTGAACTGAGGACTCTGCCCATCTTGGACAGCTATAACTAACCTTAAAAAAATGTCTTACCTCCACCACCACTTTAAACTCGATCTTCAGGTAATTTGCTTCCACAGTCGAATTTATGAATGTTGGCGCAGTATCCAATCACCGGCGAATATTTTAAAGCTTTTGAATATCCGAGACTTTTCAAATATTTAGAAATTCTCGAATATCAGTTTCTTGAATATGAACCGAATGTCAAAAATATTCATATTCGAAATTTTGAATGTTCATACACTCCTACATTTTACTTTATGCATGCATTATGAAAATATGTTTCGCCATATTGCTCGAGTGGCTAATGCTTTCCAGCTGCACACTCGGGCTTTTTCTGTTTTGCATTTAAATTTTATTATTCAAGAAAAACTAGGTTCTTATGTTTCAGATTTAGTCAGGGGCTGTGTCTCATGTATGCCGGTTTTGTTCATTTCGCACTTCATGCGAGCTGTGTCACATTGCAATAATTAATTTTTTTTCAGGTAAGAAAAAATAATTGTAATGTCGATGTGATAGATTCTAGGAAGAAGGTTTAATGGAATGTGATAACAGACGTGCTACAACACATACAGCACTGTGACTCTTTGATTGAAGTTGCAGTTTATTCTAGGCTCGAACAATACAGTATAACACATCCAGTTAAGGGAAAGGATTATCCATTGACATGTCCTCCATGTCATGGTAGGTGCCAGTATGATTCAGTACATAGACTCTATACATTTCGCTGCAAACAGCACAGACATGACACTGCGTCTTGCTGGAACATCGGTCAGCAGTCAGAGGCTTCCCTTCATCTCACAGCATGTTTGTGCTTTAAGAAAAATCTTTCCTCCTGTACTGTGAATTGGGGGGAGAGTGTTGCCTCCACCCCGAAGTGAGAAATTCTACATGAGAGAACCATGCTGAACCCCATTTTTTCGACGAAAGTTTAAGAAATACCGTGATTTAAATGGGACTTTCCCTCCTCCACCCCAGCCGCTCCCTCCAAGAGTGATCCATTATTCTGTCCCTGCTGTGAATATTGGTTTATCTGAGTATATATGTCAGTTAGGGTACATAAAATTGTAGGTGTGATTCATAGGTATGCTAGCTATTCAGGTATTATGCGTAAGAACTATGATATAAATGTGGACTAGATATTTATTTATTTAGTTAGTTATTCAGTATACCCCTAAAGGCCCTATAGTCGAGGGTATTACATAGGGGGGAGCATCGGTACACAAGGTAAGCACAAATTTTTTCTTTTGTTTTATAACAGTGAATTTGACTATGATAGGGCAGCAGCGCGAGAGGAATACTGGCCTAATCTATGATCGCGGTCGATATCAGATGGTGACAAATGGAGAACCAGACAGGTTGCTAGTAATTTCGAAACCTTGCCTTCGGTTTCCGCCCATGTTTCTATGTCATCTGATATTCCGTGAAAGATTGCTATTGCATCGGCTCCTGTCTTCTGGCTTGTCGATATGAGACTGTAACAGTTGGGTTTTTTTCCGAATTTCGTCGAAAGTGTGTGTCGAATCCTGATTATCGCTTTCAAGCGTATCCAACTCTATTTCCGCAGTTTCTAGACTGCTGTCAATATATGTAAGTAAGGCTTCAATGCTGCATTGCCCAAGCCGAATTTCATCCATGCCTCTTTTTAATTCTTCGTTGCTAGCCTGAACTGTGGTGGCCTGAAGTTGCAAGTCACGAAGTATGCGCAGAATTTCACGGTTTTGATCCGCTTGTGATAATGACATTTCATTTGCAGCTTTCTCGGTAGCCTCTTGTTCGGAGGAACGTGCAGAATCAGATGGTTTGTTGCAAGTTCCGGGACCGGGATTTTTCTCCACAAACCCCGCCGAGAACAAAAGTACAGCAGTGTGGAAACACTTGTTTACAACGCAAAGGAAAATCCATGGGCACGGCAGCAGCAGCACAAAACGATTATCGCTCTTTCCTGCATACAAATAAATGCAGTTATGCACGTGAAGCACGAAGAAGGATGGTTTGTCAGCCGATGTGTACGTCATGCTGCGCCCGAGCAAGGATCTTATTGTTAAAGCCCAGGTTATCAGAACTTGGAGTCAGTTTAAAGTTACTCAGGAGTGATTTAATTCCCTCATCATTAATAACCATATTCGGCACATCTATTGGTGTAGACGTGCCTCTTGCATGCAGAGGTTGTTCCTTGTCAAATAATGTTTGCACTGCTTGATGTACTGTGCCTTGCAGGTGACTACAGTTAGCCTGGAACAGCTAGGTGCACACATTCCATACACCTCATTGCCTCGAGAACTGGGGGGCAGCTTGGCCATCAACCACAAGGCATGGCTGCTCCATTGTCTCAAGTCCATGGCTAACAGGTAAGCCACAACGAAGAAGCAACAATTTCAGAGCAGTGAGCATACTTTTAGTTTAGTCCACGTCATGGGGGCCACATTTCATTGGAGGCAAAATGCAAAAAATTTCTGTTGAGTGAGGTTCCAGCGCATATTAAAGAAGCCCATCTCGATGGCCTAAATAAATCCACACCGATTTGTTACCGTGTTCCTCGTAGCCAATTATGGTTTCGCACATAGAAGCTTGTTAATATAGCCTAACCTAAGAGGCGTAGTGCTTGTCCTTTTGTGTCCTGTATTTGAGCAGTATTTGATCAGGAATTATCAGACAATTTTACTTTTCAAGGCACGCCTATGCAAACCATCAATGTGTCTGCACCCAAAATACTACTGTGTGTACCCAAATGAAATGCAAGTTTTTTTCCTAACAAGAGAAGTGAGAACTCACCCCCCACATGTTATAATTGATTCGTATGCAGAAGCAGTTGTGAAGACATTATTGTGTTTACTCGCACATTGTTCACTGTCTCGTAAGGGTTGACCTCCCAAGCTCTGAGCCACTAACTTTCAATTGAGGCAACTGGCACAGTGCGGCGCATATCAGAGCAGCAGTAGTGCAGTGAGAAACTCGTCACCGAGCACGAATTTGATGCATCATTCCGAGCAACATGTGATGGAACTTGCAAGCTGTAAAGACCTTCGTTTTATATAATAAAAGTTTGGCAGGCACCTTTAACATTTGCAGTGCTGCCGACGTTGCACATTAATGGCAGTAATCCTTTGTGGGTCCACGGGAGGCTTGGCACTTTTCGGCAATATTGAACTCGTGTGTCGCCGCACAATTTTGTCCACTCCTCTGTGTACAAACGATGATTTGCTTAAATGCTGCCGAGAATGGTCACAAAGTCCAGGAGGCACAACTCACCATGTGGTTGAGTGACTAGGAGAAGTTTTGTTTTCGTGCCTATGCCTCTGGTTCCAAGGTGTAGCGGGACTTTGTGCCTACCTTTGTATTGGCCTTACCTTAAAAAACTTGAGCAGCTCAAAGAATGGGCAGGTGAAATGTTCGTGCAGTAATGCTGATAGTAACTGCTGTACTTTGTTAGTGGGACACTGAGGATAAATATAAGATGGCCTGTATCGAAAGGGTACCACATTCTAATCAGAAAGACTTCTCTTATTGAAGACGGAGCTTTTACTGTAGAAGCTCGATAGATGGAAATCGGCTAAATGGAATTCCCACTTAAACACAACGCTATTCTCAGTGTTCGTTGGTTTTGTATTAAAGCTTTGTGAAAAACACTTCGTTAATTGGAAGCAAAATTTTTCCACCATCGGGTAAACGGAACTAGAAATATAACCAAAACTGCAGCTACCAAAACTGCTTGTTCTAACACACCATGTTCAAGAAAATAAAATTTGGAGCGGACACTTAAGCTCCGCTGGGTATAACGTGATAGCGTAATGGGTTAGGCTTTCGATTCTGAGCAGTTCGACACCTTTGAACACATTTTTATTTTTTCAATTGTTTCAGTTAATTAATTGGTCAATTGCACACTCTAAATTTTCTTAATTAGCACCATCAAGCATTGGCTTTACATTCTGAGCATTTTGACACCTTTGGACCCCCTTTTTCTAAAATTTTCATTTTTAATCTCTTTAATGAATCAATTAATTACAATGATTTCATTAATTTATCATCGCCTATCACGCGCCAATCATTCATCAATTGCTAGAGACACAAATTACCGTGGTACATTTTTTTTTACGCAGCCCCCGATTACATCCGACACGCGGTGCCAACTACTACTGCGCTGATGGATTTCTGACCGAACGAGCTTTATATGCTGTCGCGTAAAAACCATCAGTGGTCTTATCAAAAACATTCCTGTCACTTGCATATTTTGCAAACTTCCCCTTGCAGTATTTAAAAAGGTCAGAGAGATGATGCATGTTAGGGTGTGTCAGCCTGCCTCTTGTTTTGAGATTCAGCAGGTCGGCCGCAGGTGTATTTGTGACTCCTTGTTGTCCTCCAAATGCCTTCTTGCAAATGGTGCACAAGGCCTCGCTTCCAAGCTTTCTTGAGACAAATCTAGTAGCATAGTAACAACCGTTGCGTCGCTGTCATCAAGTTCAAAAATGCCACTCTCCCAGCTGTCTTCGTCGATCAGCCCATCAAGCTTTTGCTTCAGTTTCTCCAGTTTGGGTGCTGCATACCTGACCTTTTGTACATCTGTCTCAAATCTACCAATGTCACAACAGCAGTCTGGCTCTTATCAGAAGTTGTGCAGTTTCCAAATTTAGCAAAGAATACAAGCTTAGCATCTGACAGAGCTGCAAGACTGTTGGAAAAAGGGGGTGTTGATTGCCTGCCGAAAAAAGCATTCCAAGGGGTCTTGATTCATCTTGGACGATAGGACTTGAAACTGCAGTCTTTCAGAGGGTAGCTTGAAAGCTCTTTTCAGAGTAACGCGCCAACCTTCGGCAGTCGACTGGCTCAAGAAAAAGTCTTTCGGGATTCACCACTGTTGACCTCTTCCTCCCATGTGACGATCCACTGAGATGCAGTGTGGAGAGTGGTGACATCCCTACATCCTAGTCGAATGCCTTCTGCAGGGTACCAGCGTTTTACAAACAGATCATTAAAAAAATGTATGAACTCGGCTGTCGGTGCGGCTTTAGCCAGCCGTGGTGCGCCTCTGCATGCATAAAACAGCATTGCTTTGGCGACTGAATTGCTGAAAACCTGTGTACTCGCATCTTCTGCATATTGGATGGGCTCACGTGATTATAAGTTAGCTTGGGACAGACTCAAAATGCGCCAGAATTTTTGCTGTCTGCAACAAACACAGCATCGTAGCATGACCATCTAATAAATTTGCAATCTTTTTTGAGTACCTTTTTGTCATGTAGACGGTTCCTTGTGCATTTGAAAAGATGAGGTGCATCGGAAAAAACGTACACTTTCCTTGAAATGTCCACTGGGTGTTCAAAGCAGTTAACCGCATGTCCTGGTGCACTGATGCTGAGTTGCTTCCACATTGCATGGTTGTTGGAAGCGCCATTGCACACAACTTCATCAACAAACAAGCCGGCCTTCTCTAAATGTAATAAAATGCACTGAGTCAGGAGCTGAGCAAGCAGCGTTCCCTTCGTCGGCTGCAAACACGGCTACTGGCTGTAAATAATTTTCGACGAAAGGTGCGAAACCAAAAACGAGCCCATGATCTGTAAGCTCACTGCTTTGATTGACACCCTCCCCATGATCGACGAGAGCAGCATAGATCATTGTTTGTGAATTTACAGCCATTTCTTTCCTCACTTGAATTTAATCCATAATCACCATTCCTCAGCGCTGAAGAGGAGTCTTCTTGGCATCTTCAGGGCTTGAAAGAACTTTTCGTCAAAACGACATTTCAGGCCCACCATGCTTATGTACTTTCTCACAGTAGTAATGCATGGCAATGGCAATATATCATTGCTTCACAAAAAAGAATATGTAGCAGGGCTGCGTATGTGTGGCAAGAGGCACAACAGGATCCAGTCATCTGTCTATTGCTGGTCTGTTTTGGCTGTGCACCTGGCAGCTTTAACACATTCTTCATATACAAGCAGCTGCACTGGTGTCATATTCAAGACTTGCAGCTTCTCCTTCACATCTTCCTTCAACTTTCTCAGATCAGTCCTGGTGTCCTGCATCTGATTGATCAAGCGTTCGTTGGGCTTCAAAAGTCATGCTTGTGACTGCCCAAGCACTGATTTCACGCGGCACAAAGTTTCAGCTTCTGTTGATGGGAAGGCAGCATGGATAGCCTGATGTGCTTGAATGGTCGCTGTTGCTTCGCTCTTGCAGCTTGGTGGTCGGCGTGTAACGGCAAAGTGTCAGCAAGGCCACTGCACTGATGGCGTATGGCCCCTGGTAACACTAATAGGCTCTTGTTGTGTCACCAGCTCTTCTGGCAGTCTACAGAGGCACACTCAGGAAGTCCTTCAAACTCAGCCCTCCCCGGCGCACATCAAGGCTGTCAAAAGTTTTGAGTACAATTTAAACTTTAACCGTTGACGTGGCAAATGAATTTATGCCAACAGCAGCACAGTCCATTGGCCTGCCAAAGATACACACCTGAACTGTCATGTCACTTTTCACTTGCAAAGTCTTTCGGTTGAACACTTCTGAAGAACCATCCCTTCATCTGTGTGCTACCGCTGCATCGGTAAAGACAATGTCTCTCACCTCTTCAGCGTTGGTGCGATGCACTGCCCATGAATGCTGTGGTAGGCAACTGCTGCTCGCTTCATTGAAAAGTGTTTCAAACGGTGGTCAGTAAGTGACAGTCTTGCAAGATTCCGCAACGTCGCTACTTTCATTGGAAGAGGTTGCCGCAGTGCGTGCCGTGTTGTTGGGCAATGATGATCCGACGCCGCTGCTGCTGTTTTGAGAGTACGAAAAAGAAGCAGAGGGATCAGAAAGTCGCTTCATTCTCTTACGAGGATTCTTGATTCGCTTGGACAGGTATGTAGGAGATCCTTGGAAGATAGACAGCACTGCATCTTTTGCAAGGCCTGCTCTTCTTTATCTGGATGTTAACACTCAGCTGTCCACTTCTGCTGACGATGTCTTCAAGATGAAGTGACGAGCAAAACGTCTTTCGCAAACACGGTCCGTTCTTTGAAGTACACTACCTTGGCGAGGTATCGCTAGCCGCCACGCTTCGAGCCTTGCTTCATCATCTGGAGGCATGAGAAGACAGTAGTTCACCTTGCACGGTTTGTAGCCGCTGTTGTAGAATGGTACGAAGCACTTCACCATCACACCGCTGCATAAAATAGCTTGAGCAGTAAGCGCTGGATTTGATTAAAAGCACGCTCGAAAGATAGAACAAATCGCAACAGGCATAAATGAACTAATGGCACGTAGGACAAAAGTGGGCACAAGTTACTAACACCATCTATTGACACGCCACCAAAGCAGAACCCTATGACCTTCTCTCCCATAGGGCCCCACCCACGCCGTTCACTCACCTAACGTACTCTTACACCGTGCTGCCAACTGAAAAAAAAAAAGGAGAAAAGGAGGAACTACAAGCTCTGCTACAAAAAACAAGAACAGAACTCAGAACAAGTGTAATATGCAGCACATTTCAGATCTGTCTCCACTTCACGTCCTCACGTGACTGCTTTCTCTAGTGGCACAGCAGTTGTATTCCCCAACTTATTCCCCAACTTGAAAGGCTGCAGAAAGTGCAGTGTGTTAAGTATGCAGATGAAAATCACAAGAATGGTAGCTAAGAAAGAGCATGTACAATGTTTTGTATATCTCAATTTTTTTGTAATCAACTTATGGCCCAGGGCAGGGGCTTATTTTTGTTTTGCCTATATCGTTTTGTGTGTGTGTGTTACCAACATATTTATCCAATAATTTTTTGAAAAGTTTTGCACACACCACTCTGCCGGCTTTTTTTTCCTTCGGAAGTATAACCAATAAGCGACAGTTTGATGCGTTACAATGCGCAGTGGATTTGGAAGTTCTTGAGGAAATAACTTTTAATTGAAAACACTCAAAATCGGTCATTTTTTTTACAGTAAGGGAAGAGTTGAACTGTATGGCAGTGCACTTAAGTTTGACTTTTCGTACACCATATTTTCCGAGCCACTTCTCAGTTGTGTCTTTCCTTCCATGATTTAAAGGATGCTTCTGTGTCTGTAGTCTGCTTGCACCGAGTGCCCAACCAAATGGCCATTGTTTCAGGTAGACCACTTAAATGGCTCTTCAGCACAAATTTACGTGCTTGGGGGGTGGCCGGATCTTGGAGTGCACGTTACGTACCAAGTGCTTTCACGAAAATAGAATAGAAATAGAGAAAGACAAGTCTGTCTGCTTACCTGCTTGCCTGGTCCTGATGCAGGTACAATTTGTCAAGCGAGGTGCCAGTGCCGCCGGCGGTGCTGTCAGCCAACCCCGCAGAACCTGTCGAAAATGATGTAGGGGGTGGTGGGGAGATGACGGAAGAAGAGGAAGAAGCATCTTCGGCTGCTCGTACTGCCCCTATTGAAACGCAGAACTCCGTCCAAGAGAAACAGAATTGCGAGGAGCGTGAGAAAGAGGTGGAAGTCATCAAGGAGCCAGCCTCAGCCCCTGCGATGGCGAAAAAGGTCAGCACAGAAAGATTAATAATCAGTCATTTTGTGTTATTCATGCCACAGTAGTGACCAAGGCCATTGTGCCTTTAAATGCATGCCTCTGGTTTTTTTTCTTTCTGTTTTTATAAAATGTAAATGGTGCTCTCTGCTTCAGAATATTATAGCTTGATAAACGTTGGATGAAGGAACCAATCAGAAAAAGGCGCGGGACCACAAGGGGGGCACACATCCAATCTCCTGGTGTGTGCCTACCTCGTGGTCCTTCGTTTTGTTTTTCAACTGGTTCCTTCATCAAACATATACCAACTAGCTCAGCTCTCAGCTCTTCTGCGTTGATAAACGTGCTTGTCTCTCCTGACAAGCGTAGAGTTCACCACTGGGCTCTCTCCAAGAAGCAGGCTGGGTGAAACGATATGTTTTCTTCACGGGAGCATGAGACATGCTTTTTCCTTTAAGAGCATCAAAACTAAGCATATGCAGTTTGCTTTTCTCTGTCTCGGTCTCTAGACGGTCTCGGACGGGCGCCTTTGCCTTCAAGGCCCTTGGCGGCAAAGGCGCAACATTTGTGCTGTGTAGCTGCACTGCTTGCACCCTTGAGCATAAGGACCTGATTTTCAAAGGCCTTTGTGGTGCCCATGTGACAGGGGTATCACTCGGAGTCATCCGAGTCATCAGATCTTCAGTCGGATGATGAGTGCAGTGCTCCTCACTGCCTATGTCCCACAGAGCATCGTCCTCTGCGACGTCCAGAATGTTGCCAATGCTGCATATTCGAAAAGACTTGATCACCATCTCTTTGGGCAGTTTCTGGCAGACGGAAGTATGCCGCCGTAGAGCAAAGCCATTTCGATTCATAAATTGCCGCACCCATGATGGCAAGCCTTTGAATTGCACCCTCGTGAATTCAGAGGAATGCGCTTTCTCTAACTGAGGCTCTAACTGAGGAAGACGGTCTTAATGTTCAAGCAGTGAATGGTAATTTCACGGCTATCATTACGGAGTGTGCAGTAGAAGTAGGCGGTAGGATGGTTCGACAGGGTACCGGCAAGCTATCTCAAGAGACGAAAAATCTGATTAAGAAATGCCAAAGCATGAAAGCGTCTTACTTAACGGACAGAATATAACTGGCAGAGCTGTCAAAAGTGAATAAATAAGCGCAAGGAAGCCGACATAAGGAAGTTTAAAATGGAAAAAAATCGAGCATGCTCTAAAGAACGGAGGTAGCCTAAAAGCAGCGAAGAGAAAACTAAGCATAGGTAGAAACCAGATGTATGCGCTAAGGGACAAAGAGGGCAATGTCACTAGCATTATGGATAAAATAGTTAAAGTAGCCGAAGAGTTCTACACAAATCTGTACAGTAGCCAATGCACTCAGAACGTTCATGAGAGAGTCAGTAGCGCACTGCAATGGGGCATCCTGCAAGTAACGAAAGAAGAATTAAATAAAGCCTTAGGAGAAATGTAAAGGGGGAAGACAGCTGGTGAGGATCAGGTAACAGCAGATCTCTTAAAGGACGGAGGGGAGATTGCGCAAGAAAAACTAGCCACCCTGTATGCGCAGTGCCTTGTGACCTCAAGCATGCCAGAAGCTAGGAAGAACGCTAACATTATCTTAATTCATAAGAAAGGCGACATCAAGGACTTGAAAAATTACAGACCGATCAGTTTACTGTCCCTTGCCTTCGAGGTATTTACTAAGGAAATCGCAAATAGAATCTGGACAACCTTAGACTTCAGTCAAGCAAATGATCAGGCAGGCTTTCTTAAAGGATGCTTGACAATAGACCATAGTCACACTATCAGTCAGATGATAGAGGAATGCGCAGAATATAACCAACCCCTATATGTAGCCTTTATTGATTACGAGGAAGCATTGGACTCGGTGGAAACCTCAGCAGTCATGCAGGCACTGCGGAATCGGGGTATAGAAGAGTCTTATATGAAAATACTGGAAGATATCTATAACGACTGCTCAACTACCATAGTCCTTCATAAAGTAAGCAATAAAATTCAACAAAGAAGTATGTCAAGCAGAGAGACACGATCTCGCCAATGCTATTCACCGCCTCTTTACAGAAGGCGTTCTGAGGCCTGGATTGGGAACAGTTGGGGATAAGAATTAATGGTGCATACCTAAGTAATTTGCGTTTCGCTGATGACATTTCTTCGCTAAGCCACTCAGGAGATGAGCTGCAAAGTGTAATCAATGAGTTAGACAGGCAAAGTTAAATAGTAGGTCTTTAACGAGCAGAAAACCAAAATAATTTTCAGCAGTCTCGCAAGGGAACAGCAGTTCACAATTGGTAGCGAGGTGCTGGAAGTGGTAAGGGAATACGTCTGCTTAGGGCAGGTAGTGGCCACTGATCTGATTCACAATAGCGAAATACAGTCAAACTTCGATATATCGAACACGGATATATTGAATTGTTGCGTATATTGAACACATTCAATATCACGCAGAAAACTGCATGCATTTCTATTTTTTTAAATTTCGAAAGGGGCCGGGTGCAAAATGGATATATCGAACTACGCCACCCCAGACCACGTGCGCTCTGTTGACAGGAGGCGAGTTTTCCCACAACACCATTGAAGATAGCGGCGCGATGGGCGTTCCCAGCTGCTGCGCACGATAGCTGCACACATCGATCGCGCCGAGGGCGCCATTTGAACAATGCGGCATACGCACGCGGCGGCTTGGCTAGTTTGACAACGTCATAGGGCAACGTCAACGACACATTACATTTTCCGCACTGATTCCTCGGCGCCGGTGTTTGTGCTACGCCAGTCATTGTTATCGTGTGTTCGTGTGTGGTTGGTGTGATCGCTTAGGTGGTTCTTTATTCGATGGCTTAGGCCTGTGGTGGCGTGGTTGGTGTTGTGATGGCTGCAAACGCAAAGAAGCGGACGTCCCTGACATTTTCTGCAAAATTAGAAGTAATCCAGCGCGTTGAGAATGGTGAAAAGAAGCCAAGCATCGCCGAAGCTTTCGAGTGACATTAAGGCCAAGGCAGAACAAAACCAGCACTCAGACGCGTGGTGGGTGCGCAAAGCTGCCTTTGAAGACGTTGAGAAGGTGCTGCACAAATGGTGGTGACGACAGCACCGGAACAGTGGCGGAGTTGACAGACGTGGAAATTGCAGCAGAAGTTACTGCTGAGTGGTTAAACGAAGACACTGCCGAAGTTGATCCCGGAAGCGCTGATGTTGCCCCGCTCCCGACTGTAACAGAGGCTATAGCTAAGCCCCTTGT